>NC_043711.1:38859410-39058690 GCF_006229205.1 Suricata suricatta
TAGGTACAGTGATCCAATTATTATACAATATTATTGACAGCAGGTTTATCCAATTACAATATATAGAGTGTTAACCAATCACAGAGTAGACCCAGGACCCTCACATAGGGTGTAACTAGCCTTAAGCAATAACTGATTACCTATAGCTTCTATTTCTAGGCCTGCCCTTAGGAATATTAAGGGTATTACAAGAGTGATCCCTCTTGCCTTGGGCAATGTGTGCCCTTCTATTGTCTCAAACCTGAGTCCTTACATTCCCCCCTCTGTCTTGTAACTGACCCAATCCTGGGTCAGCTGAGTTACCATTGTACCCCTAAAGCCTGGCATAGCCCTCCTTGGTGTAAGGGGAATTTCTTACCCTGTAAAGGACATAGGGAAGGAGAGTTTACCCAATTTCCGCCAGTCTCCATGGTTAATTTGGTAAGGGTCTCTTTTAGGGTTTCTAATATCTGACGCTGTCTGGTAAGAATGACAGCCAATTTTGAACCTCTGTCTTAAGAGTATTCCCAGCCCCTCTCGGGTACTGCTTGAATTGCTCTTGAATGCTTGACCAGCAGCACTATTTCATCTAACTTGTGACTCCCCTGTCTCTAAATCCCATAGACATTCTGCTGGATTTAGAAGCAAACAAAAATGACAAAACTAATTAGAAATACAGCAAAACAAACTAAAGAGCAATGAACACACACAACTACATTCTCATTGGCCTTAAATTATTAATTGGATTATGCTATTACTCACACATACTGCTTGATGGCTTGCAATACTGTTGCCAGCTCTGCAAAGTAGGAAGTATATTTAGAATTAAAGCACCTGCTCTACAGCACTACTGGTTTTTTTAAGTTTATTTATTTATTTTGAGATAGAGAGAGCACACAAGCAGGAGAGGGGCAGAGAGAGAGGGAGACAGAGACTCTCAAGCAGTCTCTGCACTGTCAGCACAGAGCCCCACGTGGGCCTCAGACTCACAAACTGCAAGATCATGATCTTGCCTGAACCAAAACCAAGTCAGATGCTCAACCAACTGAGCCACCCAGGCACCCCTGCAACACTACTGTTTCTAGAACAACTACTTAGATGTTAGCATGCAAGACCCTGGTCACACAGAATGGTTGGGATCTGAGATGCAGTGAAGATCATAGACTTTGGTCCTCTACCCCTTCTTTATTCTCTGTGACATCAGAATTGTTGATTGTCCATGAACATAAAAACTGCTCATTTATCTCAGATCTAACCAAGAAGTGAAATTTCTATTTTCTTTATGGACTGTGGTAAGTGTGGTAGAAAATTAGGGAGAGGTGAGATAAAAGAAGATAGAAAGATGGGTACACAGGTTGCAACACTGGCAAAATTGTGACCAGCACCAAGCGTATGTGTGGACTGGAGGACCTGGAGAAAGGCAGCAACGGTTTCTGAACAGCAAGAGAACAGAGATCATCTCTTTCCCTTACAGATCATCACTATCTGGACTTCTGCTTCCTTATGTCGATTCTCAGTGTTAGTAAGCAAGCTAGATTTTTTTCTCTTTGTAAGTAATTCTATAATTTAGATATTCTGTTACCAGCCGGTAATAATCTACCAAAGAAGGTAGATTTGGAACATGGGACTACAATGCTAAGTCTATGTTTAGTCCACCTTCTTTGACAACTATATTAAATATATGTGTATGTATTCAAATACATGCATATATATTTAAATATGCCTTCACTGCACACCCGATGTATATTTAAAGGTATATTCAAATATAATCTTCAAATATGTTTATTTCATACATTTATCAAATCTTGAGGAAACACATTAAATCACCATTTCTAACCCAACTCTAAAGTTAGCAGACTCTAATGTATAAGTTAGTAACTTTCCTTTATGAGCTTACTCTTAAGCTGCAACATTCCTTTTAACTCTCCCCAATCCACAGCCAGAGTCATAACCCCAGACCCTATGCATCACTGAGGGATTAAAGGTAGTTTAGCTTCAAGAACTCCAGAGCACCTTCTCTTTGCTGCTGCCTAGCACTACCAAACCCCGTTGACAGGTGAACTTTTCACCTTGCTAAGCAGTCTCCGTTAATCAAAGGAAAATCTTTACTGTGTAGTTGTAGCACACATCTGAGCAGCAGCTAGAAAGGTTCTTCTCCCTCCCTCCAGTCTCTCCTAGAATATACTCTACCAAGTTTTTCTCTTTGGAGGAGAAAAATAAACAAAACACCTCCCTCTTAGGGCAAAGGTTCCTTTATCCATATTGGAAAGTGGTATCTTTCCCCGATCTTGTCTGCACTAGACAGGTCTTCACTCTCATTTCGACCACCATACCTTCCTCACCTCCCTTTTACAGACACCAGTTAAATTTGAACATAACACTGAGGTGATGTACTGGCCTGGATATTACTTAAAAACCCATTTTGGGAGCACCTGGGTGGCTAGGTCGGTTAAGCGACTGACTTCAGCTCAGGTCATGATCTTCCAGTTCATGTGTTCGAACCCCACCTCAGGCTCATGCTGAGAGCTCAGAGCCTGGAGCCTGCTTCAGATTCTGTGTCTCCCTGTCTCTCTGTCCCTCCCCTGTTCATACTCTGTCTCTCTCTGTCTCTCTCAAAAATAAACATCGAAAAAAATTTAAAAAACATTTTAAATATAAAATGTTACAATTGGTGACAAATAATTCCTTTTCAAAGAATTGGATATTTCAACACAACTATTTTAATGAATATTACTGGAGTTAAACTTGGATTTTAGATTACACAGAGCTAGACTGGAATATAAATACTCCTTCCTAGTTCTGTGACCTTAACAATGACATGAAATTCACCTCTCTCAGCCTTCATTTCATTGTCTATAAAATAGGAAGGACAGTATTTTAAAATTTTCTTAATGTTTATTTATTTTTGAGAGAGAGGGAGAGAGACAGAGAGTGAATGGGAGAGGGGCAATGAGAGAGGGAGACACAGAATCTGAAGCAGGCTGCAGGCTCTGAGCTGTCAGCACAGAGCCAGATGCGGGGCTAGAACTCATCAACCATGGGATCATGACCTGAGCTGAAAATGGACACTCAATAAACTGAGCCACCCAGGTCTACCGGAAGAACAATACTGAGAACTCAGCATGGCATGCAACAAGTGTCTAGTGCATGACTGTGTAAGAACATGAGTCTGAACCTAGCAGACGCCATGACAGGCTTTAAGTTTCCCCTCTAAACTAGGTCTAAAAGTCAGTCTCTCCAGAACTATTAGGCGGTTACACATTGCCCAAGGCAAGAGGGACCACCCTTGTAATACCCTTAACATTTCTAAGGGCAGGCCTAGATCAGTTATTGCCTAAGGCTAGTTACACCCTACGTGAGGGTCCTGGGTCCTGGGTCTACTCTGATTGTTTAACACTCTAAATGTTGTAATTGGATAAACCTGCTGTCAATAATATTGTATAATAATAATTGGATCACTGTACCTATGTCACAATTTCCTGTAACTCCCCCTTCCCAAACTCATAAAAGTCCGACCCCACCTTTGTTCGGGGCTCTCTGGCTCTCTCCGTTCCACCAGCTTGGGAGTGAGCAGAGGCCCGGGTTCTAACCTGCAATAAACGACCCTTGCTTTTTGACTTTGACTCTGGACTCTGGTGGTTCATTTCTGGGGGACTCCCGAATTCTGGGCATTACAACTGGTAAGCCCAGAAAAACTAGCAGCTGCAATTATCTGTATCTAATGCATCAGAATTTGGAGTAAGAGCAAATGGCTTTGAGAAAGAACGTCTGGGTTTCAGCCCTGCCCAATCCAAGCACCAACCACAAGTCTTCCAACAAAACTAGAGTGATCATACATCTCCAGCTGCTAAGGACAGCCTGGCTGGATACCTGTAGTCTAAGAGTAACTTTTTTTTTGAGAGAGAGAGACAGAGTGGTGGGAGGAGAATAAAGGGGGGGGGGGCAGCTGAGGTAGAGTCCCAAGCAGGCCCTATGCCCAGAATGGAGCCCAATGCTAGGCTCCATCTCATGATCATGAGACTATGACCTAAGCCCAAATCAGGAGTTGGAGGCTTAACTGACTGAGCCACCCAGGCACTCCTGGGTATGCCATCTTTCACTCTCAAAAGGTCCAGTTTGGGAAAACTGACTATATAGGTACTCTAGTTAAATATAATTAATTTGTTAATTAGGCAATAAGTTATGGCTCTGAGCTTCAATTTCCTGTAAAACTGGTAAAATACCTGTCCAATATATCTCACTGATTTATGAAGAAGAGGCTAAAAGTGTTATTTTTATCATAAGGCTATCAAAGAAAATTCATATTTTATGACAATGAATGAGGATTTGCACTGTTGCATAAAATATTTAAGATCCTTATTTTCTAGTTCATTTCTTATAAAATTTTCCTCTTCTTAGCCATAGTCTTCACACATTTTGTGATGAACAAAGCTAACAGCCAAAATCAGCAAAACTCTGTAGCTCTTCTCCTGAAAACAAACTGTGAAGAAAGACAAAATGTTCACATCCTCTTAACTCAAAGCATAGTCACCATCACTTCCTGTCTGTGTCCAAGGCAGACATTACTAATCAATCATAAGGATTTTACTACACCATCTAAAGCTGAATGCAGACTCCTCTGGGCACTTTAAACAACCACCATAATGAACTAGATTTGATGCAGAGAACAAATACTTGCCCTCCTGATTTAGTTTAATGGCTTCATTTTATGGTCAAGGACACAGGGACACAGGGAGAAAAGACCCAGGTAGAGCTGAATCTGAGAGTCGGACCCAGGCTGATTATTTCCATTGCACCATACTGACAGGTGACTGGACTTACAAAACAGGTTCTTGCAGATGAAATCAAAGGAGACAAAATTATATTGTGAGGTAAATAGTCAACTAAGAGTTTGGCAAATACATCCACAAAAATTATAGATGTAAACTAAGAGTCTCTTTACTTACTCATCAGCATCAAAAGTGAAGCATTTACAGTGGTTTACCAGGCTCTACACAATCTCTGATGTCACCTCCTCTTGCTCCCTACTCCAGCCACATTGGGCTCCTTAGGAGCTGCCTCACACATACCTCACACACTCCCATCTCAAGGGTTTTGTACTGGCTATTCCCTCTGGCAGAATGTTGCTCCACAGATATCTGCATGGCTGGCTCCCTTACCTCCTTCAAGTCATTGTCCAAATGGCCCCTTGTCTCTGAGGTCCCTCTGAACTACCTTATGTAAAATGGTAAACCACCCCCATTCCATTGGCACCTCCATCCCCCGTTGTCAGCCTTGTGCTTTCCCAGAGCCCTGATCACTGTCTAATATTCTATATCATTGAGTTATTTATTATGTTTACAATTTACCGTGTTTCCTCCAAATAGAACATAAACTCTAGGAAAGTACATGTGTGCATGCATATATGTGCAATCACATGTGTGGGCATGTATGTTGCATTTGTAGTTTACTATATTCTCAGCATCTGGACTAGAACTGGACATACTACTGGTACTCAGTTCATGTTGAATTTCACAGTTAAAGGAAGCAGAATGTACCCAGAGAGATGTAAAAGATCCATATATTTGTGATGGTTTAATTATACAGATCATCAAATAATTTTCTAAGGTATTTGTCTGAGGACTGCCAGGAATTCCACAGGACTGGTTATAAGTCAGCTCTCCCACCTCGCTCCCTGCCCCTATCAGCAGAAAAGAAGTCTGAATGCATTCACCTAGGAAACGAAACCTCAGGTAATTAGGAATGAGTTGAAAGATGTGTGCGTGTCTTAGTGACCTCACAAAGTCAAGGGTGAGTCTACCTGACAGGCAGAGACCATGAGTACCTTATAATTTGTGAATTGAAGGTAGACAAGAAACTGACTGGCTGGCTGTTTTGTTTGAGAGTATTTGTCTCAAGAATGAGGTTGTGTCTACACTGGGTTTTTAAAAGGTGCATTACAGTCACTTTAGAAAATAAGATGTCATCCTTAGCTGTCTTTCATTCCTCTGAATGCCATAAGGACCAACTTGCCTGTACCTATACAACCTAGCACTTGACATTAATCTTTTTTTATAGATCTCAACTTATGCATAGATCTGCACTGCCTAACTAAGTTTCTAAGAACTTAAGGATGGAAAGCTGCATCTATTATCTGCTTTGTGCCCTCCCAATTGGCTCTGGACACACATTGGATGCTACCAAATCATCAGCACTGTTCACTGAAGGTTTGTTTTTTTCTAGTTTGTGCTTCAAAGAATCACAAACATCCCTGAAGGACCTTCTTGCTCAGCAAATGTGAATAAAGGAGCTGCACTATAAAAAACTCAAAAAGAAAAAGACAAGATCCCATCCTTTAGAAGGTCATGGTGAACCTAGAAACACAGATGGGGGCTATAAATGATAAATGTTCTATAGCACAATAGTGAAAATGCTATAGAGAAAAGTAGAATAGGAGCAGCCTGGAGTTTCAGGGAAGGTTTAGGGAAGTGAGAAGAAGGGATGGTGAGTGACAGAGGACTAAATTAAGTAACATCCTTAACTGTTTCTGAACTATTTCTTGATACTCACGTCTAATCCAATATCTGTTTGTTCAGGTCTGACTGGATCATGGAGGGGAAATGAAGAGATCTAATTGCACCACAAAAAGAAGCTCCCTGAACAGGTTGACTCTTCCTCAGAAAAAATGGGACTTTGCTGGGCACAAAAGCACTTCCAGGCTTACTCAGCAGCCTTAACAGAAAGGATCTGAGGGTTTCAAATGAAAATGAAAATAAGAAGACACCCAAGCCCTCTTCCTTTTTATCCTAAGTCTATTGTACCCAATAACTTATTCATTTATTAAACTGACAAATAATTATTAAGTACCTCCTATATGCCAGTAGGAGAAACAGTGGTAAACAAGACCAACTGGATGACCTCATAGAGCTTTATCACCTCCCAAAATGACCAAGAACATGCCAGGTGTTTGTCCCTAAATCCACTAAAGAGACTTGTGTTTAAGAGGAATGTATTACCTGGAATATTCCATCCAGTGAGGTGGGTGTACCTAAATCTCACCTCACAGTTCCTCTGGGTCCCCCAAATGCCATAAAGGGGAACATAAAGTTTCACATTCCCATGATAAAAGTTTCCTGCCCTCATGCCTAGTACAAAGCTACCTTGCTAAAGCCAAAATCAGTCCCTGTCTTCACCTCCTCAGTTTAAATATGTTTCAAATAGAATAAAGACTATTTTAGATGACCAGTGTAAAGAACACCTGACTATGCATAGTCCTAGAAAGAAATAGTTATAAAGGAATTTAGAAATTATCTAGCTTCTTCCTTCATTTTACACATGAGATGCCAGAAAGTCAGAGTAGGGAAGTAACTTGCTTAAGCCTAAGGAACTTCATAAGAAATAGCCCAGACTGGACCCCTGTCTCCTGATTCCTAAGACAGCACATTTTCACTACTACTTTATCTCCCTCGCTCCAATTCAAACTAAATACTTTCTTTAAAAAGTTATATAATATCTTGGAGTTACATTTGATATTCCCACTGAAGTCCCAGACACAATAATTACTTCTGGCTTTGCTTGATGGTTTGCTATCCTCTCTGCGGCACAGATAATTGCATTTTATCAGGCAAACCTTCCACAGCGTCCCCAAAAAGTGAAGGTCAGCAACCTGCAGCCAGCCAGCACACCTGCAAAAAGTCCCTCAGCAAAGCATAAGATGCCTGCAGTGCCTTCAGAGAGCCCCAAATTCAGAATTAAAATGGCAAACTGAGTCAACCACCAACATGGATTAAACATCCACACATTTCATCACCTTGTAATTGCTTCTGGGGTGGTTTTCCTCAGTGTCACTGGTTTCTGAATAAAAATTTTAATTTCAAGGTAGCGCTGTAATTTATTGCACCTGTTCCTTTTGTAGTATACAAACCAGTGTAATCTCTCTCCAGGCAAACAAGCTCATGTTGCCATGATCTGTGGTGCCCTCTGTGTCAGGTTGATGTGCTCTACCTTAATCAGTTTATAATTAGAAAGTGAAGAGAATGGTGGTGTTTACAAATAGAATTTGCAATGGAGGATGAGGCAGCCACCAATAGATCTGTCTTGAATGTTCAGCATTGACTCCTTTCATCCATCAGGAAAATAAAGGCACTAAAATTATCCATGCCTGTGGCAGAGAAGGAATGCTTCCATTTAGTTTGCAACACAGGGAGGCTGGATGCTAGATGCTGCTATGTATGTAATGTAGGATGTGTGGGGATAATTAATCATAAAGCTTGAAGGAGGTGAAGTGTCCTGCTAATAAAATCACAATTTCAGGGAGAAAGGTCACAAAGAGGTGATTGACGGAGGTGTTGAGTGCCATGAATTTTAAAGTTCGGTTCCAGCCTCGTTCCCCATCACATGGACTTCTACATATGCCATAAGTTTCCTGACGTGTGCACCACACAGATAAGATTGTTTATTGGACATGGTGCATTTGAAAGTGCACTAGCCAATGTTGTATTACAGGTGGACAAAACAGACAAGACCCCTACCCTCATTAAGCTGACATTTCTGGTAGAAGAGACAGTCAATGAATAAGTCAGCAAGTCTTTGAGGGAAAGAATTAAGATGATACAATAAAGAATAACTGGGCAGGGGATAAAGAGAAGACTTCAGCAATTAGGGGTAACCTCTTGGAGGGGGTGACATTTGAGCTAAGACCTGAAGGATGAGGTCAAGCCATATGAGATGAGCTACGGGCACCATTCCTGTAACGGTTAAAGGGGGTCTAACTTATTAAGTGCCTAGGACTATACTCAGCTTCATGACTTCATGACTCCAAAACTTTCTGCTCATGATCCTCTGAGTTCACATTTTCTCTCTTCTCATGCACTATTGTGGGCATGGCTCAATGGCAGTTACACACCAGGCACCACTCCTACACTTCAGGTCTAGTAATACCTTCAGTGTGGTAAGTATGTGAGCATCTCCACTTTATAGAAGGTGAAACCGAGGTACCAAGAATCAGAGTGATTTTCCCAGGGTCAGACATCTAACCAATGGGGAAGCTGGGATTTGATGGATGGGCTGCTCAGGTCTGAGTTCTTAATCCTGCACCAGGCTACCTCTCAGGGGTAGGTCTCAGCACAATATAAAAGGTCAAAGACTAGGAGTTAGATGAACATCTCTTAAAAGATAGCAATGGGATCTTAGAGAAGTCAGCTCACCTCATACTGAGGTTTCTCAGCTGGGAAGTAACCATAACAGAATCCAGTCCCAAGTGCCTCAAACATGATCATCACTATGCAAGGCCCCCAAGAGGCAGAAATCTTTTTTCCCAAGTGTAAGATGGTGCCATCACTGTGATTTGCAAACTGAGGGCCATCCCAAGCCCTAAAAAGCCACAGGAGGTTTATCAGAAGAACACTGTAACTCCCTATGAGAGTTGCTGTTACGTTTGGCAACTCTCTTCTCTGACCCTCAGGAAGCACTTCCAAACTGATGGAATACCTATTGACTGAATTTCCTCAATTGTCTTTTCAAAGTTTCAGATACAAGGAGACTTCAAGACCTACCCATCTTTAGGCTTTCTTACCCAATGAATCCAGGAATCCCAAGTGGCCTGTTCCAACCAAAAGTAAAATAGCAAAAAGATGTGGGGATTTTTAGCATCTTTCCATCCTTCAGGCAGCACCTATGTGTTTTCTCTTTTGCTTCCTATCTGCTTCCACTCCAGTAACTTCCTGTATGCTGCCTAGCCCTGTAGCGAA
The DNA here is from genome assembly GCF_006229205.1 of Suricata suricatta. NCBI lineage: Eukaryota > Metazoa > Chordata > Mammalia > Carnivora > Herpestidae > Suricata > Suricata suricatta. The sequence goes on from NC_043711.1 coordinate 38,869,118, forward strand.
GACTCCAAGCATTTGAGCTCCCCTCAATCAAAACTCATCTTTCCTGTATCTCAGTATTCAAACAAGGTTTGCTTAAGTGGCTGACAAGTTTATCTAATGAACAGATACCATCATCTTACATCCACATGCCCTTAAAAGTCTATAAAGTTCTGTATATATACCGTCTAACTTAATAGCATGACAGCCCTCTGTTCTAGGTATTGCTATTCCATTTTATACCTGCAGAAATTGAGACTTGTAGATCTGAAGCCATTGGCTTAAATTCACTCTGCTAGTATGTGACAAAGCCAGAGCTTGAACAGGTCTTGGGATTCCATATGCAATTCTTTTCATTCTCTCTCATATTGTCTACCAACCAAATTTCTATTAAATGATACTCCCAATGCAGGAGTTTTTTAAGATGGCATCCATTAACATCTGAAAGCCCAGCAGAAATATTAAGCGTATGATTTTTAATCAGAGATTTCAGGAGAGAATGACTATAGTCCTCATCAGATTATTAAAGACACTCAGGACCCAAATAGTTAAGAAGCACTGTTAATGTAAATGATGAGGTATTCACTCTTTAGAAAGATGATGAGTCTTATTAACCTTCCAGAAGGGTCAATTTCCTCTATTCATCCTTACCTGAGCTCTGTTGTACAATTCCATGCTTAGATTAAAATTGAAAATTAGAGGCAAAATTGCTTTTACTTCTATTACAAACTATTTTCCATGTTTTAATCATCATCCTTTATTATATTTTAAGGCTAGGAGAGGGAAGGGATTAAAGAGACCAGAGCTAAGAGGGATAATAAAGCCTCTAATACATTCCCAGTGAGTTTCCCTTCCTTCTTTTCCCTAACATCTTCTCAAAGCCGTAAGTCACTAATTTCCAAACTCACCTCTAAGGTAATGAAGTTACTTCTGCTGGGGTGGAGTAGGATGGGGAAGGGACAGTTGGTGTATCCCTCAGAGTTCTCCAAAGAAACAGAACCAGAAAGATAGATAGGTAGGATGGGAGGATTTATTTTAAGGGATTTATTTAATTTATTTAAGGAAAGGCCTCAAATGATTTGCAGGCCACTAAGTGTGAAATCTACAGGGTGGGCCATTGTGTAGGAAACCTAAAAAGAGCTGAGGCAGTGGTTCAAATATGAAGACTTGTCTGCTACAGAAGTTCGTCTTGCTTAAGGGAGGTGAGTCTTTTTATTCTACTTGGGCCTTCAGCTGATTGGATGAGGCCCACCCACATTATGGGCAGGGGGCAATCTGCTTCACTCAAAGTCCACCAAATTAAGTCAGTCTCATTCAAAAACACAGTCCCAGGAATATACAGAATAATGTTTAAATATATGTGCATCATAGTCCAGCTAAATTGACACACAAAATTAATCATGACAGAGAGTCTATCTACCACCACCCCAACCCCACCAAGCCACAGAAGATTTTTTATGAAGCTTAAGGTTTTATTTGAAAGACGGGTTCTGCTAAACACTAGTAATAATAGTAAATTTTTAAGGGTTTAATCTACTGTCTTAGTCCAAAGTATCAATGATGGTAAAACCTGGATCTGTATACATGGGTAATATTTGGAGTCCTGATGCCTTCGGGCATAAAGATGCCTTTTAACCACTTTTAACTCCCTTTTATCAGATCTCCTGAGTGAAAAGGGGAAATTTTTTCTGAACACAAACCTGGCAATACCAATTTCCTATGGTTTCCTCATTGAGCTAAGGACAGCACTTAAAAATCCTTCCTCCAACCAACAAAACATGGATGGTTTAGCCTCTACCTGTTACCAAACTCTCACTTCATACTGCTACTCTGCTTTTTTCATTCCAGCCACATTGTGTTTTTCTCTCCTTTTTCTGCCTAGTTCCCTCCCACCACAGGGCCTTTGACCATGTTGTTCCTTCTGCATGAGTACCTTTCCCTTCCCCTCGGCCAACTATATGCCTCCTATTCAAATCTCACCTCAAGCATCACTTGGTCAGGAAGTTCCTTCTTGACCTCCCTGGCTGGATCTAAGTCCCCTATTAGAAGCTTCCATTGCCACATGTAACTCTTATCCATAATACTTAGAATACTAGCAAATGTACTGGTATAATACCAATACACCCTCTCCACGCTATCCCCCGCGACTACCATAACATTTGTGTTTGGTAAATATTTTCTGAATGAATAGATAACTAAAGTACATTACTCTATGATGCATTCAGCAGTATGCAATGTTATGAGAGGAAAACGCATCCTAAAGAATTTCCTTTCTTGGCTTGATCATTCTAAATCCAGACTGTCTCAAAAGAAAGACCTTCTTCAGAAGTCCCACATCTCAGTTTCATCTGAATCTATGTTTAATCTGCCATTTTCATGTCTCAGTAAGCAATGCCCCACTATAAAATATCTTCAAATGTCATATCCCATTTTCCCAGAATTGCTTTCTTTTACTAACAGTGGAGCAAATATCACATTGTCGCAGAAGCAGAATCAATCTTTTGTCTTCACTTTAGAAAATTATCTCATTAATGAAATCCATAGTACTGAATTACACACAAGTATCTGCTTCCAATGCACCCACCATACTGGCTCTCAGATTCAAAACATTTCATCCTAAGCAATAATGTTTTTCTTTTTCCAAAACAGGGAAGTCTTTGTTTCTAACACTAGGTCCAGGTACTGATTCAACTGAAGTCTTTCCTTATGAAAGTACAAGTTTTCCAGAAAAAGGACTCACAGCACCCCTGCCCATACCCATCACCTTGTAAAGTAAGTCAAACCACTGACCTCAGCATTCAAGGCCCCAGGATTGGACACCGACCTGCTATGGCATCTTCCCAAACTGCTACACCCTCCATGGGCCCTGTCAGCATCCATTACAGAAAATCAAACCTTTGCCATTCTCTTAACACGTTTTTGTTTTCTCATATTTTATTTACTATGTAATATTTGTAAATATATAGAGAAATTTTAAAAGCAGCGTTGACCAGTAAACTTTGTCAAGATTTTCCAGCACTGTAATTACTAACTCTATTCAGGTCACATGAGTACTCTGATTCTCTAGATCATTTTATCCCTGCCCAGAAGATAGGTCAAGACCTTCCTGCCTGCTTGAAGCTGATCATTATGACGATCTCTGTATTACCAGTGCTCATCGCTTCAGCTCTGGCTTCTGGCCATTTTAACTTCAGAGAGAAAATATTCCAGACAGTATAAGGACTATTCTGAATTCTTGGGAATGTCTGTACTATGCTGTGCCTATTTTCACATTTAACACTCCTAAAATCAGGTGTATCTTCCAATTCCTGTTGACCAGGTAGCAATCAGTGCCAGAGCATCAAAACTTGCAGGGGATGGAGACTTGGAAGAAACCTCAGAAACCTCAGAAACAAAAGTTGAGAGCATTTTTAACCCCACTTTCTCAACCCAAATATTTGGGAAGGATACAGAGAAAGAGGAGGTAAACCAATGAATTTAGTAAAATTCTAGACACTGGGGTCCACAATTAGTTGGCTCTACATAATTACACATCTGCCTTAAAAGTCTAGTACTGGGATGCATGGGTGTCTCAGTCAGTTAAGCGTCCAACTCTTGGTTTTGGCTCAGGTCATGATGTCACAGTTCATGAGTTTGAGCCCTCCACATCGGGCTCCAGGCTAATGGCATGGAGCCTGCCTGGGATTCTCTCTCTCTCTCTCTCTCTCTCTCTCTCTCTCTCTCTCTCTGACCCTCATCCACTCTCTCTGTCCCTTAAAATAAATAAACTTAAAAAATAAAAAATAAATAAAATCCAGCAATAAAGGCTTGGGTTTTTTTCATGGATTCTTTCATGAAATGCTTTATTATCACCCACACAATTCAAGGCACAGAGGACAATACATGTGGAAAAACAAATAACAATGACTCTGGGTCAAAAAGTAATATTAAATAGTCAAACTCTGAATGAGAAGTTCAAAAAAAACCTTAAGTATTTTATTTTACTTTTCCTTTTATATATGCACAAGATTAATGTCTGGTATTTAAAAATCTATGTCTAATTATAAATGTATTCTTTCAATAAGTGCAAAATAGAAACACTATAAGATTTTTTAAAAAATCAAGTCCTAGTTTAATTAGCAGTGTTTTTTCTTTCCTAGTAGTTGCGATATTATGATTTTGATAATAAATATATACAGTAAGCTTGGTTTACAACCATAATTCATTCTAGAAACATGCTTGTAATCCAAAGCACTTGTATATCAAAGCAAATTTCCCCATAAGAAATAATGGAAACTCAGATGATTCAATCCACAACCCAAAAATATTCATATAAAATGATTACAATATTGTAATATAATAAAAAATAATAAAGAAAATACAAAACATAAAGAGAAACAAATTAACCTTAACTTACCTTTGAAAAACCTTTGTGGGGGTGTCTGGGTGGCTTAATCAGTTAAGCATTCAACTTTGGCTCAGGTCATGGTCTCACAGTTTCTGGGTTCAAGCCCTGCATCAGGTTCTGTGCTGACAGCTCAGAGCCTGGAGCCTGATTTGGATTCTGTCTTCCTCTCTCTCTACCCCTTCTTTCACTTGTGCTCTGTCTCTATCTGTCTGTCAAAAATAAATAAATGTAAAAATAGAAAAAAAAAAAGAAAAGAAAAACCTTTGTGACGTGTGAGGGAGATGAGAGAGAAGGGTTACTGAGTAGGACGACTTTCACTATCACTAACTGATGTTGACTACAGGACATTATTAATAAACTCTTGTCATATACTATATTTCATGTAACTGGCAATAAGGCAGCAGAGAAAAGGATCTATATCTGCAGGCAGCTTGACCTAGAATAAAACAAAACATTCCTAAATTTATTCTTGTATGGAAAAGCAAAGGACTGTCCATTGGTGAAGTGACAGAAAATACACTAGTGCCAGTTGTGGGCCTTCCAATGTTTTGAAAAATCACTGATTTTGCCAAACACCATCACCTGAGATCAAGCATCTGAGCATGGGAGATGATCACCCACAATCCCACAGCGAGAGAGACAGAGAGAGAAAACCATTAGCTCAGTTGTGATCATGTGATGTTCAGCTTCAGGTACTACTCATATTGCAGGATGTTGCTCATTTATTAAGTTAAAATTTATTAGAAATGTTTGCTTGTCTTCTGGAACACTCGCAGAAAAAGTTACTCATAGTCCACTGTTCTGGGCAGCTCTTAAAACCCTTGAAATTTACTAAGTGTTGAGAGTGATAAAGGTGTCTTTTGTCATGTTAATTGGTGGCTTTGGAACCCACCTAAGGATTAGGGCTGGTTGCTAGAAGAGGCTGCTAAGTGATTGGAAGGTTGAAACTTTCAGCGCCACCCCACCCCCATCACTGGGGGAATAGAGGGGGGACAGAGGCTGAATCAATTACTAAAAGCCAGTGGTTTAATCAATCATGCCTACGTAATAAATTTTCCATAAAAAACAAAAGGATGGGATTTAGAGAGCAGCTAGGCTGATGAACACAGGGAGACTGGGGAAGAGGGCCTCGTCTAAAAGAGCATGGAAGCTCCACACCCTTTCCCCATGGCTTGCCCTATGTCTGTCTTCCATCTGGCTGTTTCTGAGTTACACTCTTTTATAATAAGCTAGTGATCTAGTAAGTGAAATGTTTCCCTGAGTCATTCTCACAAGTCAATCAAATCCAAGGAGAGGGTCCATAGAACCTCCAGTTTATAGCCTGTGAATCAGAAGTATAGGTGACAACCTGGATTTGTGACTGGTGTCTGAAGGGGAGTGGGAGGGGCAATCTGGTGGAACTGAGCCATTAACCTGTAAGACAGGACACTATCTCTAGATAGACAGCGTGAGCTGAGTTGAATTGTACAACACCCAGCTATTATCAGAGATTTGCATGGTGATGTGAGGGAACACAACACACACACACACACACACACACACATGCTCGCGCTCGTGCATTGCCATTGGTATCAGAATCTATTTAGTAGCACATAAAATGATGGCATATCTTACAATGGATGGTTTCTCAGATTTGATAAAATATGATGTAGTTCTCATCTTAAAGTATTGCAGTGACTTTCTGGGTTAACCCATTTTACTGAGATCAGTTAGCATGTAGGGGTCCCCTGAGCCATCCTAAGTATGAAAGAAAAATAGATAATAGAGATGTTCACAAAGTGCACGTCTGAGGCTAAACCCTGGGATATCATAAATCCATTGAAGTCCTCACACCTTGTGAGAACCTCTCGCTAAACGAGACTCTTCTCCATAGCACTCACATCTAAGCCATGCCCCTGGACACCTGGAAACTGAACACTATTTTATATTCATTTCTGTGTCCCTCAGAATGCCTAGCATAACGTTTCACACATGTTAAACCCTCAGTAAATGTGTGTTGAGTCCATTCATCCAGTATCTCCCTGCTGCAAAGCAGACATCAAGCCACTGAGATGGTAATCCTTAAACATTGCTCCTAAGTTTTGGTTCAAATACTTGCCACAGTTTCCCATTAACATTGCATGTCTCCTGTTGCTGGTGTCTTTTATCTCACTGCTGAGGAAACCTGTGCTGTTTCCACCAATAGGATAGAACTCATCTTTTCTGGACTCCACCGAGTTAATCATAGCTGGGTTTTACAAGGAAGCAGCGGGGTTTATGTGTGTTACCTCTGAACAGTTGATAAGAGCTCACTGAAAAAAACACAAGAATCCTGAGACCACATGTGCTGATCATGGAAGAGAGCTATGATTGATTACTAATGTCTGCAGGGGGATACCCAGGTACCATCACACATGTGCCACACCACATCATTCGTGCAGCAAAAAGTTTCCCTCACAGTGCCCCAAAATGCAAACATTAAAATAATTTTTATAAAAACTTCTTTCAGTGTTTATAACTTGTTTTTCAAGGTTGTCTATGACTTATTTTTCTGTACAAAAAAAGTGTGTTGGGGGGAACATGGGAGAGCACGGGGCAGTGCTCCTGGGTGGCTCAGTCTGTTGAGCGACAGGCTCTTGGTTTCCCTCAGGTCATAATTTAACAGTCTGTGAGTTCAAGACCTGCACTGGGCTCTGCACTGTCAGCAGAGCCTGCTTGGGATTCTCTCACTTTATCTGCCTTTCCCCTACTCATGCTCTCAATCTCTCTCCATCTCTCTCTCTCTCTCTCTCAAAAATTAATAAATAAAACTTTTTAAAATGTATGTATGTGTACAAGTTGGTTTTGTTACATAATCAAGTCTATAAATTTTTCTTTATTGTTTCTGGCATATTTTTTTATTAAAAATTTCATTATAAAATGATTCTATTCCAATTTTATGGAAACTTACATGCACAATTTTAAGTAATATTTTTTAGGTTTTTCTTTTTAGAGAGGGAAAAGGGCAGAGAGAGAAAGAATCTCAAGAAGACTTCATGAAAATAGGTGCTGACTTAAGTAAATTTATTAATGTTTTAATTAACTGAAAAAAATAAGAAATCCAGTAATGAAATGGGCAAAAGACATGAATACTTTTCCAAAGAAGACATCCAAATGGCTAACAGACACATGAAAAGATGCTCAATATCACTCATCATCAGGGAAATACAAATCAAAACCACAGTAAGATACCACTTCACATGTCAGAATCACTAAAATGAGAATAATTCAGGCAACAACAGATGGTGGTGAGGATGCAGGAAAAGGGATCTCTCTTGCACTGCTGGTGGGAACGCATATTGGGACAACCACTCTGGAAAACAGTATGGAAGTTTCTCCAAAACTTAAAACTAGAACTACCCTACAACCCAGCAATTGCACTACTAAGTATTTATCCAAGGGATATAGGTGTGCTGTTTAAAAGGGGCACATGTACCCCAATGTTTATAGAAGAACTATCGACAATAGACAAAATATGGAAAGAGCCCAAATGTCCATTGACTAATGAATGGATAAAGAAGATGTGGTGTGTGTGTGTGTGTGTGTGTGTGTGTGTGTGTGTATATATGTATACACACACACACACACACACACACACACACACACACACACAATGGAATGTTACTCAGTAATCAAAAAGAATAAAATCTTACCATTTGCAACAACATGGATGGAACTAGAGTGTATTATACTAAGTGAAATCAGTCAGTCAGAGAAAGAACTATCATGATTTCACTCATATGTGGAATTTAGGAAAGAAAACAGATGAACATAGGGAAAGGGAAGCAAAAATAAAATAAAAACAGAGAGGGAGACAAACCATAATAGACTGTTAAATACAGAGAACAAACTGAGGGTTGCTAGCAGGGTGTTGGGCGGCGGGGGGGGTAGGCTGAATGGGAGAGGAGTATTAAGGAGGGCACTTGCTGTGATAAACAGTGGGTGTTATATGTAAGTGATGAATCACTAAGTTCTATTCATGAAATCATTATTACACTGTACAGTAACTAACTTGAATTTAAATTAAATAATTAATTAATTGAAAATTTAAAACAAAGAATGAAGTTAAGTCTGTAAGATTACAGGTGAAAGAACTTTATATAAAACACTTGGGGTGCCTGGATGGCTCAGTCAGGTAAGTATCTGACTCTTGGTTGCAGTTTGTGAGATCTGCACTCATGGTCTCACCGTTTGTGAGATCAAACCCTGAGTCAGGCTCTTTGCTGTCAGCATGGATTCTCCCTTGGGAATTCTCTCTGCTTGGGACTCTCCCTCTCTCTGTGCCCATCTCCTGCTCACCCACACACACTCACACATGCTCACTCACTCTCTCTCCCTCTCAAAATAAATAAATTAAAAGAAAAAAAAATACCACACTCAACGTGATAAAGTTGATTCCCAAGGAGGCACAGGCTAACATTTCTGACATTGCTACACACATATCCTGAGGTTAAAAAATAAAGCAAAAGAATGGCAAGTGGTAAAAACAAAAAAAAAGAAAAGCATTTACTTTTACTCTTGGAGATTACAAATAAGACAGATGTCTAGAATGATCCATGTGGTAATGGATTAGAGTTGGAGACATTAGTAAGAACTCATATTTAGCTCAATAAAGCTATAGATGATTATAGATGTAAAAAGAGCCTGCTTAGGATTCTGTTTCCCTCTCACTCGGCCCTCCCCCACTCATGCTGTCTCTGTCTCTTTCAAAATAAGTAAATAAACTTAAAAAATATTTTTTTAATTTTTATTGTATTTTTATTTTATTTTATTTTATTAACTGCTCTTTGGTTATTTTGCTTTTCTGCTATTTATCACTTTCTCATCCCCAATTTATTGTATTTGTATTTTCTCACTTTTTTCCTTTGATATTTTTAGATTCAAATTATGTTTTGATTGATTTTTAAAGAATTCATTTTTAGACATACCAATTCTATCTTTTTTCTAATTAATTACATTATTATTCATTAATAGTAAACACATAATATGTATGAAGTCTATATTTATGCTTTTGTTAAGTTTTCATTAAACTTCTTTTAATTTCTTGCACTAAACAATTTATTTTTTTTTCTCTCATTTAAATCAGGTACTAGAAGTTACGACTTTTCCACTCAATACAACTTTGGCTATATTTTACTACTTTTTATACATGGCTTTTTTAGTACCTATATTTTCTAAATATTCAACAAACATAGTTTTGATTTTGTCTTTGGCCAAGAAATTATCCAACAAAGGTATTTCTAATTTCTAATCAGTGAGGTTTCTCCTTATCTCTTTGCATCTTCATTCATTATTTCTAGATTAATTTGTCTGAAAACATGGCTCAGCCTATTTCTATTTTGAAGACTCTATTGAGAGTCTCTATGTGGCTGGATGTACTTAAGTACTTCAGAGAGAATCACAGATGATACAACTTTATAGTTCTGAGAAGTCTATGGCTAGTGTATGGCTACCTCTGCTATTTAATCACCATTTTTAAAAAGTTGCTTCCTAGGAAAACCTATGAATCCTAAGGTAAACAGGTAAAGTGAAATTCTCCCTAAGTACTAAGATGCTGCAAGGCATGGCACTGGTCGATATGAGATCTGGATCCAAACTCCCAGCTGCATACCCTTGGACAAGCTTCTCATCCTCCCTGACCTCCAGCTTCTCTACCACCCTGTAAGAGAGGATGAAGCACAAGTCTTTGCAAGCTCCAGTCTAATTAAGCCTGGAGCTTTCAAAGAACTATGGGAAGTAATATCTTCAACCCCATTGTGCAAAATGAGGGGATACAACTAGATTATCCATTAGATCCCCACCAGCTTTAAAATCCCACAAGGGGAACAAATCAGTCACCCACAGCCCTTGCTGTTAGCTGTCTGGATTAAACCATTGTACCTAGATTAAAAGGGCCCACAATGTAGAAAAGAAAGGAGAAGGAATTCGGTCCCAGTTCTGGCTCTAGATATAGCTGGACAGTAGATCTCCAAATACTCTGACCCTCACTTTATCTTAATTTTAAAATGGATATAATATCCCCAATCTCTGACAAAGCTTAAATAAGATAATAAACAGAAGACACTTTATAAATTGTGAAGCATTAGTTCCCATTATTAAATACTCATGCACACTGATGCTTCCAATGTCCTATATGTGTTTTAGAGGGTGTTAGATGTAATGAAATTGCTAAACTCACTGCTGTTTATTAAACAGGCAGTCACAGACATGTCTAAACAGTAAAAGTAAGGGAATAGGTATTTTGCCTGAATTACCTGGGTAATCACAGCTAAGTCACTTTGATGTGTTAAGAAGAATAAGAATTAAGAGTATCTTAAGGCTGGAGAAGGACTTAATAACCTCACTACATCTCCTACTGCCCCATTATTTTATAAAATTGAGAGTGAGAGAGGATTCTATTACACTACATTCTGAAAAGAAAATGAAACCATAAATTCACACCAGATTAGTATATTAGCTTGGGACAAAGGCACACCTGGTGGCTACTGTCAAATGAGTTTTCACATCAGGTGCTAATTGTTTATATTTAAAGGAATAAGGTGATAAACCAACCTTCTGTTGCTTTCTCCTAACTCAATTGTATGAGGGGCCATTTTGTCAATCCCAGTCCAAACCAGCCCAATGAAACTAGTGGACACAAGGAGTCTAGAATCTGGTTTCCATAGATGCAGGCTAGAAAATATGGGTTCAAAAGATTTCTTCCTCCAGTAAAGAATAATCCATTGTTTGTTTGATCAAGTCTGTATGCTCATTGTCCTTTACAGCCCCTGGGAAAAGCATCATGATCAGTAATGATAACAATTATAAACTGGCCACCCTACTAACAATTGAGAAGTTAAGAGTCATGCTTTCTGGAGGTAGACTCTTAAACCAAAATCATACCAACTGGCACAGAGAGGCCATCTGGAGTGCTACTCAACCACTCGCATGGTAAGCCCAGCTGAATTGCTCTCATTCTAAGGGGAAACTTAACACCACACTTAAAAACAAAAAAAGTTCACCTTATAGTATTCATTTTTGTCTTCAGAGCAAAGGATAACGCTAAAGAGGCCAAAGCCACAGATTCAATTTGTGTCCAGGCCACTTAACTCTATCCTGGTTTTAAGGCATGATTTATCTGCCTGAGCACCTGTATCCTTGACTGAGGAGCATGAGTCCCTAAAATGGGAGTAATAATACGCTCATTGCCTACCTGTAGTAGGGTGAATGGCAACCCCCCAAGGAGATGTCTACAGCCTAACCCCTAGAATTTGTGATTGTGACTTTATTTGAAAAACATATTCTTTGCACATGTAATTAAATTAAGGATCTCAAGATGAGCTCATCCTGGACTATCTGAATGGGCCCTACATCCACAGAAGAACAGAAGATAGATACACACAGAGAAGGCCATATAAAGATGGAATAGAGATGGGAGTTATGCAGCCACAAACCAAGGAATTGCTGAGAGGTGCCAGAAGGCGGAGGAGGCAAGAATTCTCCCCCAGAGATTCAAAGAGAGCTGAGCCCCACTGACACCTTGATTTTTGACTTCTGGCCTATGGGACTGTGAGAAAACAAATTACTGTTGTTTTAATGTTTTTAAAGTTTATTTATCTTGAGAGAGAGCGAGAGAGAGCATGTGCATGTCAGTGGGGGAGGGGCAGAGAGAGAGGGAGGGAGAAAGAGAGAACGAGAGAGAGGGAGAGAGAGAACAAGAGAGAATCCCAAGCTGACAGCATGGAGCCCACTGTGGGGTTCAATCCTATGAACTGTGAGATCATGACCTGAATCAGATGCACAATGGACTGAACCACTCGGGTGCCCCCAATTATTGCTAAGTTCAAACCACCAACGTGGTCATCTGTTAAGGCAGCCACAGGAAACTAACACACTACCTTAAAAGGAGTGTTACTATTTGTGAATAAAGAGTTTAAGTAATTTCTGGACTCACCAAGGCCTGCCTGTGAAAATGAAGGTCAGAGTCCTATTTCCTTGGAGATTATTACAGCGTTGAGATAAATGTGGATGGGGAGTTACGTTGGCCTTCTTTGCTACAAAAGCCTGGTGTGTGGAGCTGTGAGTTGACACACAGACCATGCACTTATGTGGATAGAGGTGTGTAGAAGGTGGGAGGCAAACTAAGGCCTCAGCTGCTCTCTGTCCAAGTGACCCACAGACAAGGTTCTCATTCTGGAAAAGCCTACATACCCTTGTGGGTGAGGGAACAAAGGAAACTATGTCCTTGGGTAACTGTTGTGTCTCCCAAAGAGACAAAGATGCAATGGAGCCTGCATTTCCTGTGTTTTATATAGCATATGATTAAGTCCTATTGCATCTTGTGAACGTAAGAGCCAATTCCAACCCATACTCACCTCTGTACCAATAAAATAACATTGCAATTAACACATACTGATAACATACACACATGTGCAAGGTGTTACGTGCAATACCTCCATCAATCCTCACATCATTACGAAATCGGAATCATTATTCCCATTTTAGAGATGGGATATAATACTGAAATAGCCTTTCAGTAACAATTCAGAACTGACTTTTTTTTAAATTATAAACCTCACATTATACTTCTCCCCGTTGGCAAGATCAACTGAGTTTAGGGTATCTTGTCAAAAAGTCACAAACTGCTATCCCTCAGGTCACAGCTATTTCCCAGACATGTTCTGTCTCTATTTATAAACTGTAGTAGTTGTCGTCTAAAATTTCACATTAAAATCTGAATTTCTGGCATAGTATAAATAAACATATCTTGTAACACAGGGCTCACCTTTTTAGAATATGCTGGAGCATAGTAGTGAAGGTACATTTTAGATAGAACCCTTTAGGTCACCAGACCCCACCACTCCCCCTTGACTCCCCAGACACGGAGGCAAAGGGTCAGTTATCATTCATCACTAAAAATATACATGTGCCTATTTACAATTCTTCTTGGCCATTGCAAAAGTATGAATCTATAACCCTGATATATTTGTTTTCTATTGCTGCCATAACAGATCACCAAAATTTTAGTGACTCAAAACAATACCCATTAATACACATAGTTCTGTAGGTCAGAAATCTAGATACAGCAAGGCTAGGCTGGTTCTCTGCTTCAGGTGTTGCAAGGTTGAAATCAAGGTGTAGCAAGGCTGCATTCCTTTTTGGATGTTCTTGGGATAGAGCAGTATCTAAGCTCACTGACGTCGCTGTCAGAACTTAGTTCTGTGTGGTTGTAGGACTGGGATCCTTATTTCCCTGCTGGCTATTGGCCAGAGGTCATTAGCTTCTGGAGGAGCTGGCCTTCTAGGCTCATGGCTTTCTTCCTCCACTTTAACTGACTGAGCCACCCAGATGCCACTTCCTCCACTTTAAAAACCAGCAGTGGTGGGTCCAAGTTCCTCTCACACTTCAAATCTCACTGAATTCCCTTCCTAAAGCATCTCTTTTTGCCTTCCTTTTCCACGTTTTCTTACATCTTCCTCTGTTTTTATGGGCTCATGGGATTACATTGGGTCCATTCAGATAGTCCAGAATAATCTCCCTATCTTAAAGGGACATGATGTAGATAAAGATTTTTTTATACAGGGCACAATGGGGTGCCTGGGTGGCTCAGTCTGTTAAGTGTCAGACTTCGGCTCAGGTCGTGATCTCACGGTTTGTGGATTCAGGTCTTGCATTGGGCTCTGTGCTGACAGCTAGCTCAGAGCCTGGGGCCTGATTCAGATTCTGTGTCTCCTTCTCTCTCTCTCTCTGACCCTCCCCTGCTTGCACTGTCTCTCTCTGACTCTCAAAAAAATAAATAAAAAAACATCAAAAAAATTTTAGACAGGGCACAAAATAGTATGCCATTAAAATATACATAAGTTCAACTTCATCAAGATGAAAGACGTGTTCTTATTAAAAAAGACCATTAAGAAAATGCGAACGTTAGCCATAGAATGGGAAAAAATATTAGTAGTGCATGTATCTGACAAAATACTCATATTCAGAACATTTAAACTTCTATAAACCCAATGTTAAAAAAAAAAAAAAGAAGGCAGAGGAGGAGAATTGAATGGGCATATCACAAAGGAATGTGTACAAATGGCCAATAAGCACACACACCAAAAGGTGCTCAACATCACCTGTCATCAGAAAATGGCCACACTGTAAGATACCACTGCGCACCCACTTGAATGACTAAAATTTAAAACTGACAATATCAATGTTATATAGCATTTTGGAAAACTACTGAGCAATTTCCTACGTTACCTACCCTATAACCCATCAGCTTCACTCCTAAGATTTATACAAAATTGTCTGTAGCAACTTTATTCATAAAAGCCAAACTTTGGGGCAGTGAGGCTCTAAATGTCCATCAATGGGAGGATGGGTATGCAACTGTGGCATTCATAAAATGTTATACTACTCAGAGAGAGAGTGAGAAAGAGAACAAATGAATACAATAAAGGTGAATCTCAAAAACATATTGAATCAAGAATGTCAGAATAAATAAAGTCCATTCTGTACAATTTCATTTACATGAAGTTCAAGAACAGGAAGAGCAAATCTCTGGTGATAAAAATCAGAAAGTAGCTGCCATCAGGTGAAAGGACTGTTTGGAAAGAGGCATAAGCAAATATCCTACCATGTTGGGAATGTTCTCTGTCTTGATTGGAGCCATAGTTACCTGGATACATCATTTTTCACAACTCATCAAACTGTATGCTTAGAATCTGCAAATTTTACTATGTGTAAATTAAACCCTGCTACAGAAATATGTTTATCTTTAAAAGGATGCAGAAGAAGAAATAAATGCCATTTAAAACTTATAATTCCTATCCCTGTGCTACTTTATAGCAAACATTTTCCAACTTAAAGCTTTAATGACTCTTTTATAAATAGCATTTTTAGCTTTATATTACTCCCACACTTCATTAATGCCAATTTGAGTTTTTTCCTTTTAGTGCTTAACAATTCTCTAGCTAAGCATCTTCCACGACATGCATCATGCACACACTGCTCTAAATGAAAGAAACTGAATATTCCTAACCCCAATTACATGGTGTAAAAATAAAGGCCTTGTTATTGACTATGGGAGCTATGTGAACAAATTAAACATGGCTTAATAGTGCAGAGGAAAAAGGAAGCGACAGTTAGAGCTTAATAAGGTGATCCATGGAGTTCATTAGCATGGAGTGGAATTTATCAGAAGAGGTTTTCAGAACCTAATTAATTAAGCCCCCATCAAATAGATGCATTCGATTAATATGATCCCATTCTGAGTTTAAACATCAACACTAATTAACCCCATAATTTATATATTTCCCAGCCATGTGTGGAACATTAGTCACATTAATCAAAAAAAGATCACAATATTAATGAAAATAAGTCAAGTAGCCAATGTAAATGAGACCATGTGACCTTTTGGCCCATCCCATTTTAAATTCATTTTTATAAATGGACAATATGGGGAAATGTCGGGTGACAGAATGTTGCAGAGGAAAAATTCTAAAATTAGGAAATACATGTTCTATACTCAGCTTTGTCACGAACATAGTGTATGACTTCATTAAGTCATCCGGAGATTTTGTCTTAGATAACAAAATACAGGACATCCCTGTTTTTCTTGGTTGACTAAGGAGTGGGCTATTGAGGAATCTGGTGCCATCCGTTAGTCCTCTTCTTTATGGATGCCCTGATTATTCATCGTTGCTACCAGAAAGTTACTGAATCATGGCCTATCTTGAGATGCAAGGCCTTGTAAAAATGCAAACCACTCCCTTCTAGAAATACAAACTGTTTTCTTTTAGAAGTGTTTCCTTTTGGGATGCCAAGGTGACTCAGTCATTTAAGCATCTGATTCTTGATTTCAGCTCAGGTCATGATCTCACGGTAGGTGGTGAGATCAAGCCCAGTGTCAGGCTCTATGCTGAGCATACAGACTGCTTAATATTTGATCTCTTTCTCCCCCTCTTTCTGCCCCTCCCCTGCACTCACTCTCGAAAGAAAAAAAAAGAAAGAAAGAAGGAAGGAAAGAAAAGAAAAAAGAAATCTTTTCTTTTTCCAGAAGGAGGAAAACTAAATTTATTAAGTAGGTCAGAGCTAGACTGAGGGCAAAATGGTAGGATTGTTTTTTCCTCCACTAAGAGTCCAAAGACATGCTGCAGTCCCAGTTGAGTCATGTACTGGTTTACCTTGGACAAACCTTTTGTCATTGGTAAAGTCAACTTTCTATCTATTAGGAGAAAATAATATTAATGCTGTAGGGTAACTCTCAATTAAAAATATGATACAAAAATATAAAACAAACGTGTGTTTAAAATTTTTATTCAACTTATTCATTAATGAGACAGCCACTAGGACTGGTTCAAAGGAGAATATGAGGAAGAGAAATATGTTTAGTCACTCAAAGGGATACCAAAGTAAATTTGCTCATAGATGCAGAACTCCTTAATACCCTACAAGGCAATAAATGGTAATATTTGGGGTTATCCCTTTCCACCACAGGGAAATCAATCGCATCTCTCCTGGACAAGATTTATTTACATCCCAGTGGAGAGGGATTATTTACATTCCTCTCAGACCAGAATCATTTGCAATGCTATTCATTTTTTACAAGCTAATTTCTATCCCTACAAGAGTTGTAAAATAGCCTAGTTCAAGAGCCCACAAGACAAACTGCTGCCCACAGGTCAAATCCAGCCCACAGCTTGTTTTTGTACAGCTCACAAAATAAGCATGGCTTTTACATTTTTAAAGAGCTGTTTTTAAAAAGCAGGGGAGAAGAAGAATATTCAACAGATAATGTATACATTCAACAAAGTCTAAAATATTTAGTATCTAGTGCTTTGCAGAAGTTTTCTGACCCCCCGCCTTGTCAATAGTCTACACCCTTGTAGACTTAGGTAATCCCTGGAGTATTTGCTAGACCATGTTTGCGTTGTAGTGAAAGAAAACCACTCTCTTTTTTGTCTATTTTCAAGTTTTGGATAATTTCCTTGACACTATCTTCTATGTCGACCTACCAGAACTTTTATGAGGTCAATTTAGCTAATAAAGAAAACTCTGGAGAGTCATATGTGTATAAAGGGGTGCTGTGCCTTAAGAGAAGAGTTGGTGGTTTTCAGAAGTAAACCTTCAGGCTATGACAAGTTCAAAACAGCATCCACCCAAGAAGGCTTCTCCAAAGATATTTAGAACCCTGAAGTAAGATGCGCTTGCCTCCATGAATTCTTCTCCACTGTGTCATCTGCAAAACCACTAGGTTTTATAAGAAAATCTGCATGTTTGTCCTCCAGCATTGACTCATAAATCATTAAGAATATTGGGCCTTTTACTGAGTTTATACTTTTTTTTGTTAACTACTCAACTGCTTTCATAATGACAGCACTGCTCTCTCTCCCACACAGCCCAGCCAAATGCCATCATAACCACCCAGGTATAGTAAACTTTTTCCCATACTAACCAAGACTTCCTGAAGCTATTAATATGCTTTCTAATAAATGAGGGTGATTAATAAAGTTAAGCAACTCTTTCTGCTTTCCCGCTCCAAAATAAAACTCCTGCTGATAATATATGAAAATCCATTCCAGCTTTATGAACTATACCATTTATCTCCATTAGTTAGTTTACTAGTATCTATTGACCTCCCACTGTGTCTGAAACATTCTGTCACATATTTTAGCAGATGGAAAAACATGTCCCTAAGAGGCTCAAGATCTATTTTGAGAAATGTAAAACAGATCAGCAAGGGCAAACCCATGAAATGCAAAATCCAAAGAATGGCAAACTCAGCAAGGGTGATATCCTAGCATTTGGAATCAAATAGCTCATGTACCTAATTTCATGAAGTTGTCAAAGAGAGGTTTTCCATTTTGTAAGTATCTTTGCAAATATTCGTTACCACCGTGAAAAATCAGGATATTTCAGATAAAACAGAGAATTGCTGTTTTTCTTGAAAAGGTCTAATGAGCTGACAAACCCAGACTGACATTTCTATATGGCAACAATCAACTAGATTCTTACTTCTCAGAGGATGGAAGAGGGAATTGGCAGCATCGGGTCACCTAGAAGTCTGTTAGAAATACAGAATCTCAGATTGGACAGCTACATGCAAAAGAATGAAACTAGTACACAAAAATAAACTGAAAATGGATCAAAGACCTAAATGTGAGACCTGGAACCATAAAAATCCTAGAAGAGAGCACAGGCAGCGATGCCTCCTACATAAGCTGTCACAACATGTTTTTTAGATATCCAAAGGCAAAGGATATAATAGTAAAAATAAATTATTAGGACTTCATCAAAATTTTTAAATCTTCTGCAAAGTGAAGGAAACAATAAATGAAACTAAAAAAAAAACCTGCAGAATGCCAGACATATCTGATAAAGGGTTAGTATCCAAAATATATAAAGAATTTGTACAACTCAATATTCAAAAAACAAATAATCTAACTAGGAAATGGGCAGAAGAAATGAGCAGACATTTCTCCAAAGAAGACATACGGATAGCCAACAGACACAGGAGAAGATGCTCAACATCACTCACCATCAGGGAAATGCAAATCCAAACTACAATGAGACACAACCTCATACCTGTCAGAAGGGCTAAAATCAACACAAGGAAAAGCAACTGCTTCCAAAAACATAAAGAAAGAGGAATCCTCATGCCCTGTTGATGGGAATGCAAACTGATGCAGCCACTGTGGAAAATGGTATGGAGGTTCCTCAAAAGTAAAAATAGAACTACCCTACAATCCAGTAAGTACATTACTGGGTATTGACCCAAAAAATATAAAAACACTAACTCAAAGGGATATGTATAGATAGACAGATAGATAGATAGATAGATAATGGAATTATATATAATAAATATATATGTGAATATATATACTAAAATATATATATGATGAAGTCATATATATAATGGAATATTTTATTCACCCATAAAAAATGAAAATCTTGCCATTTGCAACAACATGGATGGAGCTAAAGAGTATAATGCTAAGTGAAATAAGTCAATCAGAAAAAGGCAAATATATGATTCCACTCATGTGGAATTTAAGAAATGAAACAAATAAGCAAAGGAAAAAAGAGAGAAAGAAAGAGACAAAGCAAGAAAGACTCTTAACTATCAAGAACGAACTGATGATTATCAGAAAGGATTTAGATAAGCGGATGAGTGAAATAGGTGAAGAGGATTAAGAGTATACTTATCTTGAAAAGCACTGAGTAATGTGTAGAACTGTTGAATCACTATATTATACACCTGAAACTAAACAGAACACTGTACATTAAATGGAATTAAAATTAAAAACTTAATTTAAAAAATTTGGAATCCCAACCTTCCTTCCCATTCCAAAATTACAGCCTCGACCAGAAAAACATGGCAGAGAAGTAGAGGGCTCCGTACTTCCTGCCTGCATCTCTCAAACAAAGAAGGGCTGAAGCCAAAGGACTCTGAACCCCAAGAGTCTGGGAGGAAAGGAAATGGAGTCTCCTAGGAAGACAGCCTCATAGGTGCATGACTGTGATTGGAGGCGATAAAAATGGGCCAGGACACGAAGGCGCAGAGGGGAGAGATTGCCTTCTGCGGAGAGACAAAAGGAAGAGAAAGCATAGCTGGGGAAATGTAGGATTATATCTGGACAACAGAAAAACCTCAGCCTGGGACAGAGAGGAATCCTATCATCCCATCACTAATCACAAGGCTTTCGGAGAGAGATCCCATCTCTAACGGCAGGGCTTTCTTTGGACTGGTTGCCCTGGTCCCACACAGGGGGACCAAGGGAGTTCCCTCTGGGTTAGGCAATATCTCAGGGGTGCATTCGGCCTCAGGAGGAACAGGACCCCTGCTCTGAAGAGCTTGGAACTCGGCTGGGCGTGGGGCATTGGACACCACCCATCTCGTCTGCACCTGAGGCACAGTGAAGACAGATCCGAAGGAGTGATTTGAGACACCTGGTTTGAGGAGAAGGGACCTGGGAGGAGGGGGTCGCCATTTTTCTCCCAATAACCACCAAGGCGGGGCCTCAGGGATTGGTTCATGGGGGCCACAGAGAAGGCAGGACCCGCCTACACCGAACCACACACATCTGCGCTGGGTAGCTACTTTTTTATGGGAGCCAGATAGATGCTGCATAAACAGATGGCCTCTTCCCCCAAGAGGAGCGCTGCTGCATTACAGCGATTATCTCTAGGTCAATTCATGCTATTCAGATATATTCTCCCTTTTCTCATCTTATCTCTCCCTTCCTCTAGGCTGGCTATTCTGGTTTTAGGTTTTGCTTAAACAGACATACTTAATCCATCTTCTTGATGCATGTACTACACCTCCTTCTTTACCTTCCTTTCTCTCTCTCTCTGGAGCACTCAGACTACATAGTTTCTCTGGGTAATATTATCTTCATTTCTTTCTCCTCACCTCCTTCCATATTCTCCTTTCTCTCTCTCTGCTTTTTAGTCTCTCTGCCTGGTCAATATCCAGCCCCTGTCATTTTTCTCTTTGTATATTCTCTTCCATCAGCACTGCCTCCACTCTGCTCTTTATTTGTAGCTGAGATTTCTGGTTTTCTGATTTTAGACTGTCCATTGTTTTATTTTGTTTTGTTTTATTTTTGTTTCTGTTGGTTTGCTTGTTTGTGTGTTTGCATGTTTTTGTTCCCTAGTTTGTTTGTCTGACAGTTTTCTGTTCCAGGGCTACCTCAATGAACAAACCGAAGTACACATGGTGGAGAGTTTGAAACATCACTACGAATAGGAAAAGAAAATAACCAAGTGACACCCTTCAAAAAATAAAAAATAAGAGAGACCAAGTGACACCCTTTAAAAACACTTCCTAAATGTCCAGGCTCTGAAAAGTGTATGAGCCTCTTTAATATAACAGTACAAGAAGGTACAGAGGACCTAACAAGCTTTGAAAACTGACAAGACATAGAAAGGTAGCCAAAAATGACAAAACAGAAAAACTCTCCTCTAAATAAATTCCAGGAAGAAGTCACAGCTAAAATTTGATAAAAACAGATGTGAACAACATAACTGGACAAGAATTTAGAACAATAGTTATAAAGTTAACCACTGGGCTTGAAAAAGTCATAGGAGACAGCTGAGACTCCATTACTGCCAAGATCAGGATCTTAAAAATAGTTATGATGAATTAAAAAATGCTATAAATAAGGTGCAAAATAAAATGGAGGTGGCTAGTGAGCAGATTGAAGAGACAGTGAGGAGAATAGGTGAACTAGAAGAAACAATTACAGAAGAAGAGGAAGCCAAGAAAAAGAGAGATAAATTTGTCCAGGAACACAAAAGGAGAATTCGAGAACTGAGTAATGCAATCAAACGGAACAATATCCATATCATAGGAATTCCGGAAGAAGAAGAAGAGAGAGAAAGAGGCTGAAGCGGTACTTGAACAAATTATAGCTGAGAACTTCCCCAACCTAGGGAAGAAAATAGACATTGAAATCAAACATAACTTGAGCCGATCTTCTGCATGACATATCATAGTGAAACTGGCAAAATACAAGGACAAAGAGAATTCTGAAAGCAGCTAGGGGTAAATGGGCCTTAACATACAAAGGTAGACACATAAAGGTAGTAGCAGACCTATCTGCTGAAACGTGGCAGGGCAGAAAGAAAGGCTGGAAATTTTCAATGTGATGAACAGGAAAAATATGCAGCCAAGAATCTTTTATCTAGCAAGCCTGTCATTCAGAATAGAAGGAGAGATAAAGGTTTTCCCAAACAAAAATTGAAGGAATTCATCACCACTAAACCAACCCTACAAGAAATCCTAAGGGGGACTCTATGAGGGAAATGTTGCAAGGAACACAAAGTACCAGAGACACCACTACAAGCATGAATCCTACAGAAAACACAATGACTCTAAACCCATATTTTTCAATTATAACACAAAGTGTAAATGGACTAAATGCTCCAATCAAAAGACATAGGGTATCAGAATGGATTAAAAAAAAAAAAAAAAACAAGACCCATCTATTCTGTCTACAAGAGACTCAACTTAGACATGAGAACATCTTCAGATTGAAAGTGAGGAGATGTAGAAATATCTATCATGCTACTGGAAGTCAAAAAAAAAAAAAAAAACTAGAGTAGCCATACTTATAAAAGACAAACTGGGCTTTAAAGGTAAGGCAGTAACATGAGATGAAAAAGGGCACTGTATAATAATTACAAGATTTATCCATCAGGAAGAGCTAACATTTATAAATGTCTACACGCAGAATTTGGGCGCACCCAAATATATAAACAATTAATCACAAACATAAGCAATCTTATTGATAAGAATTTGCTAATTGCAGAGGACTTTAATACTCCACTTATAGCAAAGAATAGATCAACTAGACAGAAAATCAGTAAAGAAACAATAGCCCTGAATGACACATTGGACCAGATGGACTTGACAGACATATTTAGAACTCTACTTCCTGAAGCTATGAAATTCACTTTCTTCTCAAGTGTACATGGTACATTGTCCAAAATAGATCACACACTGGGTCACAAAGCAGCCCTCAATAAATATAAAAGAATTGAGAGCATACCATGTACACTTTCAGATCACAATGCTCTGAAACTTGAAATCAACCTCAGGCAAAACTCTGGAAAAACCTCCAAAAGCATGGAGGTTAAAGAACACGCTACTAAAAAACAAATGGGTCAACCAGGCAATTAGAGAAGAAATTTAAAAATATATGGAAACAAATGAAAATGAAAATACAACAATCTAAACTCTTTGGGATGCAGTAAAGGAAGTCCTAAGAGGAAAATACATTGCAATCCAGGCCTATCTCAACAAACTAGAAAAAGCCCAAATACAAAATTTTACACTGCACCTAAAGGAACTAGAGGCACAGCAGCAAGAACACCGCAAACCCATCAGAAGAAGAGAAATAATAAAGATAAGGGCAGAAATAAACAATATAGAATCCCCAAAAAAAAGAAAAACAGTTGAAGAAATCAATGAAACCAAGAGTTGGTTTTTTGAAAAAATAAACAAAACTGATAAACTTCTAGCCAGGCTTCTCAAAAAGGAAAGAGAGAGCACCCAAATAGACAAAATCATGAATGAAAATGGATTTATTAGAACCAATCCCTCAGAAATATAAGCAATTATCAGGGAATACTATGAAAAATTACATGCCAACAAAGTAGACAATCTAGAAGAAATGGACAAATACCTAAACACCCACACACTACCAAAACTCAAACGGGAAGAAATAGAAAATCTGAACAAACCCATAACTAGTGAAGAAATTGAACCAGTTATCAAAAATCTCCCAACAAATAGGAGCCCTGGACCAGACGGCTTCCCTGGGGATTCTACCAGACATTTAAAACAGAGTTAATACCCATTCTTCTCAAGTGTTCCAAAAAACAGAAATGGAAGGAAAACTTCCAGACTCATTCTACAAAGCCAGCATCACTGTGATTTCAAAACCAGACAGAGACACAGCAAAAACAGAAGAGAACTACAGGCCAATATCCCTGATGAATATAGATGCAAAAATCCTCAACAAGATACCAGCAAATCGAGTTCAACAGCATATGAAAAGAATTATTCACCATGATCAAGTGGGATTCATTCCTGGGATGCAGGGCTGATTCAATATTCACAAATCAATCAACATGATACATCACATTAACAAAAGAAGAGATAAGAACCATATGATCCTGTCAATACATGCAGATAAAGCATTTGACAAAATACACTATTGTTTCTTAATGAAAATCCTCAAGAAAGTCAAGATAGAATGAACTTACTTAAACATGATAAAGGTCATTTTGAAAAGCCCACACAGCTAATATCATCCTCAATGGGGAAAAACTGAGAGCTTTCCCCCTGAGATCAGGAACACGACAGGGATGTCCACTCTCACCACTGTTGTTTAACATAGTGCTGGAAATCCTAGCATCAGCAATCAGACAACAAAATGAAATAAAAGGCATCAGAATTGGAAAAGATGAAATTGAAATTTCACTTTTCACAGATGACATGATACTTTACATGGAAAACCCAACAGACACCACCAAAAATCTACTAGAACTGATCCATTAATTCAGCAAAGTCACAGAATACCAAATCAACATACAGAAATTGGTGGCATTTTTATACATTAATAATGAAGCAAGAGAAAGAGAAATCAAGAAACTGATCCCAATCACAACTGCATCAAAAACAATAAAATACCTAGGAATAACCCTAACCAAAGGCATAAAAGATCTGTATGCTGAAAACTATAGAAAACTTATGAAGGAAATTGAAGAAGACACAAAGAAATGGAAAAACATTCCATGTTCATGGATCGGAAAAATAAATATTGTTAAAATGTCAATACTACCCAAAGCAATCTACACATTCAATGCAATCCCAATCAAAATTGCACCAGCATTCTTCTCAAAGCTAGAACAAACAATCCTAAAATTTGTATGGAACACAAAAGACTCTGAATAGCCAAAGTAATATTGAAGAAGAAAACCAAAATGGGAGGCATCACGATCCCAGACTTTAGCCTCTACTACAAAGCTGTCATCATCAAGACAATATGGTATTGGCACAAAAACAGACACATAAACCAATGGAATAGAATAGAGAATCCAGAATTGGACTTACAAGTGTATGGCTAATTAATCTTTGACAAAGCAGGAAAGAGTACCCAATGGAAAAAAGACAGCCTCTTTAACACGTAGTGCTGGAAGAACTGGACAGCAACATGCAGAAGAATGAAACTAGGCCACTTTCTTACACCATACACAAAAATAAACTCAAAATGGCTGAGGGACCTGAGTGGGAGACAGGAAACCATCAAAACTCTAGAGGAGAAAGCGGGAAACAACGTCCTTGACCTTACTACAGCAATTTCTTACTGAACACATCTCCAAAGGCAAGAGAATCAAGAGGAAAATGAACCTTTGGGACCTCATCAAGATAAAAAGCTTTTGCATGGTAAAGGAAACAAAACAACAACAACGACAAAAAAAAACTAATAGGCAACCAACGGAATGAGAAGAGATAGTTGCAAATGACATATCAGATAAAGAGCTAGTATCCAAAATCTACAAGGAATTCACAAAACTCCACACCTGAAAAACAGATAATCTAGTGATGAAATGGGGAGAAGACATGAATAGACACTTCTCAAAGAAGACATCCAGATTGCCAATAGACATATGAAATGATGCTCCACATCACTCATTATCAGGGAAATACAAATCAAAACCACACTGAGATACCACCTCATGCCAGTCAGAGTGGCTAAAATGAACAAATCAGGAGACTACAGATGCTGGTGAGGATGTGGAGAAATGGGCACCCTCTTACACTGTTGGTGGGAATGTAAACTGGTACAGCTGCTCTGGAAAACAGTGTGGAGGTTCCTCAAAAAACTAATGATAGAACTCCCCTAGGACCCAGTAATAGCACTGCTAGGAATTTACCCAAGGGATACAGGAGTGCTGATGTATAAGGGCACATGTACCCCAATGTTCATAGCAGCACTGTCAATAATAGCCAAAACATGGAAAGAGTCCACATGTCCATCAAATAACAAATGGATCAAGAAGATGTGGTTTATATATACAATGGAATACTACATGGCAATGAAAAAGAATGAAGTCTGGCCATTTGTAGCAACATGGATGGAACTGGAGGATATTATGCTAAGTGAAATAAGTCCGGCAGAGAAAGACAGACACTGTATGTTTTTACTCATATGTAGATCAGGAGAATCTTAACAGAGGACCATGGGGGAGGGAAGGGGAAAAAATAGTTAAGGAGAGGGAGGGAAGCAAGTCATCAGAGACTCTTAAATACTAAAAACAAAGTGAGGGTTGATGGGGGGTAGGTGAGAGGGGAAAATGAGTGATGGGCATGGAGAAGGGCACTTGTTGGGATGAGCACTGGGTGTTATATGGAAACCAACTTGAGATAAACTATATGAAAAAAAAAAAAAAAAAACAACTACAGCCCCAAAGACAAGGTACCCAGGTACATTGTAGGCATTCAATAATGGTAGTATAAATATAGTAGCAAGTAAACCAATGAGTGGAGGAAAGTCCTATAAAAGCCAGAACTTCTAGTGACAAATATTTATTTCCCACCAGGTACTGTGCTAGGCCATGGGAATACAAGGGAAATAAGATATCATGCCTACTCTCAATGAGTTCCCAATATACATCTTGTGAGCCTGAGATAAGCCATTATTGCAACACAAGAGAATTGTGGCTATAATAGAAGTATAACTGATATCTATCGCTTTAATAGTGCTGCATACCGAACAACCACAAAACTTCAGCGGCAGGCTACAATTTTTACTTATTGATCACAAATCCAGCTACATGACTATTGTTCTTGGATTGACTTGATTACATACCTGGGAGCGGGCGGAGGGTCAGATGCTCTTAGCTGGACTGACTGGCTCACCGCCATGTGGCTCTCATTCACCAGCAGATTGGCCTGGGAATTTTCATGGTAATGACAGATAGGTACACTGTTTTAACTACAAAATGTTTAAATTTTATTTTTTCTTTAGATAAGGCAAAAACATTTTCCCAAGGAAATAATACAATTTTGCACAAAGCCCAAAGGAACTACATCGGTCTTGTGATTGTGGTTTGTGTGACAATATGTGAACTGCCAACACCACCTCTTCACCTGGCAGCACTTCTCAGTGATGCCCTTGGCTTTGAACCCCAGGGCAGGCTGCAGGCATGGCGTGGGACAATTTGAAAGAAATGACTCACTGCTGTGCCAGACTTTGAGAACTGACCAAATGGAACTGACCTTCAAAATCCTAATAGGAATGTAGACAATACTTGGAGTTGCATTGTGCAATGACTCAGAACCAGCAGAGACACTCAGTGGCTTTGTCAAGTCTTTCTATTATTTCCCCTACCGTCTCATTGGTCAGAGGAAATGGCATGATAGATTCAGAAACAAGGGACAAGCAAACATAGCCCCTTCTCCATGGTAAGAGCTTCCAAGTCACATGGCAGAGGGTGTGGACAGAGGGAAGAGAAAGAACTGGGCCCTTTTTGTGACCCACCATAAAAGGTATGAAAAAGGGGCTCGAGGCAGAAGCACAGGAAAGTAGTTTTGGAAGCTTTTCCATTCCACAATCCCAGGATCATTTTTTCCAAATACTCTCTAAACCAGGAAGAACACTGCCATTCAGAGCCATAGAACACTAACAAATAGAACTTACTGAGCCCTTTCAGTGTTTCAGTGTTTCATATATTAACTCATCTCTTCCTCCCCAATGGCTCTAAGAGGGGTATGGTTACTTCAGCTACAGATGAAGAAACTAGGGTTCAGAGAAGTTTGATAACTTGCTCGAAGCTGCACACCCAGGATTCAAACACTCCGGAGCCCTTGCTCTCCTCAGCTACAGAAGAGAAACTAAAGTTGTGCCCATCACCTTGTCCTTTCTTTCCTTGCTGAAAGAAGCTGTGTAATGGTTTTCAAATGTAGATCATTTCTGGCCAAATGTAGAGTCCCAAGAATTAAAATTTCAATAACTGAACCACCAGGAGTAAATTATAGTATAGGTCAGCCATGAAATTGCAATGTGTATATTTAGGGCTGTTGTATACAAATAGACAAGGCCTATTTGATTTATTTTTCTGCAATATTGAATTTTTAAATTGCTTCCTTAGTTCAAAAAGTTCTGATGCCATTTGTGTTGTGTCAGTTGCAAAACAAATTCAAGTAATCCTGAAGAATGTAATAATCATGTGTCAACCCAAGACGAGGGCTGTGGTTTTTCATTGTATGAATAATGCATTTTTAATGAAACCATTTCACTTCTCAAGTTTGAAAACTAGAGCCTAAGTATTCCCTCCTATCAAATTATTTTGTTCTGGGCGGTCATTTGCCTGACTTTGCTCATGACTTCAAGATACAGGAAAGGAAGAAATTAAGTCCGTAGACGAGCATTCGGGGTCACTTCGTGTTGAGTTGCCATCAGAGAAAACTTTCTCACTCTAGGGAATTGGATTCTCACGTGGTGTGACCCATTTGCTTTCTCTCCTGAAATACACAATTTTCCATCTGTTCCAGAAGTTGGCTTCCATCAATGTCTGGTGTGGACTAAAAAGCTCAAAAAATCAAATGAAGCCTTGCTCAGCAACCCTGTCAAATTCCCTAGTGGAACTTCTAAAGTGGCCCACTTTTCAAAGTGACATAACAAGCAATGAGCCATTTAGTGATTCAGCTGGAAATACAAAGGCCAGGCTGTTTATCCTTAAGCATTTTCATGAAGAAAAAAAAAACAGCAAGGAGAGAAGAGAAATGGAAGTTTTTCCTATAATCTACATCAAGGATGGAAAAGGTCTCATTTCAAATGACAGCTCCAGTTAGCAGTGGTTCTGCCTGAATGCTATGTTGAGAAGAATTTTGAGGTTGCTGTATGGACATAACGGGACCCATGCAGCAATCAATTAGTAATGTCTGCTTGCCGCAAAGAGACGCGGCAGCCCGTGTGCCATCCTGGCTTTGTTCCTCCAAAAGTCATAGTTGCTTAAACATTCTTTCATCTAGAGGCATCCTGTGTGTTTTATTATATACAGACAATAGAGTAACGATTTTAATGCTCAGCATAACTGATGGCATTAAGAAAATTAATTGTTATCAGCATCTTTCCACAATGGACCACTGCCAGGAAAAGAGATCTAGGATTTTTCTCTACATAACAATATAAGAAACCTATAATATGCTTACATTTTTAAATTTTGTTTATTTGTAAGAGACAGAGACAGAGCCCTACCTAGCAAGGGGAGAAGAGAGAGAAGGAGATAGAATCTGAAGCAGGTTCCAGGCTCTGAGCTATCAGCACAGAGCCCAACATGAGGCTTGAACTCACAAACTGCGACATCATGATTTGAGCTGAAGTCGGGCGCTTAACCGACAGGGCCACCCAGGGGCCCCAATATGCTTTTATTTTTATTCTTCATATTTCAGCTCCATAAACGAGGCTTCACCCAGTAGGATTTCTCTTTAAAAATAGTCGTTCTTTCCTATTCTCTCCCCACAGTATAGAAATTGAGAGCTAAAAAAAAAATGACTGTGTAGCCATGTCTTTTCTGCAGTACCTCAGTCAGATTGGTAGATTTCTGCTGGACACATGGTCAGACAGTACTGAGAGTCTTGTTCAGTAAAAGCAGGGTAACCCCGGAGCATGACTCCAAGGACCACAACAGATCATTAGGTAGAAATTAACTGCCTTTCTTGTCTGGTACCTCATTAAAGTTCAAAAATAATTGTTGTTCCTACTAGTTAGCACCCATTGTACATCTCCCCTTATCACCTTGTAGTACCTGGGTGAGAGAAATAACCTTATTGATTAATGTCAGCAGACATGTGGGAACAAATGATACTTTGTTCATTACATAAAGGTTGGCCCACACAATGGTGCACCTGCCGTTCACAACAGGGCAGCCCTTGGCTTAGCTCATGTCTAAGCAGGAAGGCATAGGAAGCCCCCCAGCTCTCTTTCCTCTCTTCTTTCCATGTCTTTCTTTTCCTTCCATTCTTGTGTGGTTTTCCCTTTCCTTTTCATTTTTTACTTTCCTCGCCCTTTGTTTCCTTTCAACTTTTCTTTCTGCCTTCTTTTCCTTCACTTTATGCTTTGACTCTTTTTCTTCACTTTGACTCTTACCTTCCTCTTCTCCTTTTTCTATCTACACCATTACGTACTTCTAGCCGTGGAAACTGTGAGTTCAACATCCACTGAGAGTGCTCTTTCACAGGGGTCGCATAGTTCACATGGTCATGGCAGAGCTGCGGTCAGGTCAGGTCCTTTACCAAAATGGGATTTGTGGCTGGCTGGGGGAGGGGTGGGGAGTGAAGTGGATCCAGCCCCCCGCTGAGCTGGTGCTGCTGTCGCTTAAAGAGAATAAAAGAAAATTCTGCTTCTAACAGTCCTAAAGCTTTATCCAAAGTAATGTGAAAAATTGTGGCAGTGGGAAGATTTAGATGTCAAATAATTTTAATCCATATTCTTGTTCTTTTTTATTATTATATTCATAGGATTTGGGGGGAAACCTGACATTCCTTGGTGGCAACCAATTCTGCCCTCATTCTCAGCTTGCCCAGCACGCTGGGCTGCTCACCTCAGAAAAGGCAGTAGGGGGTTAAATCAATGGTTGGTTGTGGCCAAGAGCCTTAGAGCTGAAAATTCACTTGAGCCCTCAAAGTACTTCAAACCCACTCTCTGATGGACTCTTCTTTCTTGTTTTCCTGCTGAGTCCTCAGTCCCTATATGCCACATCTGACTTTCCTGAGAGAAAGATTTAGGATAAAATCTGGATCTATGTTTCATTTATTATTTAAAAAATCACCTATCTCAAGGGCTTACAGATACCAAGATTTTTGTATAAATTAATCCCGTTTAACTTTCACAACAGCCTTCTGAGGTGAGAACCTTCGTTGTTCCATTTAACAGATAGGGAAAAATAGGGAAGCCTAGATATGGAACTGATTTGCCCAGGGTCACGTAGCCAGCACGCAGGTCGTGTGGCCATGACTGAAAGCACAGCGCTTAGCTGCAAAGCCCTCGTTCTTTGTGTCTACACTCCACTGCCTCCTTCAAAAGATTACTTACTGTACAATGACTAATCTCAAGGCCACAGAACCCTACGGACTGGGTACCCAGCCTCCAAGGCCCTGCTCAATTCCATTTTCTCTGTGAAGCCTTTTTGATGCTCCAGCCTGCACAGGTTGATCACCCCACAGAGAACTGGCCAGCATACGTTCACTATTTTGTACTGAAACGTCACTTCCTTTTTACCATTCTCTCTGTCTCTCCACCTGGACTATGTACTCCTTGAGGGTCAAAACACTTCACTCCTTATTTTTGTCCAAAAAGGATAGAGTTTCTCCACCAGAGCTCTGCATGTCAGAGTCATGCAGGGAACTTGTAAAAAATACAAATGGCCGACACCTGTCCCTGGCCTCCTGAAGTGGCCTCTCCAGGAAGGGCCCCAGCATCTATATTCTAACCCGTATCACTAAGTTCTTCTGGGGCACAACGGGGCGTGTAATTAACTTATCTACAATATCTACAACAGGTTTAAGCAATCTCGTCTCAAAATGGCTATAGAGTCCAGTCATAAGTATTTTTCATGACCAAACGCTGTTTCTTTGCCTCCCATAGCTCCTGATAAAACAATAGGTCTTGGGGGGAGGCATTCCTTGTGCCCTCAGGTGACCCAGACCCAGGATTGCACTAGGCCCCTCGAGTTAAAAGGCAGAGCCTGACCAAAGTTTTCCATGTTTCCAAGGGAGGTAGAAGGCCAGCCGCATGCATGAATCCTAGGGAAAGTTAAACTGGGCCAAGTGCTCTGACGGAGCTGTGCGGAAACCTGCAGAGGACACAGGAAAGGCTTCTCCAACAAGGTTGAGTTGGTTGAAAGATAGACATTGTAGAGTGGGTCAGGGGATAGGTGGTGATTGATTTGGGCGGAGATTCAAGGAGACAAAGAGGGGGACCCAAAAATATCTGCTGTTCTTTGAAGCATCCCTTAAATTGCCATTAACAGAGAATTGGTTAGAACCAATAATATAGCTGTACCGTGGAATACTAGACAGATGCAAAAATTGAATGCAGAAGTACATGGACTAATTTAGAATCATGTCCAAAATACATTGTTTATTAAAATTTTTTAATGTTTTATTTATTTTTGATACAGAGAGAGGCAGAGCATGAGAGGGGGAGGGGCAGAGAGAGAAGGAAATACAGAACTGGAAGCAGGCTCCAGGCTCTGAGCTCTTAGCACAGAGCCTGACGCAGGGCTCGAACCCACGAACGTGAGATCTGACCTGAGCCCAAGTCAGAGGCTTAGCCAACTCAGCCACCCAGGCGCCCCCAAAATACATTGTTTAAAAAAAAATAGTAATCAAGGTCAGATTCATGTGAATTGGATGATTCCCTATGGGCTGAGAAAAATAAAAACCAGGGGGAAGACTATTCACATACACACATTTGTGTTAAGGCAAGAATATTCTGGAAATATACATGAAATGCACTGGGAAGAGTGCCAGGTGGATAGATGGAAAAAGAAAGGCAAAGTTCCAGGATGTTCCCTTTTATACCGACAGGTTAATGTGTGTGTATTAATTCTTTGTTTAAAAACTCAGGTAAGTGTTTTAAATGTAGTTTGTTGGTGATCAAGTCAGAGAAAAACCAATGTCCCTCTACAGAATCGTCTCCTATTCTGGTAAAAAGTGCCACATCACTCAGGTATTCAAATAGAACCTGGTCAACTGCCAGGCCAGATGGTGTAGACAAGGAGAGAGATGGATTCAAGTAAGTTAGTTGGATGAGATGGCCTTCTGGGTACCAAGCCGCCTGAAAACTTGAAGAGCCTACACGCAAATATCCGGGGCCAGGGCTCCCATCACTGAATTCCACTGAACAAGCCCGTCCTTGGCACTCCACAAAGTTATTAAACCCAACATCTTATTAAAATGTCTATATTGTGAGAGCCTGCTTATCTATAATAAAGCCACATCAATTGAAGATTTAAATGAAGTTAAATTGGTGTTAACAAACAGTCTAAAGGTCAGAATCATTACTTTCAACACAGGCAGCCATCACTTACTGAAAATATTTTTCTCGTGTACGCCGCTCCTTGGTGTCTGTTGAAAATGGCTTGCCCACTGCACCTCATTATCTCCCTCCAGCCCGAGGAGCAGTAATCTCCTCATTCCTGCTCAACTCCAGGGTGGCATTGCCTTTGTGATATGATCAGGGAGCTTTCTCAAGAAATTCCCTTTGAGCTCCTCGTTGTTAGAAATTTCCTCTGCTGCCTGAAACCCACCGGTGGGTGTAATTTGTGGCATTATGCCTCACCACCAGGAGAGTGAACGAAGGCAGGAACATTAATCAAATTTGGAAACAACAAAGAAACAGTGGGCTCCAAGTGGATCAGCATATGATTAGCAGCCCACAGTATCAGATTTTAGAATGTGAAAACCGGAAAACCTTGGGGCTAAGCTGTGGATGCGCGTGATTGAAGTGCCAATCTGCACATCACCCCGAGGGCTTTGACAGCAAATATTACCTCCAAATGCATAATGTCAACGCCATTAATTTCCTAGTTGTTTGTATTTCCTACCTCTCTATCATGAGCTGCAATTTTTCAGGAAACTAAATTTATCAAATGCATATAAATTTGATATCATCCCAAACATGGCACCAATGGCATGGAGGTTTAATAAGTGCTTCTGGCCAATGAGATGTTTGGTGAGCACCTACTATATACAAAGGGTAACCTTGGGATGCATTGTTGGATGTTTTGCCAAAATAAGTAATCACTCTGTACTGTATGTTTTTACCGCTGGGCTTTCCGTACATTTCACCCTGCCAGAAACATCCTCAATCTTTTAAGAGTCTACTCCTCCTTTAAGATACAGTTAAATCCCTTCCCTTCTGTCCCCGATCCCCTGATACCTTTCTCCTTTAAGGATTTTATGTGCTTGATCAGTATCTTTCTGCATACAGTGCCCAGGACAGGGCCCCATAAACATCATGTTCCTAATATGTTTTAGATAAAGAGTAGGAACTACCATGTGATATTGTACTGGACTGAGTAGTCCCACCTACTTCCCCCCAAAATGTGTCCACCTAGTCCCATGAATGTGCTTATTTGGGAAAAGGGTCCTCACAGGTATGGTTAAGTTAAGGCTCTTGAGGTAAAATCACCCTGAATTAACAGGTGTTTCCTAATCCAATGACATATATTCTTTTTTTTTTTTTAATGTTTATTTATTTTGAGAGAAAGAGAGCACGTTGAGCAGGGGAGGAGTAAAGAGAGAGGCAGAGAAAGAATCTCAAGCAGGCTCCATGCTGTCAGCCCAGAGCCCAGTTTGGGGCTGAAACTCATGAACCATGAGCCAAAATCAAGAGTTGGATGCTTAACCAAGCGAGTCACCCAGGTGCCCCATGTATTCTTACAAGAGACATAGGAGAAGGCAGAGACACAGAAAAGGGGAGGGGCTCGGGAAGTCAGAGACAGAGATCAGAGAGATCTTGCCACAGCCAAATGCCTGGGGCCATCAAACCCGGAAAAGGCAAGATTCTCCCCCTAGGATTTCTCTAGAGAATACAGCCTTGCCAACACCTTGATTTCAGACTGCTGTCCTACAAAACTGTGTAAGAACAAATTGCTGTTGTTTAAGACTTCTCATTTGTGGTAATTTCTTACAGCAGCGATAGGAAACAAATACCGATATGGTCTCTGGCTTTAGAGGAATTTTGGGGGAGACAGTGACATGCAGAGTTTGTAGAAGGATATTCACACATAAAAAGAAAACAGTAAAGCCAGCTATTATGAGGGGCTAGGTGAGGTGCTGGTTCATTCCATCAACACTGATTTTGATCACCTTTTATGCCCCAGGCTCTCAGAATTCAGCAGCAAACAAGGTAGGCACATATCTAGCCTCACAGAACTGGGCAGAGACCGCAAAACTCAAAAGCCTGCAGGGGCCAGGCAGGTGATAGAAAGTCTTAAGGTAGGGTGAGTAGACCTATCATCCACTTTCCCACTTTTGATAAAACAGGGATAAAGAGAATTGTTTCTTCGCTTTAAAAAATATCATGCATGGGGCACCTGGGTGGCTCAGTGGGTTGAGCATCCGACTTTAGCTCAGGTCATGATCTCACAGTTCTTGTGTTTGAGTCCCGCATCAGGCTTTGTGCTGATAGCTCAGAGCCTGGAGCCTACTTTGGGTTCTCTGTCTCCCTCTCTCTATCTCTCTCTCTCTCTCTCTCTCTGTGTCCCTCCCTAGCTTATGCTTCGCATGCTCGTGCACTCGCTCACTCGCTCTCTCTCAAAAATAAATGAATAAACATTTAAAAATAAATAAATTTAAAATATCAGCCACAAGAATGATGATAAATAGGAACCAACGCTCAGACCTCACTTGGTATGAAACAGCAGGGACAGGTAGAAACTGTGGGAAACTGCACACACACACATCCCAGCTGAATGGGAGGCTTCACTCAAGCCCCCACTGCCACTGCCTGGAAATGAGACTTCTGTCCTATGGAAATGAAAACACAGTCTTGCTCAAGTTTTACTCTTGAAAGAAATGAGAACCTCAGGGTGTTTATTTCTCCCCAGTTTTATTGAGAAATACTTGACATATGTCACCAAAGATGAAGGCACACAACATAACGGTTTGACTTCTACATATTGTGAAAGAGAATTTCAGATTTTTTACTGCAATCTCCTTTGAATGAAGGCTCAACTGTTTAAAAAATGACTGTACATGCCCAAAAATAGACCAATGCACTTGATCCAGCCATAGTGCCTCCAGGGCCCCCGGTAGAGATATTAAATTAGTTCAAAAAAGAAAGATCTCCAAGCTATGGCCTGTACCAATCAAAGAATGCCACAGAGCCTGTGAGACCTGATCTGGACCTTTAAAAGTGGGGAATATTGTTGGCAAGGAAAGGGAGACTATTCTAGTAGGTACAAGTCTCTCACTGAAAGAGAAGCTACAATCAAACACCCTCACAGTGTTTCCAAGCCTGAACTGGACATAAAAATGGAAATGCGTAAGGCACATGCCAGGCAAAGAAGAGACAAATGCATGAAATGTAAGAAAGCCTGATGAATGGAGATAAAGCTTGAGTTCAGAGAGGGAAAAATGACTTATAATGATCATCTTATGGGAATTCTAAAATTCAGACACATCTTGGAGAAAGAAGGAAGAGCTACAGATTCATTTATGCATTTACTTATTTACACATGTGGAGCACCTGCTAAGTGCCAGGAGTTGAGGATACAGCCCTGGATAAAGCAGGCAAAGCCCCTATCTTCCAACAGCCTCTGTGCCCATGAGATAAGAGAGATAGTAACCAAATCAATATGTAAATACATACTGTGTTAGTTTTACAAGCCATGTGACTATCTGGGGAGGAGTTCCAGAAAGAGGAAAGAGCTGGTGCAAAGGTCCTGAGGTGAGATTGATCACAGCATGTTGGAGGAACAGCATTAGGCAGAACTAAGAGGGTTCTGTGATCGTCCCCTCCCCCGTGTCACCCCTGTGATTATACATTTTAAGACAATTTTGCTGCTGCAATTAAGATTTCCTAATTTAGTTAGAAAGATTACCCAGGTGAGCCTAACCTAATCATATGAGTGCTTTAAAATTCTTTAAGTTCAGGGCTCCTGGGTGGCCAGTCGCTTAAGCATCTGACTTCGGCTCAGGTCATGATCTCAGGGTTCGTGGGTTTGAGCCCCACATCAGGCTCTGTGCTGAATGTTTGCTCGGAGCCTGGAGTCTGCTTTGGATTCTGTGTCTCCTTTTCTCTCTACTCCTCCTCTGCTCACACTCTATCTCACTCTGTCTCTCAAAAATAAGTAAGTGTAAAAAAATAAATAAAATATTTAAAATTTTTCTTTTATTTATTTTGAGACAGAGATAGTGAGAGAGAGTGGGAGAGGGGCAGAGACTGAGGGAGAGAGAGAATCCCAAGCAGGCTCCACACTGTCAGCCTTGAACCCCATGTGGGGGTTGAACTCATGAACCATGAGATCATGACCTGAGCCAAAATGAGGAGTTGGACGCCCAGGCGTCCCCATATGAGGACTTTAAAAACAAAGAGCTTTCTCCGGCCTTCTGCAGAAGGGCAAGTCAGAGAGATTCAAAGTATGAGAAGGATCCAACACACTTGCTGGTTCGTAGGATCCCACACACGCTTGCTGGCTTAGATGTGGGGGGCACCACATGGCAAAGAATGTGGGTGTCCTCCAGAAGCTGAGGGCTGCTCTCTGCAGCCAGCCAGCAAGGAAATGGGGACCTGAGCCCTACGACTGCAAGGAACTGAATTCTGCCAAAAAACCTGTATGAACTTGGGAGTTAACTTTTCCCCAGAGCCCCAGGATAAGAGCCCATTCCTACAGGCAAGCTGACTTCGGCCTCAGCAGAAAATGTGGCTGAGCCTGCCCACACTTCTGACCTTTAGAACTGTGAGGTCGTAATAAATAGGGGTATGTTTTGAGCTGCTTCTCTTGCAACAATTTCACTACACAGCAACAGAAAACTAACAGAAACACCGAGGAGGCCAACATGGCAGGAGCTTAGTAAGCAAAGGGTTGAGAAGATGAGATCAGAAAAATAGCCAGAGGCCAGATAATACAGGCCTTTATGTGCCTTGGTCAGGCCCCTGGACCTCCAACAAATGAGATGGGATGGCCCTGGAGGATTTGAGTAAAGTACACATGGCCTTGACCCACTCCTGAGAGCTCACACCGCTGGATGATCGGATATCCAGGGAAGGCCAATCTGCTAATGGGTTTCCTGATGACCTTTCGAGGCCCTGGTAAATACTCGATTATAAAACTTTCAGAAGAAGCCAGCAAAACAAATGGAGAACAGCCAGAGAGGGTGAGAGATGGACCACATCAAATACAGCACTAAAGATATGCCAGCCGTGGAAGAGAGCAAATCTATCCAGGGAGATCACACACGGCAGCCTGAGATGCAGCCGTGCCGCTCACTGTCTTCAGCTCAGCACAGAACAGGACAAATGCTCTCAGCAGACGTGTTTCCCTGACAAGCATATCTGTGCCGCACACATCCAGCCTCAGGGAATAGCTGAAGCTTGTCCCTACGCCATCTGCCAGATGATTAACGTGTGATTAAACCTGATGATTAGCCATGGCCGGGAACTTGATCACTAATAGTCAGAGACTCAGCGGGCAACTTTTATCAGCAGTTGAGTGCTTTGCCACATAGTGCCTCCCAGAGGGGGCTGGGAGATTGGAAAGATGACTAAGGAGCCCCATGGTGAGAAAAATTAAGCTGTAGACCCATGAGATAATAACAGCAATAGAGAGGAAGAGCCTCCCACGCACACACACCAAGTCAGAAATACCTCAGGTATAATTAAACCCTACTCCAGAATTTAGCACCTTTTTGTAATAAGAATCTTTACTTGCATTCTTCAGCATTCTGTTGCCTTGGCAAAAAAAAAAAAAAAAGAAAGAAAGAAAGAAAGAAAGAAAGAAAGAAAGAAAAAAAGAAAAAGAAAAACCTATCTCTAAAATTTGGGGAGGTTTCGGTCCCATTTATAAAGAACAGTCCTGGTGAAGAAGCCTTTAAAAATGTTTTGTAGGGGTACCTGGGTGGCTCAGTCGGTTGAGCGTCTGGCTTCAGCTCAGGTCATGATCTCATGGTTTGTGGGTTCGAGCCCCGGGTCGGGCTCTGTGCTGACAGCTCAGAGCCTGGAGCCTGCTTCAGATTCTGTGTCTCCCTCTCTCTCTGACCCTCCCCTGCTCATGCTGTCTCTCTCTGTCTCTCAAAAATAAATTTAAAAAAATATTTTTAAAAAATGTTTTGTAGTGGGGTGCCTGGGTGGCTCAGTTGGTTAAGCATCTGGCTTTGGCTCAGGTCATAATCTCACGGTTTGTGGGTTTAAGCCCTGCATCAGGCTCTGTGCTGACAGCTAGCTCAGAGCCGGGAGACTGTCTTTGAATTCTGTGTCTCCCTCTCTCTCTAATCCTCCCCTGCTAGTGCTGTCTCTGTCTATCAAAAATAAATTTAAAAATATTTAAAAAGAAAGAAGTTTTGTAGGGAGGGGCACCTGGGTGGCTCTGTTGGTTAAGTGCGGACATCAGCTCAGGTCATCATCTCATGGTGCATAGGTCTGAACTCCGAATCAGGCTCTGTGCTGACAACTCAGAGCCTGGAGCCTGCTTTGGATTTTGTGCCTCCCTCTCTCTCTGCCCCTCCCCCATTCATACTCTGTTTCTCTCTGTCTCTCAAAAATAAATGTTAAAAAAAAAAAAAGTTTTGTAAGGAGGCCTGGGTGGCTTAGTAGGTTAAAGTCCAAATCTTGGTTTTGGCTCAGGTCATGATCTTACAGTTCATGATTTCCAGCCTGGAATCAGGCTCGGCACTGACAACATGAAGCCTGCTTGGGATTCTCTGTCTCCCTCTCTCTGCCCTCCCCTGCCATGCACACACTTTCTCTTTTTCTCTCTCAATCTCTCTCTCTCTCTCCCTCCCTCAAAATAAAAAAAAAACCTTAAGAAAATAATGTTTTCTATCTGCAGTGACTTCACCAATGAATCCCCCCTTCCCCAGCAGAATCAGTTCATGCCTTCTCTCTGCCTTTCCCCCATCCCCATTTTCACTGGCAAATCTGGGGCTGGACCCGCTGTGGGGCCCCAGCTGTAGAAGAGTGACCCGGCAAGAAAGGACCAGGATCTCCATGTCCCATGCTGCCTGGACAGGATGCCTTTGAGCGCCCACTGTCTAGACAGGCAACATTCTGCTTGTCTTTTGTCTTGGTCCCTGGGAATGGTGGACTCCTGCATCAGGATAAACTTCTGGGACTTGGGATTGGTGACTTATGCTCTCTTGACTGGTTTCTGATCAGTTTTATCTCAACCATCAGTTTATGAGAACTCTTTTCTATTTCCATTCTTGCCCATATTTGCTTTCACCTGTCTTCCTGTTCTCTCTTTTCAAGATCCATGGTCAGAGCCTAATCCTGCTCTAGGAATAAACTAACTAGGAGTTCTGTTAACCGAGGAATACTTGTGATTCGATCACAATGTGTGTTTGTTATGATTTGGACAGGAACACCTAGGAGGCCCTGAACAGAGTGGTTGGCATGTGATAAATGTTGAACAAACGTTAGCCATTTTTAGCAGGAAAACTGGTTGTGTAGTGGAAAAAGGCAAGGATGAAACCCAGAAAGAGTATGCTCACAGAGGAGACTTAGGTGTGTGAAGAGAATTTCAGAATCCTGTTTACACGCAGAGGACCCACATTTCATGAGGATCAATTCAGCTTTATGTTCAGAGAAACACAGATGCAGCCTTTGAGTTTGCTTAAAGTCATTATAAGCAAACTGTGTTTGAGCATCCTGTGTTTGAAAATTCGAGTGATGGAAACCACTTGTCCTTCTTTGGGCTTCTCCATCACAGTGGTGATGATCACAATGTCATCCTTCAATAATTATGTATCATTGGGGTACCTGGGTAGCCCCATCAGCTAAGCATCTGACTTTTGATTTTGGCTCAGGTCATGATCTCACAATTTGTGGGATAGAGCTCCACGTCTGTCAGTGCAGAGCCTGCTTGAGATCCTCTCTCTCTCTCTCTCTGCCCTACCGCTGCTCACACTCTCTCTCTTTCAAAATAAATAAATAGGGGTGCCTGGGTGGCTCAGTCAGGTGAGCATCTGACTTTGGATCTTGCTGTTCTCGAGTCTGAGCCCCACATCTGACTCTGTGCTGACAACTCAGAGCCTGGAGCCTGCTTCAGATTCCATGTCTCCCTCTCTCTCTGCCCCTCCCCCACCGGTACTCTGTCTCTCTCAAAAATAAATAAAACATTAAAAAAATTAAAACAAAACAAAAGAAAAAACCAAATAAATAAATAAACATAAGAAAAAAGAAGAAGCAGCCCTCCTTGAGAAGGTGACATTTGAAATGAGGTTTGAGGCAAATGCGAATAAACAAAGGAAGGAAAGAAAAGGAGTCAGCAGGAGGACGGCCTGTGATCGGGAAATGATGGTAATCACACCCTGGACTACGACACGCCAGCCCCTTTCCAAGTCATCTCATCTGACCCCACAACTCTGAGAGGAGGGCACAGTTTTCCCAGGCTGTAACCAAGGCTTAAAGAGTTCAAATAAATCACCCCGAGGCAAGTGACAATGCTGACTAATACCGAGTCGCATCAGCGTCTAGCTGTGGTGCATAGCTTTGTTTTGGAAACCCAAGGTCAGAGGAGGCAATGGACCAGAACCAGGAAGAACAAAAAAAGACAAGCCTCCGGGCCAGCGGGGAAAGGGCAGCAGCCACTAGGACTGATTTCAAAGGGCTCTTTAAAATAGAATTAGAATAATCATCACCATGCTCTCAGGGATGAGAGCGCCAGGCACTGGTAAGCCTTCCAAAAGCAGCTCTCGTGTCCTCTTCCCATCTCCCCTCAAGGCAATCAGTGCTGCATGCCTGCTTTGTGGGTGAATACAGGGATGGAACACCCCCACCCCTGCACAGACCCCAGTGGAACCCCGATTTCAATCTGGGACACTGGCTGCCAAGGCGAGTGATGAGGGAGACTTAAACTATGTCAGATGAGCACTGAGCAGAACACAGTTAACATGGAGGAAAGAGTGCCACAGAGCCAGGCATAGGACACTGCAAGTGTTTGGAAGGCTACTGTTAGGGAGGCCAGGCAAGATTTGTGGACCTCAGAAAACAGAACTCAGATCAGTGGGTGCATTGGAGGCTGCCAGCATGTCACTCAGATCCCCCTTCCCACGCCGGTCCTCTCGAAGCCAAGTTGCTGGAAATGTGCCTAACGTTCTCACAGTGGCATCCTTTTTTGGAGAATTAGCACAGGGGATATACCGCAAAGCAACTGAATGTTTTCTCTGTCCAAGCTACTCCTTTCCTACTAAATTTTGACACATACAATGACTGTCTGAAAATCCAGCCCCCCACTTCGTACAGTTTGCTTTAATAATAACTACTGATTTGGAAACAAAATGACCTCCACAGTATCCTGATTCTCCCCAACAAGCAGACACAGGTAAAAAGCACTCAGAAAATACGGTTTGGGAGTTTCTCCCTGCAAGTGTTTTATTTTATCCCTGGGGCTTTCCCTCCCTTGGATAATTAACAGGTCAGTGATTTCTAGTCTCTTTGCACACTTAATATTTGCCTCCTTGGTTTAATCAAGGAAAGATGGAGGAAAAAGCAAGGATGTCTGACTGTAGCAAAAAGCAGTTGAAAAAAGCATTAAGTCAAGATCAAATATTTATGATTCAGCAGGCTAGCTAACTGATTGTAATATCAAAGGATAATAAATCATTTGAAAATGGGGAGAAAAGGCGATCAATGTGAGTAGCGTAATTTGCCTTTCACCAGGAGCTCTTGATTTTTTGTTGTTGTTGTTCGAACAATGATAGTTTCTGCCTTCATTTTTCTCATTTAAAAATACTTTCCATTTCCCTCCCCCAGCCCCTTGGCTGTGCAGGGTTATTACAAGAGCTTTTGTGAAGGAGGTATTGGATTCTATATTCTCTACGCTGAGAAAGGGAACATGTGTAGTTTTCTTTAGCTCTTGTCTCTTTTTCAGCGACTCCTGCTGTTGTTACATGATTAAGAAATTGATTGAACTTTGAGAGACCGGAGCATTTCAAAGAACAGCCATGTTCAAACTACAGATTTCAGTAAATGAGGCTTAGGAGAAACATTAACAGCTGCCAAGTGAACAATATTTTTCATTCCCAGCCGCCCTACCATCCCTCCCTCCCTCCCAAGCCCAAATGGGCACCAGGTAATAAACTAACTATGTAGATAACAGAAGAAACAACGTGACGTTCTTGACCATTAACATTTTCTAAAAACCCACTTTTCTAGTATTTGAAACAGTTACCATTTATCTTGCTGCATTTTTAAATTTTGTATTATGTACTTCAATTGCAAAATCTTCCTAGGAGAGTCTGCAACAAGGTCATACTTGGAAGATAAATTGCCCTTCAATTCATCACCAGACTGTGAAATGACCTGATCCTTAGTGCTTAAGGAATTTGGTCCTCCTGGTGTTTAGAATTTATTTGTTAACAGCTTTATTGAGATAAAATTCACATACCCATACAATTCACCCATTTGAAGTACACAATTCAGTGGTTTTTACTATATTCACAGAGTTGACTTCCTTGTGAGTAACCACAATTCTACTGTCTTAAAAAGGTCTTTATGGAGGGAAAGCCATGGAGAAAATCTGAAAGAACACCTAAACTCAAGAACTTTGAACTCGAAGAATCAACTGCTGCTTTTCTTCCACCCTGTGGCTTCTTTCTTTTTTTAACTTTATTTTTGGACACACTTATCGGGCCCATTCTACCACGAAGTCCTCCATGCCTCGTGTTAGCACAGAAATAGTTTCAGGGGCGCCTGGGTGGCTCAGTCGGTTGAGCATCCGACTTCAGCTCAGGTCATGATCTTGCAGTTTATAGATTCAAGCCCCAAGTCTGGCTCTGTGCTGACAGCTCGGAGCCTGGAGCCTGCTTCAGATTCTGTGTCTCCCTCTCTCTCTGCCCCTCCCCTGCTCACACTCTGTCTCTCTCTGTCTCAAAAATAAATAAACATTTTTTAAAAAGTAGTTTCATTAGCTGAAAGCTGTACATTTGCTCTGGAAAGTGTAGTTGGGATTTTGCTGCTGGAAAAGAAAACCTGTTTCCTTTGATTTTTCTCACAGACATTTTAGGCCACAGTTCATGGCAGACTGATCTTTATGACTTCATTATTTGCTCAAGGCCAGTGATTTATTATTAGTAGCACAATATAAATTCATAGAGTGAAAAATCTTTATAAAATATCAATGAACCAAGTTCTACTTTGTACACTTTGTACTGCCTGGGTGTGTGTGATTTGCATGCACACACGCACACACACACACACACTACATTCAGTTGTTCATAGCATGACTCATGGGTCTGAATCTGTTGCTTTTTTCATTTTATAAGAGGAGACGATTAAATGTGAGCACTCATTGCCCATTCGATTCCTGTACAACAGTCCTTCTCACCCCAGGCTTCCTGAAATTCTTGGAGGAGTGGGGTCTGGGAACTGTATTTTAAACAAATTTTCCAAGTGACTCTGATGGCCCAGCAATGGGAACCAAGACTACTCTGTCACATATTGAAGACCAGATATTCAACACAAGCAGCCAAGGGCTTCGTGGCTGGTATTAAAGGAGACTGACGCACCAGAATTAAATCCACAGCAGCTAGAATCTGAATGTTTGTGTCTTCCCAAAATTCCTATGTTGAAATTCTGACTCCCAAGGTGATAGTATTACAAGGTGAGGCCTTTGGATGTTCATTAAGACATGAGTGTGGAGCTCTCATGAATGGGATTAGAGCCTTTATAAAAGAGGCCTCACTTCAGGGCACCTGCGGCTTAGCGTGTTAGGCGGCTAAGTATCAAGTCTTGATTTCAACTCAGGTCATAATCTCATAATCCATGAGTTCAAGCCCCACATCAGGCTCTGAGCGCTGACAGCTGCGAAGACTGCTTGGGATTCTGTCTCCCTCTCTCTCTCTCTCTCTCTCTCTCTGACCTGCCCGCTCTTGCTCCACCTCTTCCCTTCTCCAGAGATCCCTCACCTCTTCTACATGTGAGGACACAGCAAGAAAGTGCAACTTTGGCCCAGGAAGCCGACTCTCACCAGAACCTGATAATGCTCCTCACTCAAGCTCGGAGAAGCATGTTTCTGTTGTGCCTGTGCCGCCCAGTCTATGGAATCTGTCACAGCAGCCCCAACGCACTAAGATACTAACTCTTCTGAAGGCTGACAGCACCCAAATCAACATGTGTC
Organism: Suricata suricatta; assembly: GCF_006229205.1. Taxonomy (NCBI): domain Eukaryota; kingdom Metazoa; phylum Chordata; class Mammalia; order Carnivora; family Herpestidae; genus Suricata; species Suricata suricatta. The sequence goes on from NC_043711.1 coordinate 38,913,828, forward strand.
TACTCTAAGTCTTCTCTATGCCACCTTCAGGGACTACAATATAAACAAGACATGACCCCTCAGCCTTCTGGAAATCTAGACATGTAAACCAATAAATTACAGTAAAGTATTAAAAGTACAAAACTAAAAATCTGTGTTACAAAGCCAATTTGGGGGAAACTTTGAAAAACCACCTTTGGGTTTCCTGTATCTCCTCTTTCTTCCTTCTGACCTCCCATTCCTCCACCCAAATATAAGTCCCACATACATTATACACACACACATACACACCATGTATATACATGCACACGCACACACATGCACGCACACACACACACACACACACACTCCTTATACTCCCCACTGACACATCACACACATTGGGCCGCCAGATTTACCAGACTAAATACAGGATGCCAATTAAATTAGCCTTTCAGATAAACATATTTGGGACATATTTCTACTAAAAAGAAATTTATTATTTATCTGAAATTCTGATTTAACTGAGGGTTCTGTCCTTTACTTGGCAAATCCTCACACCTGTTTCTCTCTTTCTCTGTCTCTCTCCTGCTCTCACTTTCTTTGACACACCACACACACACACACACACACACACACACACACACACACCTCAACGCTACTTTCACATAGGTTTCCTATACACTGCCAAAAATCCCCACAAGAGAGTTTGGAGTCACTATCTTTTATACCTCTCTATACTTTTTGCTTAAGTTTTTATAACACATCTATTGCATTTGAAATGAGAAATAAAAACACTGTTCAGAAATTGTTAAATGCATAAGTAGTCCCGTTAAGCCATCAACATTCGTAGGAATGTGCCCCTGCTCACCAAGTTCATGAATCGCTGCAGAGAATGGCATGTTTCTGGGAAACCAGAAAGCCTTAGGAACAGAAGAGCATAGGTCCAGTAAAGAGGGCGGCTGGGAATGGACACCGGCAAAGGCAACCGGAGGGCCCTTGGCATCGAGACTGCTAAATGTGTTGGTTGTGTTTTTAAATAGTAAAACCTACTGCAAACCAAGACGGCCATATTTGGCTCTGCGGTGCAGGCAGTGTAATCGTGGCTGACCAGAGGCCAAAGGGGCTGTGCCCTGCTTGCCCTGCCCATACATCCAAATGCCATCTTTTTCTAATTTATATAAAGGCCCCACAGAGGTTAACAACCGCCTCGGCGAGTTAGCATTTAGGAGAAATTGTTACATGCCAGCTAGTGTGCTAACCGGCTTAAGAGTCACCGTGGATCTCTCCCCATTACAGAAGGACCACGACTCCGGGAAACTCGGAGCACTAGCAGAAAGCATGGGCACTTGGCTAATGCATACAATGGAAGCTGTCACCCGTCTCCAGCCTGGCCTCCCTCACACTGAGCTCCTGGGGCAGGGGGGATTGTGTTTGTCACAGTGGGCTGCACCATGCCCTTCTACAGTGTGCCTCTCCAACCTGGAAACCTGGGGGGGGGGGGCTGCAGCGGCTTCAGCCAACACTGTAGCTCAAAGTTGACACAGATGGCTTTGGAGGCTAGGTCAGCAGGTCAGACATCCACCCTGTCCTGAACTACCCCGAGGCTGCCATGCTGTGAGGAAGCCAGCCAGGTAGACTCTGAGCCATCCTACTCAGGGCACCAGATGTGCGAGAACACCTTCAGGAGACTCCTGCCCCCTTCACTGGCATCACCACCACCTTGGAGTCTTCCCAACTGAGACCCCAGCGTCCAAGAATACTGACATGCCACTTCCACCGGGCCTTGTCTGATCTCCTGGCCCACAAAATCCACAGGTATGAGTCACTCTATGTGCTGTGGTTACTGGTTACCCAGCTTTACACTTGGAGCTACAGAACAGAATGCCACCTCACCTATCCATCTGGTGAAGGCCTATAAATTCTATCAAAGCCTAGAGACCAAGTGGTATAATCAAGGCCAACTGCGTAGTCCTGAAATCAACCAGAGGGGCTGATTCTCTCCCTGGCCTCAACAGTATTTCAAGCCCATGCGATCACACCAAGACAAAGTGCAGGACATAAAGAACCAGCAACCAGCAAAAGCGGCTTTCCTCTCTCATTATTGCCTTCCAGAAGCCATGCTAAGCTACACCAAGACTTTCCCACACTGCTCCTACCCTGTGGGAAAGTTTGGTTCCTTCAGTACTCTCAGCTGCCCTGGACTCCAGGGCTTGCAAACCCCCCTCCGCAATATGGCAGGGCAGAAAACTTTGCAGGTACCATTTTAGGGCAACTATACCCCAAGGAGAGGGAGTGTGTGATGTCTTTTAGTGCTCTTCCCTGGGAAGAAATTTTGAAGCTGTTGTTCTAGTCCATCACGAAACTCTCTTGGGCCTTTTTTAGCACATAAAGTAAAATCTTCTTTGTAATATGTATATGAACATGCCTGAGAACAGATAAAACACGCAAGCATGGTTTTTCAACGAAGGGGAGTTTGCAAACATTAAGAATGTTCTTACTTTCTGCAGGCAGCTTTGCAGCCCATATCCAGGAAAAGACACAGAAAACTGAGGAATCCCCACAAAAAGATTGTTAGAAACTAGCTCTAGTTCATTAATTCCACTGATCACCCATTAAAGAAAAAGTCGCCACACAATGTTCTCAGGGGTCTCAAGGGTAAGGGACTTTTCTGAGGGGCTCCTGTGACATTTGCATATAGTTTAAATAAGGTTTAAGAGGATGCCCCAAATCCTTTCTGTACTTTCATTATATTCACAATCTAGGATACTCATTGTGTCCAAGAAGTTGAAGAAGTCTTCGTGAAGAAGTCTTAGATCAGTTGAAGAGGTTGTGCAGAGCTAATTAGAAGTAAAAATCATGGTACTCATTTTTCAGCGAGGAAAACAAAGACTTACTTCACACTTGGAGCCTTTTCTAGTAACAAACCAGAGCAGGGAACAGAGCTCGTTGCAGAGACTTTGCTTCAGCCAGCTTGGTGTATATTATATACTTATAGTCTTTCGTATAAATGTCATTAATCTGGGATCCCTTCCAAAAGGGTGACATGCAAGGTACTTCTAACTCACCAATAAGTGACATAATGCAGTGGTTCAAGACTGGCAGAAAGACAGTCCAGGTCTCATCAGTAAGGCTTCCGTTATAAAAAATATTAATAAATGAATTCTCTAGGAACAGAAAAAGCCCAATGGAAGTGCTGAGAAATATTTTCATCATCACGCCAAGAGTCCCCTTAATTCTTTATGATGCTACCACCATGTAGCCGCTGCCAGGTTGACTGAGGTAAGCCATTTCTCCTTAGTAACGCCCCAAAATAGCAAAAGTATTCCCTTCTTTCCCAGAAGTAGCAAACTCTGAACAATTTCCCATTGCTGTTCTGAGAAAAGAGTATTTATCTTGCTCCAACTCAGATAAAATGCCTATTCCTATCCCATGGATAGCAACTAGGTTTCTGACCTATTTTCTCCTCTATTAGGACTGTAGGGAGAGAAGGATTCTAAGGCCATGTCCGGAGTTATGGGGTAAGAAGTTCATGATTGATTAATGATGTCTGCAAGGGATCAGGGAGCAAAGACATAGGCTATGGACTTGCTCTCCTGGCTCTGACCTAAGTGAGGGGAAAGCCACCACCCCCAAAACAATAGGACTGTTTCAAAAATCAGTCATAGCTTAGCAGGAGAAATGTAAACAAATGCTTGTGTGTGGTGGGTTTTTTTTTTCAATATTGCTCTTTTTATACCACTAGCACTTGATGGGGCTAAATAAAAACTGTGAAAAATGAGTCCATTTTATTACACTCTCAGACTCTGCTCCAGATTCTAGGGGGATTAGTGTTAATAAACCTCTGAGATGGAAGATTGAGTTGTAGTTGCCGCAATCCCCATTTTATTTCGTTACAGATAATATGCACTCACCAAAAGTAACTTTATTATTCTTCTGACATCTTTTATCTAATTCAGAAATGGGCAATTCCAGCCGTGAAATGTGTGTGCTGCATGCCAATATCTCCAGAAGCTGGGCAAAAGCCGGGCCTGCTGATTGCACATGAAGGAGGATTTGGGCTTGGCATCCCCATCCCTCCACACAGCCCCGCGGCCCAGTGATCACACTCACAGGAGCAAGTGAGTTTCAGCAGCCTCCTGCTTCTTGGACACGAGCTGGTTGTGAAGAGGGCAGAAATAATTGAACGGCTTGGGACTCCCCCCTGCTTTAAGGGCTGGGGAACACCTTCAGGCCAAGCACAGCCTAGAGTTGCCAACCTCAGCCCCCAAACATTTAGAGACTCCAAACCGAGGAGGGAGGGAATCAGGCTGTGCCTTAGGCAAGGAGCTGCAGTAGACCAGTAGTCCCGGATTCCGCATGCGTGCTGTCCACCGGCATGTTCTACAACAGTGGAAATGCTCTGTAACCTGCCTGCCACTAAGGTAGCCATATGTGTCAGCTGAGCACCTATATCTGGGCTGATGTGCCTGAGAAAGGTGGACTGTTTAATTTTAGGTCATTTTAATTAATATAAATTATTTAAGTAGCCTCTGGTGACTTGGGTCAAGCAGTTTAATACATTCAGCTCTCAGTTTTACTTCCTACAGACTGTCAAGTCCACCACTTCTTTCCTTTTGTCTGCTAGCACTCTAATCCCTAATGCAAGCTATTCTGTCTGTCTCTCCCCAGGATAGCCACCATGGCCACCTAGTTATTATCCTTGCTAATTGTAGGTGGTGAGCACTTATTAAAATTGGACTAAAATAATCTGCAATAGCTTCCCAGTGCTCCTCAGGTGAAAAAAAACCACAATCACTGGGGTCACCGGGGTGGCTCAGTCACATGGGCATCTGACTTCAGCTCAGGTCATGATCTCACAGTTTGTGATTTCCAGTGCCGCTTCAGGTGAGCTCCACTTCTCTCTCTCTTTCCCACGCCCTCCTGCGCCTTGCTCACCTTACTTGTACCCTCTCTCTCTCTCTCTCTCTCTCTCTCAAAATACACACACATACACACACACGCACAATCACTAATGTGGCCTCCTCTCTACTTTCCCAGCATGAACCCTGGCTATGATATCCTTGACCCTGGGCTCCAGCCACTCTGGCCTTTCCCTGTCTCTTCAAGCTCCAAGCTCTTTCCTGCTCCAGGGCCTTTGCACCTGCTTCCTTTCCCATTCCTTGTCCTCCCTCATCCGCCTCCCTCTGCCTTAGTTACTCTCATACATCCTTTAGAACTCCAGTCCAGCATTACACTTCGGGAAAGCCTCTACTTTGGGTCCCAATTCTTTGTGGTAAAGGATTACAGCCCACCCTTCAGAACACCATTACCTGCCAACTTCAAGTTCACTGCTCTCATTATAAGGAGAACGCAGTCTTATCAGAAATACAGTCACATCTCAGAGGGGGAGGGAACAATTGGAACGTCTAGGAGACCTCGGGGGAATGGTTTAAGGCAGCTCTTTCAATGCAGGGTTTGACTGGGCATATGCCAGTTTTACAACATCGTCATTTAGGTCTGGGGAACACAGCAGGGCAAGGGCTTTAAAGCCGTCCTGAGGAGTCATTTGATGAGCTTTGTTAAGCAACCCACTGCCCTGACAAAGGGACACTTACCCTAATGACAGCTAGTTGGGAAGACCCAAGTTGGGTAAGTAGATTTTCCCTAACAAACAACACCGCTTCTGGCACGATGTGTCCTATTACACACCGTACTTGCCAGGGTCTGCGTCTCAGCTTGTGTGGGAATCTGTTAAGTGTGCCTCCCAGTGATTATTTAATTAATGTCTCTCTCTCTCTCTCTCCCCCATTCTCTTCCATGCTTTTTAATCCCCCCACTCAGGGAATCCAAATTCCTGTCTCAAGCTCTGCTTCAGGGAACTGACCTCAAACAGTGATCAAAGATACAAGATGCCAGCCACTGTGGTCAGAGCTGGTCCCCTAGGATGCACGCCAAGTGCTGGCTCACTACTGCAGTTGGTCAAGGCCAAATGTCCAAGCAGCACGGGTTGGTGTGGAGGAAGTAAAAGCAGTGGTCCTGTGAGGAGTATTTGCTGCATTGGAGTTGGCATTACAAACTCAGGTACTTTTTAAAAAGGAAGAATCAAAAGAAAAAAAGGAAGAGAATGTGGCTGATAGTCTCAAGGAGGTAGGTTTAGGTATTGATTCCAGGCCATCTTTAGACCATGCCAAAAGCATCATGTTGATAAGAGTTCTGCTTATCACCCCCAGATCAATAAAAGAGAATCACAATCAATTACCAATAGCCAATCTCAACTCAGGAGTGAAGCAGCAACACAGTGTGCCTTCAACACGCCATCTCTGGGATGTACAAGTAAGAACAGGCTTTGAAGTCAGGGAGGCCCGTGTTTAAACTCTCAATCAGCTGCTTCTCAGCCCCAGAGCCTTCAGCAACTCCTCAGTCTCAGCGTGTTCAAGTCGTGGCTGCCGTAACAAATTACCACCAACTTGGCAGCTCTACACAGCACACATTTTCTCTTACTGTTGTGGAGGCCATCAGTCCAGAATCAGCTACTAACATCCAAACCCTGCCTCCATCTTCAGAGCCTATCACTCTTCTCTCTGCTCACATCACTTCCTCCTTTTCTGAGCCAACTCCCTCTCCGGCTCCCTCTTATACAGACACTGGTGATGTCATTCAGCAATGACCTGGACCATCCAGGATATTCTCCCCCTTCAAATGTCCAACTTACTTACTCACCTCTGCAAAGTCCACTTTGCCATATAAGGGAACATTCACAGGTTCCAGGTATTAGGACCTAGATTTGGGGGAGCCATTGTTCAGCCTACCATACTCAGTATACTTAGTTCCTATGCTGTGCAAATATGCCCATCTCCTCACCATATTGTTCCAGTGATTATAACACTCAAATACTAGGCCCCTTTCTCTTCCACAAGGATCCAAATTGTCTTTAAATCCCAGCCCCACCACTGTGCAGTGAAGAGTTTGACCTTCCCCTGAGACAGCTCTGGACTTCATCCTTGGCTTCTGGGAGGTAATCCACGTTGTACCGGATAGGAGTGTCTTTGTTTAGGGCAGGGACTGGCCATATTGGATCTTGAAGTGGGGCTGCCCATCCTTGATAGTCATGGGGTGAGGGATGGCCATGCCCACAGAGACCAAGCATGTGATTTGGAGTGAGGGCTTTGGTCAAACTCTATCTGCTGACCTGGAGACTGAGCTGAGCCACAGGAGCAATCAATCAATCAATCATGCCTATGTAATGAAGGTCCAGTAAAAACTGAACACCAAAGCTTGGGTAAGCATTCCCTGGTTGGCTGTACTCCAAGAATATTGTCACCCAATGATGCCAAGAGGGTAATGCACCCTGAGGACGATAGATACTTCTCATTTGAAATCCTTCTAGACTGTGCGATATGCCTGTCTTCCTTTGCCTGATTCATCTGTATCTGTCTACTGTCATAAATTCAAACCAGGAGTATGCCAGCTTGCAGCGAGGTCTGTGAGGACGTTAAGCAAATGATCAAACCTGAGAATGGTTTGCGAAGAAGGGGACTGCTCCCTTTAACTTCTTAGGTGCCCAGAACTCCTTCTCCTTGGTATCAGAAGGGAGGGAAGTCTTAGGTGGAAAGTGTTCCCTTAACCTTTGTAGTTTGCTTAACATGAAACAAACACCTATTAGTTCTGTGACTTTAGGCATTTCTCTGAGCCTCAGCACCCCAAACCCAAAATGGGGATGCCTGCTGTGAGGACTGTGAGGACTGAATTAGTTAGTATAAGTAAGCACTCAGAAGAAAGCCTGATGGACACAAACACTGGGTCATGCGTCCTTAATGGGTACAATATCACCAAGAGGGCAAAAATGATTCTTAGAAGCAAAGGGGGAAAAAAAGGACTATTTTTATGTATAAAGCATAAATTTATATCAAGTGCATAAACAGGTAAAGAGTGTATCTATGGTATTAAAATTTCATAATGGGGGGGAGGGGTTGAGAAGGATTAGGAAAACTCTAACCGCCTCCTTAGGAGGGTGCAACAATGCAAAAAAAAAAAAAAAAGCTGACAAACACTGCCCTAGATGGATGCCACCCACAGTGATGGTGGTGACAGAGACCCACCATTTGGAAGGGCTGAAACACAGAAACGGGCTCTTTCTGTGACTTGGGTAGTTTCCCAGTCTAGGGACTGGTCAGTCCAGATGGTTTTTCCAGAACCTCCACCCCCTTCCCAGGCTGTCAGTGCTGGGATCTTGTGGGGCTATTCTCAGCCTCCTTCAGCTTGCAGCCTGGCCAGCCCTCCCTCACCCCCATCCCTCTTTTGCATATTATTAAAACCAAGTCATTTGGAAGTCTGAGCTGAGACAATTTTACTTTTTTCCTCTTTGAAGTCTATTTTGAAATTGATGGATGCATAAAAAACACATGCAATGTAAATGAGCCTCGGAATGACTGATTTTTCAGTAACTTTGAAAAAAAAAGTGTTCTAAGAAGAGGTCATCTATCTGCATACAATTTGGGTTAGAAAGAGAAAATCCTTATTACACAGCCCTCAGCCCAGCACCAGGAAACAGTGTAATCTGAGACAATGAATATCATCAATGCCATGAATTCAATGTAATTGTATTTCATTGAGAAAAGGAAAAAAAATGTCTTTACTGGCACACGTGTGCGTCTCTGAGTAGGGAAAAAGGGAAAGACAAGGAGCAAGAGCACTGCACCATCTGGACTGTCGGAATAAAGATGAAAAATAGAACAGCCAGTCACCCGTCATTGGGAATTCAGTCACATGTCTCTGAAACACAAAATGTGAGCACCACTAAGCTAAGGTAAAAAGAAATCAGTCTGAGGATGGTGTTTCTCTAGAGTTCTGCCTCTCCTTACTGGACACCTCCAGCCTGAAAGTGGCAGAGTCGGGAGCTGAACCAACGTTCCCTGAGTTTCATATTAGATTTGAGTTTCAGCAGACTGAAGGAGGTGGGGCACCTGTGGGGCTCAGCCTGTTTGGCCGACTCTTGACTTCAGCTCAGGTCGTGCTCTCATGGTTCATGAGTTCCAGCACAGAGCCTGCTAGGAATACTCTCTCTCTGCCCCTCTCCAACTGGCACGCACAGTCTCTCTCTCTCAAAATAGATTTAAAAAAAAAAAAAAAGCCGACTGAAGGGGGTTCCAGATGCAAAAGTAAAGGATTGGTTCACCAACCTAAAAAGTCCAGGGGAAAAGCTTCAGGCATGGCTGGATTTAGTGGTTCAAACAATGGAATCAGGTCTCTCTCCTGCCCTCAGTTCTACTTCAGAGTTCCACTCTGTCTTAGGGACAGGGAATAATGCTGATTGGCTCAGCCTGGGTCACATTGTCCTCCCCAAAATGTGGGAAAAGCACGTGAAACCTTTTGAACTGAATGGGGTGAAGATGGAGATGCTCTCCCCAGAACAACGATTAAAGGACAAAATACAAGAAAAAAAGAAGAGCCCCATGTCCCCTCCTCCACCCAGCCTGCCAGCCCCTCACTCTGCTTTGCCCTCTGCTTTGCCATGCTCTGACATTTTAGCTTACATTGATTTATTTCTGGGCTGGCATAATCCTATCACCATACTCTAGTACCCAGAAGAGTACTAACACATAACAGCTGTGGAGTATTTGTTCAATAAAAAGAAAGAATGAATCAGAAATACCAAACCTTCCTCTCAGCTAGAAATAACATGTTTAAGGTGGTAGGGCAGAGCGGAGGGGAGGTACACGATCAGCACTCCAGTGGGAGCCTTGCAAATACTCAGCGCCTGCATGCTGGGGACAGTAGAGAACACCCCCCACCTCCCACCTCTACCAGCCCCGGAATGGCAAGGAGTGGATAGGTTCTGGAATCTGCTCCACCCAGCTGGGAGATAGACCAAGCCTCGCTTATGCAAGGTCACCCACCATTCAAATGCAGAATGCTTGGGGCACCTGGGTGGCTCAGTCAGTTAAGCATCTGATTCTTGATTTTGGCTCAGGTCGTGGTCTCATGGTTTGTGGGATGGAGCCCCATGTTGGGCTCTGCACTAACAGTGTGGGACTTGCTTGGGATTCTCTCTCTTCTCCCTCTCGCTCTCTGTCCCTCTCCTACTTATGCTGTCTCTGTCTCTAAATAAATAAATAAACTTAAAAAAATTTTTTAAATTGCAAAATCCTTGTAGAAGCAAATTGCCTAATTCCCACTCCCAGACTTTCCCCGTTCTGTAGTTTTGGAGAGGACCCAGGAATTTGCATTTCAAACAAGCTCCCAGGTGCTCCCTTTAGGAACCACATTCTGAGGATGAGCTTTCCCACAAAATCTGCATTTTCTAACTGAATTCCCCAGTTGGCCGGCAGCAAGTGGGTGGCAGGAGTCCATAGAAGGGAAGGGCAGGAAGCGGCCTAAACGAGCTGTTTTTGCAAATTTCATGAAATCAGTCCCAAAGGTAAGCCTGGAAACACAGGATGCGGTGCAGGGTCCCCCCAGCAAATTCCCATGGTGGTTTTCAAACTGGGATCCCCGGACCACAAGCCTCAGACCCTTCAGGAAGGTCTGTGGCAAGGCAGACTCAGACTCAGGGCCATTGTTTAGCCATTTCACCGGGGATGTTTTTTTAGATCTGTGGAAAGATTTATTATGAAGGATTGGCCTCACCTGAGTATGGAGGCTCACTTCCCTCAATCTGCGAGCTGGAGGCCGGAGAAGCCGGTGTAGTTTCAATCCAAGCCCCAAGGCCTGAGAACTAGGGGAGCCATTGAGGGAGCTCCCATCAGAGGCCTGAGAGCCAAGAGTCCTAAAGTCTGAGGGCAGGAGAGAGCGGACGTGTCAGCTCCGCAGAGAGGAAATTTGCCCTCCCCCCACCTTCTCGGTCCATCCAGGCCTTCAACAGATTGGATGCCTGTGCGCATGGGTAGAATGAGCTTGTTTACTCAGCCATCTACCACAGGTGGAGGTGGCAGCAAGAGCCGTGGCTGGCCATGTTTCCAGGAGGGAGACCGCTAAAGAGACCCAGCCTGGCCAGCCATATTAGAATTGAACAGGATATTAGCACTTAAACGTTCGAACCACTGCTCCCAAGGACTGCAGAAGATAGTTAGGTCAGTAACGAATATTCTGTGAATCTTCTCTGACCCAGGGCTCTCAACCACAGAGGCAGGTGATCTGAGGGTGAGGGAGGAAGGGAGCGAAGGATATCCCCATGAAATCCTGTGAGATGGCTATAATTAGCCCCAATTTACAGACGAGTAAACTGAGATTCAGGGAGGTTTAATAATTCACCCAGCTAATAAGGAGCAGAGTCCAGATTCTACAATGTTGAGTTTCTATGCTGCTTTCTGTCTGCCGGATTGGAAAACCAAAATCTAAAGTAGGTCAGTAACTAGAAGGAAAGGCTCAACAGGACCCAGAAGTGCCTGACAGCCAGAGGACAAGTTCAAGGTGAGAAACCATGAAGGAGAGCCTAAGGAAGCTGTCATCTGGGAATCTCCCAGTTGTGGATGTCAAGACCCACCCTCCCAAGTTTTATCTAGAAACTGTGTTTCTACCCAAATGCATAGCAAGCTGAAAGCAGTCTCACAAGATGAAAATTAAACCATCCACCTGGTGGCTGAGGCAGGCCAAAGAAAAACTGCATTTCCCCTCTTCTTACTTACCTACCCCCTGGTTCTGAAATATCACCATCTAACTAAGCAGCTTGTGGTATTTACCTAGTCTCACTCTCGGAAAATAAGAACCCCAAGACATATGGCTTTGCAAGTCTTCCCTGAATAATACATAGGAAAGAGTCTGCTCTCTGGAGCAAGACCCCATAGACACCTGATGCCATCACTGCCATCCTCACTATTACTCATGTTTCAATTAGCAAGCACACACCAAGAGTTCGATACAAGATTCCAAACAACGATGAAATTACATGTTTGCACGCCGAGTTTAAAACATGCCCACACTGCTTTTTTCTGTACCACTGGTTGCTAAAACTATTTTTTAAAGGCCCCATTAGAAAAAGTGAAGCAAGAGTGGCCTCTTGTGGAAGGCATGGTATCTACAACAATTTATAGAGCTTGAACGGCATAGAATTTCGAACTCCGCTGGAGGGAAACGGCCCATTTTTAGTGTGGATGGGTTTTCGAAGTGCATGCCTAAAACCTGAGGATATGCTTGGCAACCTTTCCTCAAGGCCATGAAACCTTGGATCTCTCCCATCCACTACCAGCCTTCCCACTCTGTGCTCCTCAATCACCTACAGGGGCCGACAGCAGGTGTTCAAGAAATCCTCTCTGAAATCCAGTGTTCCAATAGTCTTCCTGGAATTCTGTGGTGCATACCACTGTGTTTTCTTCAAATAGCGCTTTCTTTTTTTTTTTTAAGTTTTTTTTTTTTTTTTGAGAGAGACAGGGAGTGAGAGAGAGAGAAAGGCTGGGAGGGGCAGAGAGAGAGAGAAACAGGGACAGAATCCCAAGCAGGCTCTGTGCACAGAGCTCAATGTTGGGCTTAACTCACAAACTGTGATATCATGACCTCAGCCAAAACCAAGATTTGGACATCCAATGAACCAAGCCACCCAGGCGCACCCAAATATCACTTTCAAAGGAAGATCTTCCCCCTCCTGGACTCCTGTTCAAAACTGGGCTGCTAGCTCACTGACAAGCCCTGGTCTAGGTCTGTGTCCGTGAAAGGCAAAGAAAGACTAATGCTAGCACAGGTGTGACTCAAAGGTCTGAGGGGGCACAAAACCCTTGGTACATTTCTCCACCGGATGATGCACATTTTATTTTTCCTATTTTGAAGAACATTTTGCCATTTTTCACACTATTCCAGAACAAACTGAATTTTGACTGCTTTTTCACCGTTTGAAAAACCAGTTTCATATACAATGCTACAATTCATTTATTGTGAAATTTGATGTGCACACTGAAGAGCATCTGAAACACGTGAACCATGTTTTAAAGAAGAAAAATATGGGCGCCTGGATGGCTCACTCGGTTGAGCATCCATCTTCGGCTCAGGTCATGATCTCATGGTTCGTGAGTTTGAGCCCTGCATCAGGCTCTGTGCTGACAGTTCAAAGCCTGGGATCTGCTTCAGATTCTGTGTCTCCCTCTCTTTCTGTCCCTGGCCCATTCACACACACTCTCTCTCTCAAAAATAAACATTTAAAATTTTTTAGGTAAAAAATGAAATTAATTCTAAAAAAAGAAAAATAAGGGGCGCCTGGGTGGCTCAGTTGGTTGAGCATCCGGCTTCAGCTCAGGTCATGATCTCATGGTTTGTGGATTAAAGCCCCACGTCAGGGGCTCTATGCTGACAGCTAACTCAGAGCCTGGAGCCTGTCTTCAGATTCTGTGTCTGCCTCTCTCTCTGACCCTCACCTGCTCGAGCTGTCTCTCCCTGTCTCTCAAAGATAAATAAAAAACATTTAAAAAAAATTTAAAGAAAAAAAGAAAAATAAAGTAAGCAGTTATACAACTGAAAATGGACTCAGGATGAGAATGAACATTGCCAGGACCCCTGTGCCTCTCCACCATCACATCCACACCAGGGATAACCCCTAGGCTAACTTTATAATGATCATTTCCTTGTGTTTCTTCATATATCTAAGCAATAAATTCATTTTGGGTTGCTTTTGAAGTGTATATAAATGGACCATTGTGAATTGCGTCTCTGCTCTATATTCCATTGTGCCATTCACTACTTTTGATGAATGTTTGGATGGTGTCCCCATTTTTTCCTTTGGCAAACCATGCTGCTATGAACGGTCTCATAAGTGTCACCTGGCTCTCACATACAAGGGATCGTCTAGACTAGATGCCAGCAAACATTTTCTGCAAACGGCCAGACAAAGAATTTTGGGGGTTTTGTGAACTGGATGTTCTCTAGCAACTATTCAACTCTGTTATTGTGTAGGAAAAGCAAACGCTGACCGTATGTGAACAAATGAGCATGAATGTGTTCCAATAAAACTTGATTCAAAGATACAAAACCAAACAAAATAGGGGGCAGCTCAGATTTGGACCACGGTCCGATAGTTTGCTGATTCCTGCTAAAGATGACTTAGTTCCTTAGGAGTGAAATTGCCAGGGCCACCGCATTGCATGACTCACCGGCAGCCCAAGGTGGTGCAGTGCACAGCCAGGCCAGCCAGCAGCTGCAGCCCTGGCTGCTGGGGTACAAGGCATGTTCCCAGTCAACGGTGCTGGGGAATACCCAGCTCTTTCCCCCGAGTGCAGGCACGAGTTTGCATTCCCACCAGCAGCGTGGAAGTGTCCCCATCACTCGCATCCTTACCAGGAGCTGGTATCATTAATTTTGCCAAACGCATGGGTATGCAATAGTTTTGCCTTGCAATTGGTCGAAGAGTAGACAAGTCTTGAGTTCATGCATTTCTGACAGAAATATTATTTTACTATAAATTGAAGATATTTCTCCGTGAGCACTTAAATGGCAAGAAGCACATATTTTTGTAATTCTCTCTTGCCCCTTCCCCCAAATCCATGCCTGTACATTGCTGAGGTGACTGGTAATTCCAACCATAGCCTTAAATTTAAAAAGATCTTCCTACTAATAAAAGACACACAACTAAGACTGGTGGCCAAGTCTGAGGCTGTTTTTCATGGAAGACCACAGACAATATTAAAACCTGAAATATAAAAACCCTGCTAGTGAAGAAAGCAGTGTGAGTGGGAACCCCTAGTTCTTGTCAAACAGACCTGGCTGGAGGAGATGGGAGGCTCAGGGTCCCCATTTCTACCCACACTTAACAAAAGATATAAGTTCGCAGTGTTGTGGGGTTTTTTTTATGTTTTATAAACTCAGCCACTACATAATATTTTACTTGAAGAATTTTATAAGCTCTTTAAAAAGACTATAAACCACTGTTCAATGTTAATCACCTTACTGAAATCTAACACACAGAAAAAACTACCCCACATGGAGCATATATAATACTGCTAGTAGTTAAGATTTAGGTGCTACAGTCAGATGTTCAAATCCTGGGTTCAGATTCTGTATCATTTAGTGGCTGAGTGACCTCGGGCTGATGCTACTACACATCTTGCAATGTTTGACTGAAACTCCCTCATTGACCTACTCAAGTGTTAAATGAGATAATGCATGGGAAAAGCTTGCCATGTTACAAACATGAAATTTTAAGAAATGAATGCTTGTGGGGCACCTGGGTGACTTGGTCAGTTAGGCGTCCGACTTCAGCTCAAGTCATGATCTCACAGTTTGTGAGTTCAAGTCCTGCATCGGGCTGTGTGCTGACAGCTCAGAGCCTGGAACCTGCTTCAGATTCTGAGTCTCCCTCTCTCTCTGCTCCTCTTCCACTCATGTTCTGTCTCTGTCTCTCAAAAATAAATGTTAAAAAAAAGTATTTTAAAAAGACATGAATGCTAGCTATTGCTATCTTAGTCTTTCTAAGAATGTAGTCAGGAATATGGTGGAATGGCCTTTCTACAACTCTGCATAAACTCTACAAGGAAAGGCTGAGAACCCAACTGCATTCCTTCTTTGCTGGAAGGAATGGAAGGAAGCTGAGTTCTAGAACCAGATGGTTGAGGGTGTATGTCAGGGAAGGAGCATACAAATGTGACCCACAAAATCTATACAGAGTAATAGAGGTATAGAGAATAATCAAAAAGTATATAATAAAAAATTTAGGAAAAGAGGTAAATTAGGTCATTTTAATTAAACCATTGTCATTTTTATGGAATGTGTGTGTTACTATGGTATTTGTCAGCTTTTCAGTATTTGTGATTTGTTGTGATTTTTTCATCCTACATACATATTTACTCCTGCATTCCTAGTTTTGCATTCATAATTTTATCTTAGTTTTCTTACATCCCTCCAAAGCCTGGATCGCCCCCTACAAAATATAGGAATGTTGAGTGTCTTTTGTACTGGAAGACTTCAAGGGGTATGTATGGCTTCCGGAAAAATGGTAAGCAGGATTCTCAAACTGTGGTCTGCAGACTGGCAGCGATCAGGCTCATCCAGGAATTGGTTGGCAAATGCAGGTTCTCAGGCCCTGCCCCACACCTGCTGAGTCACAAACCCTGGGGTGGAGCCCAGTGATCTGTGTTTCTACAAACACAGGAACTCTAACATCTAACAACCACCGCCTTTAAGAGAATCTATTTCCAAATCCTCACCACACACCACATAAAAGGACACCCATGCCCTTGCACCGGAGAATGGCTCAGCCACGGCTTGACCTGTGACCTGCCAGTTCTCAGCCCCCACGATCCCTCTCGAACTTGATGGGAGGGCACACCTCTCACAGACCCGGAATCTCACTGCTCTGTGTGCACAGCCGTGGCATGTAGAAACCTCTGGAGTACCCGAGGGACCATGGGAAGAAGTATGTGTCAGGAAACAAACTGCCTCTTCCCTTCCTGGTTTGTTGGCAGCAAGACCTCGCTCAGAGCCCCAGGTGCCTTGTTCTATTCCTGTAGCAAACACAGCAAAACTTCGTGCCGCCTTGCTCTGCGCTAGAATGCAGAAGCTAGAGGGCTCTCACGTCAATTAACATGTTCATTAGGACAGAAAAATAAAGTCAGACTTTTCCCATCAGCTGTTAGGGCAGAAGGGTTTGAAAATCAGGACCAGCTTAGCCAAATTAGGTTACGTGGTGGATATCTCCTCCAAATTGAGGGAGTAAGTCTACGGCTCCGAAGTTTTGGTGTAAATATATTTAAAGGAGGAGACAAGATAAAGGCACCTTCTAATTAATCTATTAATCTATTATCAGAGATGTGTTGAAGTTAATATTTTTTTAATTTCCTAGCACTTTCTGAGTATTTCAGGTTCTGTAAGGTGCCTCTAAATTTCAAAATAACAGGTCCAATGAATAACCATTTTGATAAATCTTGGAAGGCCTTTCTGGGGTGTATTTTATCCAAGAGAATGACAGTAATAACTGAATTAACAAACTTTTTTGCAGAGGGGCTTTCTAGGCAGGCTCACCGCCTCCTTCACACCCCCCACCAGTACAGAGAACATTCTGAGCTGGGCAGGGCAGAGCAGCCTCAGAGGTCCTGACCATCAGAAGCTGGGAGGGCCAGGTGCTGGGGTCCTCGGATTCCAGTAGCAGGTTTACAGTCCCACCCATACCTCCTCCCTCCCACCCTTTGGAAGGGGCCACTGGGTTCTCAGACCGAGGACTGAGCAACATCCCTCTGGAAATGGCCCAGGCTATTCCCTGTAGCACAGACCCGCCCCTCCCCCCCCCAACATCCTGGGGCTACAACCAAACTATTCATTCTGGTACTTAAGTCAGCTTGAAGTTACGGGTTCAGAGTGGTTCAACGGTGACCGAGGGTAGGGTTCTTACTACCTAGTGTCCTCAGCAGAAATGGAGTAATAGAACTTACCTCCCAGGATTCGGGTGAGGCTTGAATATGGTAGGTTTTAAGCGGCATGTGCACAGACACACATATACAAACATACGCTGGAGGACCGTATGATGTGCCAGTGCCAGGCACTTGCCCACAATGCCTCAGGGAGTGTGGGGCACAGGCATCAGTCCTACCACACTGCTCGCATTCCGGGGTCCTAAGCTGGACAGAACAGCAGCCTATCCCCTGATTAAGCATTGAGAGAAGTTGGGGCACCTAGGTGGCCCAGTCGGTTGAGTGTCTGATTCTTGATTTCAGCTCAGGTCACTATCCCAGGGTCGTGGAATCGAGCCCCACATCGGACTCCGTGCTGAACAGAGAATCTACTTAAGACTCTCTCTCCCTCTGCCTCTCTCTCCCACTCACACTCTCTAAAATTTAAAAAAAAAAAAATTAACTTGGAGAGAAGTCACATATGTCAAGATGTTAGCACCTGGCACCTAACAGGCTCTGATAAAACGTAGCTCATTCTGCTCTCACAAGAACACCAGGAGTTAAGGTGCTAGTATCTCCGGGGTTTTTTTTTTTAATGTTTATTTATTTGAAAAAGAGACAGAGAGACACAGACCATGAGCAGGGGAGGGACAGAGAGACAGAGACAGAAACTGAAGCAGGCTCCAGGCTCTGTTGGCAGATCACGTGAGACCACGGCCTGAGCCGAAGTTGGACGCTCAACCGACTGAGCCACCCAAGTGTCCCTGGTTTTACAAACAACTAAAATGTGAGACCCTGAGTCAAGCTGTTGATCCCAAAGGACAAGCCCAGGCTCCGGCCCAGGGCTCTTCATGCCTCTCCACGCTCTTCCTTAGGATCTGTGTAAAAATCCTACAGCTCATCCTGCGTGTCAAATCCAACCTGGCCATAACTGTAGGAAATGCACATGCAGGGCCCCTGGGGGCCAGGGGCCATTTCAAGCACGGCGCACGTATTAATCCACTCAGTCCACCCCATACACGCGGACTGCTGTCATTCCATATAACAGATGGGAAAACCGAGGCCCAGCGAGATCGTGGACTTGCACCACCTGCACAAGACTCATCGGCAGAGTCAGGTCTGCACCTCACACAGTGTGGGTCCAGAGTCCCACTCAGCCCCCCTGCAGCATCTGGTCAGGGAGCTCCAGCGTGTCGGCACCGACCCGGGGCATGGGTGCTTCCACCAGCAAGGCTCTACAGCTGCGCCTTTGGCACAGGGACGCTGCCTGGCCTTGACAAGAGGGTTACGACCCAGGAGACTTCAAAGACATGACCACCAACCCCTACAAAGGCACTGTGCTTTAGTATCAGCAAGGTGCTTCCTCTCCTTGTTACAACCCACAGGTTTTTTAAAGCACCGTCAGAATTGCTGAGAAACAAAGTGGGACCCCAAGGAATCACAGGGGCCAGAACCGGCAATCTCCCTCCAGACCGGCCACGACTCAGGTAGCAGCCCGCCGAAACCCTCCTGCCCCCCGCCCCCCTGACTGCACATGCCATTAGCCCACCTTGGCCTGCAGGAGGCCAGGAGAAGGGAATTGCCTTGCTTAAGATAATAGAGAATGGGCTGCAGAATGTAGGAAACTCAGATAAATGGCAACAAGCACTGAGAACAGGTCATCACGTGCGGCTCTCACCCACACAGGAAGGACAGGTAAATAGAACGCGTGACAAAAACAGAGGGGTTAGGGCTCAGCTGTGAAAAACAAAAAACCCACAAAATAAAGTTTTTATTCATGCGGCTTTATGATTTCCTTTAAAGGGTTTTCCTCCTTGTTTGTCCTGCATGTAATGTGTACGTGTGAGTACATAAAGGAGAAACAAAATGACAATTCAAAAAAAAAGAATCTTTTAATAAAAATTACTCATAAAAATCCTAATAAATTTTGAAGAACAAGATATTTCTTAGTACATTTATAAAAGAACATTTGGTCCTTTTACAAAAAGCTCCCTCTTAATTTAAATACATTTCTTATTTACAGATTAAACATAAAATATCATCTATAGTTGCAAAGCATATTGCACATTACAGAGAGAGAAGCATGTGTATATTTCAATTGGTTTTCCCAGAGTTTCCATCTCCAGATTTTTTTTGTAAAAACAGATTTACCTTTCTTGTGCATGATAAATAAAAATGCAGGTTGTGTTTTGCTGTTTAAAACTAAAACAAAATACCTTTTAAAAAATAGTATTTCTCTGCCTCTCAGGAAGAGGGAAAGAGGGTAAGGAATCAGGAAGGTCCACAGGTACATTTTCCCGGATTCACGTCCAAACGCCAAGCAGGAACAGAACCCTGAGCCCTGCAAAACCTGGGGACACACAGCCCTGCCAGCCACCTTCTCTCTTTCACAAGGGTCCCTGCCCTGCAGGGAAGAGGCACTAGAGAAGGAGCTGGATGTCTGGGAATGAAAAGAAAAGACCAAGATTTTCTTCAGAAGTCCCTGCTCAGGCACTCAGGTTAGCGCAATCATGCACCCTGCCTTTTCACCATTATATTTGAAAGTGTCACAAGAGAAAGACCCCTGGAGCCCTCTGGAAGGAAGAAAAGTGTCTGATGTTAAGTCCACAAGATCCAAAGCAAAGGATTACTGTTTGCAATCATTCAGTAAACCAAGCTAAAAAATAGCGAAGAGGCTATTTTTCTTTGGTGGGGGAGGGGAGAGGTGGGGGGAAGCAGGTTCAGACCCTCGGATGGTACCCAGACCCTCCTCTACAATTCACCTGCACAGCCACCACCTTGGTGCATAAACACAGGACTTCAGTGACATGTGTGCGCCCCCACCCTGACCCGGAACAGCCCGGAAACCTGGGATTCAGAGGCACAGACCAAGTTCTGGTCGAAGAACTGGAACTAACGGCAGGACAGATGTGCAAATGGAAGCTGGCACAAGTGGAAGCCAGACTTCCTTTGTCTCCTACTCCTCAGGAAATAGAGCTCCCTGGTCCCATCGAGACTGCCCTGTACCGATTTAGAACTCTGTGGGAGGAGATTCAGACTCCACCCAGCCTAACTAACTACAAGGCAGCTTTCTACAGCAGTTCTGTGAGACCATCGTCTTAGTGTCGACACAAGCAGCCTCCAGACACCAGCTACACAGGGGCAGGCGAGGGTGGTGCAGGCTCACAGCTGCTCCAAAGGATGGCACCTGGTCAGAAGCAGGGCGGCCCTGGGGCAAAGCACTGAGCAAAGGAACTTCTTCGGCACTCCTCCCTCAGCCTTTCCCTACATGATATCCTGCAACGCAGAATAAAAGACACAGCAAAAGCCCTGCAAGATAGAACACAGTTGTGGACATTCTGACTTCCAACCAGAACACAAGCAAGCTTGGAACGTGGCTCAAAGACCCCTCCTTGCATGGCTGGCACCAGACGGTATTCCACATCCAGCCCCACAGAGCCCGGACCGTACAGCATCACTCTAGACTGTGCAGCCTGCAAGCTCAACAACCAGGCTGAGTCTGCAGTCACTCGCTCACCCTCCGGCTCGCCGCCTGGCACAAGGCAGTGCCTAGACGTCAGGAGGGTTTGGGACTTCCTACAAGACACATCTCATGCCAGCCTCTAGTCCCTGGGGTGTGTCAGTGGCACTCAGGCAGAGATCCCCATTCCTGAGCACGAGGGGGCTGCAACTCCAGAGCAGGTGACAGGGTAAGGGCCGGAGGCGAGGGTAATGTCGGAACGCCACACATCACTGTTGTCACAGAAGCTGCACAGGGAACCCAGCAAGGCCACGAGAGAGAGCAGATGCACGGAGGACCCACTTTCGTCCCGGACGTGCCCCCTCCTCCCAAATGCTTCTTTTCCCAATGTGCCTGGAGAAAAGATGCACGGACACTCGGGCCTATGAGCATATGTGTATGTAAAATGGGGCATTTTGTCTGACCAAGTCGAAGAAAATATGCTCTCAGAGAAAATTTTCTATTCAGTAGATAGACAAGGTCGATAAAGAGAATGCCTCTGAAATTAAGAAACCAGGTAAAACAGGAGCATTTGATTTTGTTTACTTTATGACAATTTGCATAGTAAATATTTAAAAGATAGGGGAGACACGTTTATTACTGAAAATCCTTTTTTAAAAAATCTCCACGAACTGAACTCTTTATCTAATAAAAAAAAAGCCCAGTGACATATTTTCAAGAAGGAATAAATAAAATCTTTCCCTTTGATTGATATGCAATGGCTTAGACCACACTTACTTCTAGGTTTAAAAGGATGAACAGGAAGTCGCCTGAAGTGTGCAAGCAGAGACAGGTGAGTGACGTGACAGGTGAGGGTGGGGGTGTTTCAGTAGACTCCCCACCTTTCTACCGGGATTCACTACCACCTCAGATGTGACACGGAAGCCAGGCTGAGGGTTCAAATCCACCTCTGCTTTGTATGAGTATTCAGTTTAAGTTCAAAGTTTTCTGGCTAAGAAAATAACAACAAAGAAGGCATTTGAGCACAACTTCCTCTTCATGGAGGTTTGCTTAAAAACATCAGGCTGAAAGGCAAGGACCGACCAAGAATTTCCCAGTCTTACTAATACTCATCCCATCCCTCCTTCACTGTGGTCCCACCATGTGGCTATACAAAACGAGCCTGCTCCAAGCGTGCCAGCAGCCCTGACAACCAGCGGCCCCAACCAAAATCGAATAAGGCACTAATCTAAAGCCTGTATTACACAGAGAAATGGCTCAAGGGTGCCAGAGAGTCATCTGATCTTTCACTCTCCCTGACTTAGCTAATTGGCACTAGACACAGAAAACAAAAACAAAACCCAATTCTAACCCAAACACGGTCAGAAGGGAGAATCCTTGGCTAGTAAATATGAGACGGAGGGAAGCGCAGACATCCTTAGGTATTTCTCTCTCCCTAAAAGGCACCTGGTTCTGGAACTATGGGAGTTCCTCAGGTTAAGTTCAAAGTAAATGTAATATACCATCCAAAAGATCTGGCCTTGGCACAAGGTAAGAGACTGCCTTTTGAAATTCAGATAAGTTATTCATAATCAGTTAACTCATTGTGAAGATTACTTGGGATGCAAACGAATAACTGAAGGATTTTGCCTCAAGGGATCCCAAATCATGGGTGGAGAGAGAGCCCAATTATCTAGTGAGAGAGAAAGGATAACAAAATGCAATAAATAGCAATGAACCTCGGGCCCTTTGCATGGAAATTTCGTTCACAGTCCTCTAACAGAGAGGTAGCAATACTGCAGTCACAACAAGTGCTGGAGACAGGATCACACTTGTTGGGTTTTGTGAAGTGCGAGGCTAGGAAGATCCATCCAGAGATGCCCCATCCGCACTGTGCTTACAAAATCAGCATGTCGTAGGAAGCCAATCCCATGTACCTTCTTACTTCAAACTACATCCTTAAGAAAACAGGGCATTTTATTGAACAGAAGAGAAACACTAACTATGCACGATTCTGTGTGCGGAGCCGGACGGAAATGCCAACACCACCACGGGCGGCCAGACTTCCATTCTCTTCGCCCTCGGGATGGATCTTGACACAGGGTGGGCTCGGCTGTTTGCTCCCGTTTCCGACTCGGCTGCACAGAGGACAGCAGATCAAATCAAGCCAACCATCTGGTCAATCTGTCGCATGTAGATGCTCTTTAAGGGCAGGGAGTATCTCCTCTCGTCAGGAACACGATTGCACTAGAAAGAAAACAGAAGAGGAAAAATGTAAACTTCAGATTAAAAACCCAGGTATGAATTGCTCAGCGAAGGTGGGTGGATGGCCTGAAGCGGGGTTTGTGGATCCGCGGACCCGCTGGCGTCGGGGCGTCTGTCTCGTGCACGGCAGAGCACTTAGCAGCATCCCTGGTCCCTCTGCTAGCCGCCCCCAGCCCCTGCTCCCCTAGCTGTGACAACTAACATGGTCTCCAGACGTTGTCCAGTGTTCTGTGAGGAGCAAACCGTGCCAGGTGAGGACCGCGGATATAATGCAGGGCGGCTAAAAGACATGCACCCTGGGGCGGAGTGAGTGGGATGAAAACGTCATTCCCTTGGGAATTTAATTCGCCCAGAAAGTCAGAAAACACTTCAGCCAGTTGAACACACAGCTGGTGCTTGAACGCAGGGCTGGGGCCCTGAGCCCCAGCAGGGTTGAAAGCACGGATCACTTCTGCCTCCCTTGACTGGAAGCCTTACTGGTAACAACAGTCGATTAACACAGATTTTGTATGTTGTGTCTATTACATACTCTATTCTTACATTAAAATAAGCTAGAGGATAGAAAATGGTATCAAGAAAACCATAAGAAAGAGAAAACACACTTGCAGGACTGCACCGTATTCATCAAAATACACCCGCGTGCACTTCAGACCTGCGTTGTCCAAGGGTCAACTGTACCGTGGTTTTTCTGAGTTTATGGTTCTTCCCATCCGTAGCTAAAGCCTAAATGCCTGAGAGAGCTTTTTTCCCTTTCAAGTAAAAGTCCTTTTCCCCTCTCAAATGAGATGCGATTCTGTGAACCAAACACGTTTATCTGCAAACATACATTCATTACACGTTGTCCCCAAAAAAACACATCCCCTCTGCTCTGTACTTGAGCCCACTGCGCCCTGCTCTCAATCCTTGTGGGATCAAGGCCGGCACGGCCTTCGGTGGGTCCCAAACCTCCCCAGGCATGCATCTGTAGGTGCTTCTCCTGCTGCCTGAACACCCCTTCCTGGGAACCTTCTCTTCACCTTTCAAGGAACTTCTGGAAAGCAACCTTCACAATGAAGCTTTTTTTATCTTCCCTGGCAGATTAGCTCCTCTGTGTTCCAAGAGCACTTCACGCACGGGGCATGGGGTGCCTTACTGACAAGCACCCGGGGCGGGCCAGTCTCTCCACTCGGCCAGGGCCAGTCCATGTCATGGCTCCGCTCTGAATCTCTCTGTGCCCCCGTCTCCACATGTAAGTGGGGATACCAAAGCACCTAACCTCACGAGGCTCCACATGTAAGTGGGGATACCAAAGCACCTAACCCACATGACCACGTGGAAAAGGGGCCTGGGCTAACACAAAAGGTGACTGTTATCAATACTTCTCTAACGCTCCTCCCCTTTCCTTCTCAATGAGGCCGTGTTCACCTAATCTACACTCCACGGCCTTACAGAGATTTGGGGGACTTACCTCCACTCTGGCCTGTCCACACAGTTCACAGACTGACGGCAAAGACCTTCAGTGGGACCACGAAGGAGCCTGGGGTGGAGGGGTGTCCCCTCACTAAGGCAGTGTAGGGGTAGGTGGTAAGAATCTTCACAGCAGAGGCTTTTTCTGAGAGGAGAGGTGGTGTCCACTGCATTGTGGGGCTACATGGTTTGACATTTCAGCCGATGCAGGGTCTCTTTCCCCATCCTCGCTTCCAAACCACCCTATTTGCTTCAAATCGAAACAACTAACCTAGGACTCCTACCAGACACTCCATGACTCGTTTCCAAATTTTTCCCAATGCTTATCAGAATGATGAAGGCATGCTTAGTGAAGCCCTGCTTTAAATGAAACTGGACTCCTCTGCCCCTCAAAGAGCATTTCATTACAAATCACAATGACTGATGGCCGCTTTCTTCCCTCCCCTGCGGCTCCGTGATTTGGCTGGATCTCTTCCATTTGTCCTTCCAGCTCACTCTCCGCCCTTCCCCATCCTGCTCTGGCGCAGAGGCCAACCTGGCATGTTCTACCGAAAGGGTGCACTGGCCTCTGGCTTCTGGTGAGCACAGCCAAGGAGCAGCTCCAGGAGATTAGAAGGAAGGCGAATGGTCAGGGTTTCCTCTGCTGGCTCCCTTCCGGCAAGGTCACCGAGGCCAGCTCAGCACATGGCTTCTGCCAGGAGAGGGCCCATGCAGCATGCCTGTCCCCACGCAGGTTCCTGCGGCCATGAGCCCCTGCAGCTAGGACAAAGATGTGCTGCTCCCACAGCCCTACACCCTCACTCTATCTATACACCCTACATTAACGGTATTCTGTGAAACTCTTCTCAGACGACCCAGTCTAAGTGTGCCACCAATTTTCTGTCAGGGGCTCTGCATGACAAATTTGTATTATTTTCTCCTCCTCTACCCGCAAACCACCCCTGGAGAATCGACTTACATTGGAGCTGGAGTTGATGACTTTTAACTCAGGAGATTTAGGCCTGTGCACAGACTTCCCCTCTTGGTCCTGCCCTCCCTCTTGGGAGAAGAATTCCTTCCAGGGTGATTCCCGAAGATGTTTGTCCACAGATACAATGTGTCCCTCAGTTGTAAACATGTATTTGGTTCCAGATTTGTGGACTGGATTCTCCTCATCAAATAGCTAATGGGAAAGGAAAAAAAAAAGATACAACTGGTAACTGTAGCACTTTTGGAACTAACTCCTGGGACAGTGTGCCAGGACTACTCAGGGAGTAGAATTTGCTGGGTCCTTGGGCTTTTCAGTGACAAATGGGTGAAAAGGCAGTGCCCAATTCTGGCTGCAAAGCAGAATCACCAGTTTTGTACAGACTCAAATGCCCAAAGGTCTCCCATCCCATCCCACTCTGCTCAGACTGAAAGATTCGAAAATCTGAGGGCCGAGACCCAAACTTGCACAGTCTGTAAAAAGCTCTCAGGATGATCTCCCTCCAAAGGCTCCCCCGAGAGTTCTGTCACTGTAATTCTCACACACACCTAGGCCCTCACTGGAAAACACTGGAAGAGAGGAGACACATGCTTTATTACCCTTCACCCCATCCCAGGGCCTGGCACAGAGCCTAATACCTGTGCCCCCATCCCACTGCTTCCTGTCAGAACACGGGCCGGGCTCTGAGGACAGAGGCACATGGGGCAGTGCCTTGCTTCCACAGGAGGCGTGCGGCAGGAGCATCCAGAAAGAACACCAAACCGAATAGGGGACAGGTCGGTGGGTGGAGAAGGCAGGCGTCCACTAAACGTTAAATGAGCGAACACTCAGAACACGAGTCTCAGTGACTTCAGAAACCTTGCTGTCACCTGAAGTACTCTACAGACATGGAAAGACTCGGCACAGCTGGCCTGTTTCCACAGCTAACGGCAGAACGGGGTAGGCCTAAGTTGTCTGGCCCCAGCCCCTGAGCTCTCTCCTCTGTAACGGCTTAGGGGATCGCCCTCATTCACCCTTGTGAATACCCCAGGCACCAACGGCTGCCAGACAGGGGTGCATGCAGGGCTCCCATCAGCCTGCAGCAGCCGGCCTGGCTCCCAGACGTGCTCTGGGAGGGAGCCGTAGGCCCCCCAGGGGTCCAACAGCAGGAGAGCCACCATGTCACGGGGTATGTGACCTGCTGGGGGGCACATCTCCTCTGCAGCCTTCTGTGAAGTCACGACAGATAGACTGGAAATTCCAAACCCTGGCTTTGTACAGAATCACAAGCCACTTCTCAAAACTAGATTCTTGAGCTCACTTCTAAATCTAAAATCTAAAGATTCCAATCCAACAGGGCTGTAATTTTAACAGGGGCCCCAGGGTGATTCTGATCCAGCTGGCCCCGGGGCCTGGGAACCGGGGGCCTTGATAACACAGCCTATCACCACTGCTCGATTACCTCCTCACCATTTCCCCACCAGGGGCCCTGACACTCTGTGCCCCGAGGAAGCATCCTTCGGTATGTAGCCACAGTGAGTAGAGTGGCAGGGAAGGCAGGGGAGGAGGTAGGTGCCCAAGTGCACCACACCGTGCGCATGAACGGAAGAGCAGGGAAGTGGGAAGAGCACTGCAGAAGGAGTCAGGACAGGGATGGAAGTCTCTGCCCCACCATGCAATCACTCCGAAAATCCAGGCAACTCACACCTGCCCTCTCCACATAGACAGCAGCTCCTGTGAGGGACGAAGGAATGCTGACAAGATGATCCCTTCAAGGCTTCTTCCAGGGCCCATGATTCTGTTGCTCTCCTCACACAGCAGAATGTGTGTGTGGACAGACAGTCAACCAGGCTGGAGGCCTCAGCCAAACTCACACACACCAAGAGACATAAGAGCTACACACACTGTTCTCATCCTGGTGGGAGCCTGTCCCGAACACCACAGCTCATGTGAGTGGGCCTCTACTAACCGGGACCGGGACTTCATTTATTTGTTTGCCTGACGATGCGACCCCATGAGGTTAGAAACCAGGTTGGAAGACAGCAGTACGCTTTTGTCTGCATAATACTGTGTCCCTGGTCAGCACATGTGCAGCCCGGAGCAGTGCCCAGGGAGTATGTGCTTAGACAGAAGTCCGAATGAATGCTTGCTCCAAGCATTTCCTGGGGTGGGGCGACCTGGTGACTTAGTCCATTAAGCATCCGACTCTTGATTTCGGCTCAGGTCATGATCTCATGGTTCGTGAGTTCAAGCCCCACACAGGGCTCTGCACTAGCAGCATGGAGCCTGCTTGGGATTCCCTGATTCCCTCCCTCCCCCTTCCCTCCTTCCCTCCCTCTCTCCCTCTCTCTCTCTCTCTTCAAAATAAGTAAATAAATTAATTAAATAAACAAACAAACAAACAAACATTAAAGAGGGGCGTCTGGGTAGCTCAGTCAGTTAAGCAGCTGACTTCAGCTCAGGTAGTGATCTCATAGTTCGTGGGCTTGAGCCCCACTTGGGCTTTGTGCTGACAGCTCAGAGCCTGGAGCCTGCTTCTGATTCTGTGTCTCCCTCTCTCCCTGACCCTCCCCTACTCACACTCTATGTATCTCTCTTTCAAAAAGAAATAAAACACTAAAAAAGGTAAACATTAAAGAAAAACAAGCATTTCTTGCTTATAACCTCATAACACACATACCAGATACAAGTATTTACAGGTCTCACTGAGGAAGAAGCTCTCCATCCGGTCCTCTTTGGATTTATCTATGACGTGATGCAACGTAGCATACCCACACCTACAAAATGATTTTCCGGTTAGTCCTGCCTCTGCTCCTTTCTACTTGCATATTAACTTAAGAAGCGGAAATTAGTCTATTGACAGAATAATCAACCAAATTATCAAATGCCATATGAAAAGCAAATTAGGTTAGGTTGAAGAGGTATCCTTTTTTTAGCGTAGAAATTATGTGCAAATTCATTAACAAGTGGCTTGCTGCTGAGTCATCAGGTTAGTTGTTGGGGGGAAAGAAGGGCGGGGTGTTGGAGAGTACCTGCCAAGTGCTTAACAGGACACCAAGAAAATGACCGGCAGCAAATTGAGGCCTGAATGAAATGTTTTGTCCCATATCTATAGAACTGACTTACCATCGGATAGTTCAAAATACTATTTTGTAAGAAAATACTTATAATATATTGCTAGGTGAAAAAGCAGGTCACAAAACTGAAATATATGGTTTTTTTACACATACACATATAAACACATTATGTATAAAAATATATTAAAAAGATCATAAGTATATACACTTAAATGTTGACTGGGGTTGTCTGCACGTGACAAATACAGTGATAACATTCTACCTCCATATTTTCTCTGCTTCCTAAACTTTTTAGCACATGTATGTGTATAACTAGGGAAAATAAATGACTTAAAAAGAACAAACACAGTCTGCTGGGATCTTACAGGGGAAAAAAGGTGAAAGAAATAAAAAGCAATTCCCATTGGAATGGGCCAAGTCCTGCCACACACACAGTAAGCAATTTCCGTACAGAATTAACAGTAATGACCTGTTCTATGAATTAAAATGCAAAGTAGAGTATTTCCCCAGAGCGAGTGAAAATAAATCAAAAGTGGCCAACAGAAAAAGGAAACTAACTTGACTTTTGTGTACTTTTCCAGACTCTGCAGAATATCCATTCCTACATGGAGGTAGAAGGGATTCTTGGTTGCCTAGAAAGAACACAAGAGAATGTGATCCAGCAAGGGCCTGGAAGACACGCCATCAACAAACATCACAGCGACTGCAGGAATTTCCCGAGGAGGGGAGTCACTGGCCCAAGGCAGGCGCAGCGCCCAGCTCACTTTATCTGGAAGGGTCCCAAATGTTAAAGAACTAGGGTGTTCCATTGCTCATGTCAAAGTGCATCTACAATCTGTTTCACCTCAACTAGGGCTAAGACAAGCTGGTCCAGGGTAGACCAACACCCTGCCTGGGTGCCCCCGATCCCAGTCATTATCAGAAATGAAATAATGCCTCACTGACAGTACCACATGTGAGAACAAATCTAGTTTCTATTTCGCCTCAGAACTCTCTAGCAACTTAAAATGTAGGCCCTGGGAAGCAGGATTGTGCCACTGATCCATTTAGAGCCTTCTTGGGAAAAGCTAATGGGAACAAGAAGACTTTCAAACAGGAGGCCCCACACTTTCCTCTCGAACTGTCCTAGGAACCTACTTCTTGGGGCTCCTTACTCTGCTGTCCCATGCTCTCAGATGGTTTCTTTAGGAAAACAATTCTCTGAGAGGATAAGACCTGTACCCCACAGTTTAAAAGTTGGGGAGCACCTTTAAGTCGTGCCTAGTGCCAACCTGCAGCAGCAAACACAAACCACTAGGAACGTAGCAGGTTGTGCGTGAGGAAAGGACAGGGAGAGGCCTCAGAAAGCAGGGCCATGAAGCCAGACGTCTTGTGCCCAGAGGCACAGACCTGAGCTTAGGGGGAGGACCCGGGTGGGTTAGGGGGAGGACCCGGGTGGGTTAGGGGGAGGACCCGGGTGGCTTAGAGGGAGGACCCGGGTGGCTTAGAGGGAGGACCCGGGTGGCTTAGAGGGAGGACCCAGGTGGCTTAGAGGGAGGATCCAAGTGGCTTAGAGGGAGGACCCAGGCAGCACTAGACCCGACATCCTAGCAGCACACGCAGCCTGACCAACCACCCGGCTCAAGAGAAGCCAGATCAAAGGCTAACTCTTCCCTCTCTGAGAAGTCATCTAAAACTCATTAGGGCTCTCTTTATACTCGAGGACTATGACCAGGTTCATAGGATTTTTCCCTTTTTCATCTAGAAGCAACAGACAAGGCTTCAACGTTAAATTTTTTTTTTAAATAAATCTACACCAGAGTCCTAATCCTACTCTCAAAACTCAAAAATATGTACCTTCTTGGGAGGGCTTGCCCACTGCGGGCGTCTGTTATGGGTCCACTGAAGTGCTGAAGGCTGGCTGTGTACAAAGCTACCGATCTGTGAATGCCTACAGGCCCTGTGTGCACAGACACACAACTATCTGCCTTAGACCCCGGGGCCAACTTCACAGCTAAAGTGACACTACCTCTGGCATTGAAGTGCATGGAAAAATGAACACTACATATTTTTTTAAGCGTTAAACAAAAATAGGCATTCAGATGAATCCCAGATGATTTCCTTTACTGAGAAAAAGAATTCCTTTTGTCTGAATAATTACACAGACCGGGTCCCACGGGCACGAGACCAGAACTGCAGCCCCAGAAGAAGAGTTCTTTGGTCAAATAAATCAGGAAGCACCGAGTACTAACCCCTCTCGAATGTGTGAAGGCGTCAGAGAAAAGCCCTATGGCACAGGTATGATCAGCTTTGCAGAAGCTTAGGTTCAACGACACGTGTGACCGCAGAGCCTTCTCTGCCCTGCGGGGCCCTGAATCATGCTGACCACTGGCAAGCCCACGGTTAGGCAGTAACTATATCAGACTCACTATGAAGAGCACAATTCTATACCAATCAGCAAGTGTGTGTTAAAACCCAACTCCCACGGGTCCTGCTAACGTAGAAACACAAACTCTTGGTGAACAAACCCCGGTACCTGGTACAGGAGGTACGTAGACTCCACTAACTCAGGTCTCAGCGGGTAGAAGA
Source organism: Suricata suricatta (assembly GCF_006229205.1). Lineage (NCBI taxonomy): Eukaryota > Metazoa > Chordata > Mammalia > Carnivora > Herpestidae > Suricata > Suricata suricatta. Next base: position 38,944,809 of record NC_043711.1, read on the forward strand.
GCACGTCAGGGGCCTGTAGCTGCCAGTTATATCTCTCAGGGAGGGCCCCGTAGCGTTTCCAGATCGCATAGTAAAAGGCGTGGAGGCAGATGGCATCTTCCACGTCTCCTATCAGAACCTGAGGAGCAGACGCAGGTCACCAGGGGAAGACACTTCTCTCACAGCAGCACTGCATGACACAAAGGCCCGGGGCTCTCCCTCTCCCCCCGCCCCCACCATCCTCCAGTTCTTATCTGAGCTATAAACACAGTTGGAGACTAAACCAACCAAAAAGTAGTAGCAGCCCAGAAAAAAGGATGCCCTCCCTACCGGACCATCAATGCCACACTGATGTGAATGGCACAGGACAGCAGGTTAATTGTACCAGTTAACAAAGACTAAACAATTAAGAGACAGATGATCCAGAAATCACACACCGTCTCTTGTCTACCATGGTTTTGCACTTACTTACTATGGCTCTGTTCAGTATTCTGGGGACTAATCTCACAAAGAGAATAATCAAGACATATTGTGCTACTAAGCTCCCAAACCCAGAGAAGCCAGAGAATAATGCTCTGGTATAATTAAAAAAAAAAAACAAAAAAAAAAAAACAAAAAACCCCAAAAGCAGCCGCCTCCAATAAGTGCTTTTTCTTAGCAAATGTGAACACAACATGCCTGCAGTCCAGGGAAGAAGGCCTGCAGCGAGTCGATCCAAGTGTTCATGAGCTGCCCGCTGAGCATGTTCACATTGACGTAGAGCGGGGGGTCTCCTTCTCCTTCGTTACAGGCTTCCCGGCTGAGGACAGGAGCAGAGCGGTCAAAGATGAAAAAAGAAAGATGGCTGACAGAGCTCCAGCCCTGCCCCCGCAGCCTTTAACTCAAATGGATTCAACATTAACATGTTCTCCTGATTCATTCTTTAAACCTCTGGAGATCAACTGCCTCTACCTGTTCATACCAGGATCTAGCATGCCATAGGAAAGAAGTTCCAAACTCAGCCAATGTAACTTACCGAGGATTTTACTCTCTTTTGCAGAAAGTACTTGATATTCTGGCTTAAGAATACTGCCATGTAAATTGGCATACGGCATGGGTCTTTGTTGGATTTGACTGAGTGGGGAGGCCTACACAAAAGGAGTATCTTCTCTAATGAGGTCCTACGCCAGTGGCCAGCAGGAACACATCAGAGCAAGACACTCAGGGATCATTTCTCCATTTAGTTTGAGACTTAAAAAAGCAAAAAGGACTGAACCCTGGCCAAATGGGGTCTTACTAAAACACAGCACTCACATAATGGGTTCCTACAACAACTTATGTAGAAATCGGTCTAAGAAAATCCTAGCATGCACAAACTCAATAGCTATGACTTGCATTGGACATTTAATGTATCAAAGCATACAAAGAAAGACCTAGGAAATGAGGTGACATCAGGGTAGAAGCTGTGGTAGCTTCAAACAGCACTTCTCTCCTGCCCTCCTGATTATACAGTTGGATAGTAGCAAATAACAGTATTTTAAACAAATAATAAATGAGGGGCCAGGAGAGGTGGGTCATAACTGTCCTTTCTCTCATTAGGGATAAAGACCAATCCTAACAATTCTCTGCAAAGTAAAAGAACCAAAACAACTCAGTAATTGTCCTGTACTACTGCTCTATCTGCAATTAGAGCCACAGTGAAACACAGGCGTATGTCACTCCCTGCGGCAGCCAGTCTCCACAATGGCCCTCAAAGATCCCCGACTCCTGGCAGTCAGAAAGGAGGTGACTCTATGGCGCTTCCCCAGTATATCAGGGTTGATCTATAGGGCCTACAAAGCTGGGTGGAGGTGTTGGCTTGTCATTCCAAAATTAGGTCATGAAAGCACACTTTGGGTCTCTCTCTCTCGCTCTCTCAGATCATTCACTCTGGGGGAAGCCAGCTGCCACAGACCTGTCTACACAGAGGTCCATGTGGCAAGGAGCTGCGAGCCAACCAGTGAGCCAGTGAGGAATGCAAGCCTGCCAACCACCAGAGTGAGCCCAGAAGTGGGTTCTCCAGCCCTGCCCGAGCCTTGACATGGCTGTAGTCCCTGCCAATAGCCAGATGACAAATCCTGTGAGACCCTGGATCCACTCAGGGGTCCTGGCTTCCAGCCCCTCAGAAACTGTGTGACATAATGCTTCCTGTTTTAAGCCACTAAGTTCTGGGGTAACTGGTTATGCCACAGTAGAAAGCCGATCTTCGCTCTCGAATGTCTGATCAACGACTAGGAAGTGGTAAGACAGAGGCAGAGACCAAAAGAGCCTATAAAGGCACGCTGAGAAAAGTAGGGGAGTTTCTGAAAGCATTCTATTTGTTTTATAGAGCAAGAGATACCGGGGAGACACACCCTCTTCTTAAGTAGTTCTGAATACTCCGATACGCAGCATTAAACATTTCTAGGTCTTCTTTTTCTCCAAAGAGAATGTAAGACTTCAAGAGGTATTCGTAAAAGGAGTCCAGTCCAGCGCCCAAGCCGCTCTGCTTTCCAACCCAGTGGCCTGTCTGAATGTTCACCACGTTGCCTGCAAAAACAAACAAAGCCCAAGGGGCCGCAATTATCATGGCGCGGCTCCCTCTCCAGGGTGCCCTTCTCCTCCAGCCTCACGCTCCTCCACACCCTTGTCCTTGGCAGCAAACGGAAGGAAAGAGCACATGGCCCTCAGTTTTATCGGGCCCAGCAACAGCACACACAGCCAGGAGACCTTTCTGAATGTACAACGTTTATACACTGGCACAAAAATGGGGAGAACTTTCAAGGCAAAAGAAATATGAGCGTCATTTTGCCTTTCCAGGTTAACAGTGCATTTCAAACACTAAATGATGTTCAAAGCCTTCGACTCAGTACTGCCATTCCTGGGAATTTATCCTTAATGAAAAAATATGTTTTTAAGAAACATTATTATGTTGTTTTGAAGAATGATGAATGGTATGATTTACACTATCTGTAGAATGGGGGGAAAAAGAAAAAACAGAATCAAGAGTCCAACACAGGAAAAGTTAATGACCTAGATGTAGATTTTAAGAATAGTAGCTATAAAAACAAGGTAACAATTTGAAAACACCTAAACAGACAAATGTGAGGCAGAATAAAATAATTATTTGTGTTTTAAGTTTAAGAAATATAAACTTCGCAAATGCCAGGCTGAAAGGACCTATGGGAAATTTAAAAGGTGACTATTTGTGGGGACACCGGGTCAACCATTTGGCGGTGGGGTGACAATTTGGGCAACTTTTTTATTTCTACCATTGTTGTTATAGACAACAAATTTGTAAACAAATTTCAGAACTTAAGGAATAATCAAAAATCACTTTTGGGGCACATGTGAGTGAAGTATGAACTCTTGATCTCAGGTCATGAGTTCAATCCCCAAGCTAGACAAAGAGCTTACTTAAAAAAAAAAATCATTTTTAAAAAGCAGTGCTCTTATTAGGTATTTACCCAAAGGATATAAAAATGCTCCTTCAAAGGGTCACATGCACCCCAATGTTTACAGCAGCACTACCAACAACAGCCAAACTATGAAGACGGCCCAAATGCCCACTGACTGGTGAATGGATAGAGAAGATGTGCCGTATATGCACACATACACACACAGTGGAATATCACTTGGCGATCAAAAAGAAGGAAACTGCCCATTGCAACAACATGGATCGAACTAGAGTAGATTATGCTAAGTGAAATAAGTCAGCCAGAGAAAGACAAATACCATACGATTTCACTCACATGTGGAATTTAAGAAACAAAACAGATGAACATATGAGAAGAAGGCGAGAGAAGAGGGGAGACGAACCCCAAGAGACTCCTAAATACAGAGGACAAACTGAGGGTTGCTGGAGACAACTGGGTAAAGGCCGGGCTACCTGCATGATGGGCATTACGGAGGGCACTTGGGATGAGCACTGGGTGTTCTATGTAGGCCATGAGTCAATGACTCCTACGAACCCAATAATGCCACGCATGTTAATGAACTAAAATTTAAATTTTAAAAAAAGGAAGGGAGAAAAAGAAAAATAAAAGTAGTACTCCTGCAATAATGCTGTATGGCTCTAGGAGAACCAATCAAGTTACTTCTCAATGACAAAAAAAATTTTTTTTCTCAATGTAAGACAGTTTAAAATAACATCTTGAGTTAGCAAAAATAAATAATTATTGAAGATGAATGATGAGTCCATAGGGATTCATTATTCATTATACTCTCTCCCTACTTCTGCGTGTTTGAAATGCTCCATAATAATTTTTTAAATTTTTTAGCATTTATTTATTTTTGAGAGACACAGAGACAGAGCATGGGGAAGGGGAGAGACAGAGATAGAGACAGAAACAGAATCTGAAGCAGGCTCCGGGCTGTGAAATGTCAGCATGGAGCCCGATGTGGGGCTCAGGAACCATGAGATCATAACCTGAGCTGAAGTTGGGTTGAGCCACCCAGGCAGGCACCCTTATGATAATTTTTTTAAGATTTTATTTTTAAATAATCTCTACACCCAATATGGGACTCAAACCTACCAACTCGAGATCAAGAATCGCACATTCTACCATCTAAGTCAGCCAAGCACCCCCACAATAATTGTTTTAAGTTATTTATTTATTTTGAGGGAGTGTGCAAATGCACAAATGCAAGCATGAGCCAGGGAGGGTTAGAGGGGTGGGAGAGGGAGAGAGAAAGAGAAAGACAGAGAGACAGAGAGAGAATATGAGAATGAACCCCAAGCAGGCTCCACACTCAAACCCCCAAGCCTGTAAGATCATGACCTGAGCTAAAATCAAAAGTCAGACGCTCAACCAATTGAGCCAGCCAGGAGATCCCATAATGTTTTTATACTTTTTTTTTTAACTTTTTTTTTTTTAATGTTTGTTTATTTTTGAGAGAGACAGAGACAGATACAGTATGAGTAGGAAAGGAGCAGAGAGAGGGGGAGGCAGAATCTGAAGCAGGCTCCAGGCTCTGAGCCGTCAGCACAGAGCCCGATGTGGGGCTCAAACCCACGGACTGTGAGATCATGACCTGAGCTGAAGTTGGACACTTAATTGACTGAGCCACCCAGGGGCCCCTAATCTGGCTTTGCAACCTCCTACCATGTGCCTAGATTTTTGTAGTATTTTTTTAATGTTCATTTATTTTTGAGACAGAGCATGAGCAGAGGAGAGGCAGGGAGACACAGATTCTGAAGCAGGCCTCAGGCTCTATGCTGACAGCTCAGAGCCTGATACAGGGCTCAAACTCATGAACTGGGAGATCATGACCTGAGCTGAAGCTGGACACTTAAGCGACTGAACCACCCAGGTGCCCCATGCCTAGATTTTTTTTAAAGCCACTCTACCAGTAACTCTAAATTCCTATATTTAGAGCCTCATATTGAAACAATATAATCTGCCTTAGAGGCAGTTCTTACAGCATTTCCACTAACAATTATCGTCAAGTGGAATTGCCAAAGGATTCAAATCAGAAGGGAACCCTCAAACAGCAAAAGCATTATTGTTTCCCATCAAACGTTACAGCCTCACTCTAAGCAGAAAGTCCCACAGAGAAACCGAAACGGCAGACACCGAGGGCCGTTCGTTCAGAGGGGTTAGTTGTCAGATTCGTGTGCAAGACAGGAGTGGAGGCGGGGAGAGCCCCCGAGAAGCGCGAACGAAGGTGGGCCCGAGGAGCAGCCAGCACACCTAATAATCCCGTATCGTTGCTCCGCAGGTTCCAAAGGGCTTTCACAGCACGCCGGGCCACCCACTCGAATGTAGAATCCCCCAGAAGTCGGCTCAGAATCCCAAATTCCACCAGGAGGGAGCCGGCTCCCGCTGTGCAGGTCTCATTATTGCTGTCAGGAGGGACGCCAGTCTTTAGATTCACCTGGGGACAAAAAGAGACAAAGGGTTTGTGGCAAAACTTGAGGAACCCTCAGGGCTAGAAGGCCAGGTCACGGCCACCAGAGTCCACTGATGACCCACACTTACTGCAGTAGGATTCAGCTCACCACTTTCCATGTTACACATACATGACCGTAAGACTACCACCACCTTACTTTAGTTAAGTCTTAGGGGAATCGTTACAATGCTATTCACTAACGCATCTCCTTCCAGCAGATTCTCTACATTGTTACAGAGCACCAGGCTTTGGCATTAGGTCTGCTGTCGAACCCCTTACAAACTTCAAGTGACCTACTAGGAACTCAGCCCTGCTCAGCGAACATAAACAAGTCACAGACCGGGAGGGAAAGGAGACACAGGGAGAATGTGGCAGCCTGTTCCATCCCGGAGGCTCTGTGGTCTGGCAATTCTCTGCTGCTTACCTAAATGGCTGACTCACTACCCCAGGGAGTTCTGGGCTCAGCAAATCGGGTGCCACAGGATATAATCTCATTCCAGATCTCGCATGTAAATTAGCAGCTAACTTGCTGGCCTGTGCAGGCTTTTATTTGAAAGATCCATGTGAAACACCCCAGAGAAGAACATTCATCAGGATCCTACAGTATACACATGAGGGTCTTTGGGGAAATGTACTCCAGTCAGAAACAAAGACAAACTCCCCATGCTATTTTGTAGCAGGGGATTGAAATCTCACATGCAGAAGATTTTAACAATACTGAGCACGGGAACATGAAGTTCTTTCACGGAAAGAATCAGGGATGCCACTGCTGTCTGGCACTCGGTAGATGCTCAGTAAATGCTCAGTAAATGCTGAACAAATTAGAAAACATCTGCATCGCATTTAGGGTCAAATTCTCTCTAGGACACAGCTTTCTTCTTTGACATCACCTCCCTCCTTTCCCCAAATAAGATAATCAAAAGAGTCTTAATTCAAAAAGATACTGAGGTGTCAAACTAGTCCACCTACCCGAGGATAAGGGATTCCGGTCTTGGTGTTTTCAAAAGCAGGGAGGAGCCGCACAGCCAGGTCATGAGCCATGTGCAACAATTCATTATCATAATCCTTAATTGTCATGTCACCAAAGGGCTGCTTGGAGTCAGTGATTATTCTGTGGGCAGAAAGAAGGCTTCCTAGGACCCTAGAAGTCAAGATGACAAGACGAACACAAAAATAAGTTCCGAGGGACAGAAGCAGTCTCAAATCCCTCGTGAACTCAGAGCGGTCGGGAAGCAGAGGGACTGAACTTAATGGCTTCTAGAAGTTCTCTGCAGCCCTAATAATAAACGACTGATTCTGAGTTAACCACATTACTGCACGGGAGAAAGAGAACATTCGTCTGGAGCTGTGAAGATTCTCCCGCAAAGTACCTAACAGCTGGCAGTCTCAATCACCTCATCAGAAGGGAGTGTCCTAACCGTCCTCAGAGTAAACATTACCTTGATACTCTGGATTTCTCTCACATGGGGAAAAAACACGTAACCGTCTAACAAACAGGAAAGGGCAAGACAACAAATACTAAGTCGCTTGTCCTATTTGGGCTGCCAAACAGCTCAGAAATCGTCCAACTTGTGGTGATGAGGCGAGGTGAGGAAGTTGAGAAGGTGAGGAGGAGAAAATGACCTGCTCAGAGGCAGAAGGCCACCCGCTCCCATCATCCCTGTCCCTAAGGGCCAGAAACTCATGCGCCACTCCAGTGATCTCAGACACATCATGACGTGTTTCAGCACAAATGTCTTTATAACTTGAAATGATGCATCCGGAATGGTATGTAGTAATGTAATTTTCAACAAGTTTAAATGAAATAGTAAAATAGTCACAATATATCAAGAGGCAATAAAGAGGCAAGAAGCAGAATGGAATGTGGGACATGGAGGGAGGTGCTGAGGCGGGGCAGAGAAGGAGTTGCACTGAGAGGGAAAAGGGGAAATACACCCGAATGGTAAGCAGAGGTCCTCTGTGGGTGGTAGGTAACACGCGAAACTTTCATTTCCTTCAGAAATATGCAGGGGTTTTCCTAGGACCTGGTGAAGGAAGGAAACCAGACAGATGCGAAGTGCGGGAGTGAAAATGTACATTAAAAGCACACCTCTCTCCCACCTTCATGAAAGCTTAGGTGAATCTTTCTTTTCAGCCCAAAATGTAGTTACTTTGAAATGTCAACTGTACCACTGTTGATAAAGCCCAAAAGGAAGAGGAAAGACAGTCACAGTACCCGTAAGGTCTCCACAGACTCTCAACCTGGATCTCACAGCTGGGGGACCCTCACAGGAATTCCTCTCCTTCGCCCCCACATAGAAGCATCCTTCAATCCATTTTACGTACTGTTTTACCTTATCGTGGCCTCGAAGACTTGGACGGTGGAATCTTTGTCAAATGAGACTGTGTTTATCACTAGCTTGACTGCTTTCTGGAACTCGGATGAATTTCCCATTATCTTTAAAAAGAGGAACACAAACCATTACCACAGCTTGAAATGAACGGGGCTCCAAGATGGCAGGAGCTGGGCCACTTGGCCTAAATGTGTGCACGTGGCTTCGCCGCCCATGGGAGAAGCGAAAACACAAAAGGTAGAGAAAGCAAAGCTATCTCTTAGAATATACTCCCGGATGGATGGCAACTCAAGAATCCTATCTCCAGGGGAGCCTGGGTGGCTCAGTCGATTGAGCATCCAGCTTCGGCTCAGGTCATGATCTCATACTTCATGGGTTCAAGCCCCGCATCAGGCTCTATGCTGATATCTAGCTCAAAGCCTGGAGGCTGTCTTCAGATTCTGTGTCTCCCTCTCTCTCTGACCCTCCCCTGCTCATGCTGTCTCTCTTTCTCTCACAAAAATAAAGCATTAAAAAAAATTTTTTTTAATAAAAAAAAGAATCTTATCTCCAAACAGTAAAACTGGGAAGTAGTCCCTCAGGAATCATGAGTAACCCTCACCTTCCCACTCTACTCTCCCTCAAATTTCAGTCTGATCTGATTCAGCATGCAGGGCGCCAGAGTTCCTAAAACTCTTAACATGAGTAAAAATAAATGCCACAAAAACATAACTTTCCCGGTGCTCCTCAAAAAAAACCAGCAGCTTGGGTGCTTGGCTCCTGGGAGATCAAGACATCTGGGGAAATGGACTTGTTGCTTGTTATCCAGATGCCTAAACACTTTGAGAAATTGGACCATTATCTTCTGGAGAACAGCATAAAACCAGCGGCATTCAAAACAAACAAAACATACAAATGATCAGCTCCATGTCCCTTTTAAAGAGCGATCTAAAATTACGGTTTCTATTTTGGGTGCATGAATATGATCTCATGCTAAGCTGCTCTCTCCTATAGGAAGTGCAAATTAGGCATAAAATTTTACAGACTAACTAAATCAAAATGCTTTCATTCTGTTCAAAAATTTAGGACAATCCTGGTACTACAAGGACATCATCAAGACACACACAAAGGAGAAACAAATAATTTCATCCAGACACGACTTCTGTGTCTGCCGTATTTCCCAGGATTGGTCTAGCGCATCTTTTTGCCCCTCTTCACTGTTATTTCACTATTAAACAGGTGGAGCAAGTACAGACGTTTCTTTCCTGACTTTTAGTTCTTTCTTTTTAAAAGATTATGCAACAATGCCACAAGTTGCAGCCAGTGGTCAGGGGCTTGCTACCTTCTGAATGTTTGCACAGCACATCTGTTAGAGTCTGTTTAAAGTGCTAACCAGAGATCAAGAAACCCTCAACTGAAGTGACACCTGAAAAATAAGCCTGGAGTGCTAGCACACTCAGCACCGGATATTCTACAATGAAAACCACAGAAGTGGCTTTCTTCCCTTACAGATGTTCACTAGCAACAGTATCTGTTAGCAGCTGCAGAGGGTGATCTGATCTCAGATCAGGTGGGGCATGGTGAAAAAAGCCAGCGACTTTCAATTACATACTCTAATTTACCCTTTTAGGCAGCTACAGAGCAGAGTGAGCAGGCTATGAAATCATTCACTCGGGCTTAAGAAAACGTGGGGTGGGAAGAAAGAGTTAAATCAGCTTCTTTATTGCAGAACTTCTCAGAGCCTTTGTGGTTATAATTTCTCAAGTTCGTTTGGGAATGGAAGTCTCCTGCCAGGGAATACACCCTTGAAAATAGTGTTGGGAAATACTGGATTTGTAGGAATTCATTCTTTGAACACATATTTGCACTCCTACTATGTAACAGACGTTAGGTGTGGAAAGTGCAGTGAATAATAGAAATGAGGTCTCTGTACTTAATGAGTAAGGCAGGGGGATAAAAAGACACAAGAGGGGCCAAATAGGAGAGGTCAGGGAGAAGAGATGCTTTGTCTTTCATAACATATCTGAGTTCTGGACTCTTGTTTTAAGCAACGCCTATAGTCTGAGTCAGCCTCTGGTGTATTCAGCAAGTTAACTCCAATTAAGCTGAGCATACTTGTCTGGGCACATTGTGATCACTGATGACGGATGACTGAAGTGCAGCAGCAAGAACCCCAGGAGAGATTGGGAAACCAAAAATGGCATGCAACCACGGCCTGGCAGAATGAAAGCTCAGAGTTCCCACAGACCTCGGGCCTGCAAGGACACAGGGCGATCGCTCAAGCTCTTCCCAAGTTCCAGTGATTCTACCGGAGAGACACTGGGCAGCTGTAATGCAAACTTAGCTACTATGGCCCACTTCGAACCCTGACAGTTTTAAACTCTTCTCAGGGACCTTAAAACAGACAAGAGTCCATTGTTAAATGCAGTGATTGGGCGCAACTATGGTTAAGAATTCTCTAATGGCGTGCTGGACAGTGAAGAGGAGGAAAAAGGTTGTGAAATCACCTCGATGAAGGTTTTAACATACTGCTCTGGAATACGGGCTCTTGGGAGCAAAGACCCTAGAAGCAGAGCAAGCACATGTCACACACAGCCGGATGGTTGAGTACCGTGCCACAGTGCCATCCTGCTTTCAGCGTGTTTCTGGAGATCTGCTCAAAGGGCTCGGTTCCCCAGACACCTCGAAGGAAACCCCAGGATGAGGGCGTGAAGGCCGCACCCAAGTTGACGGCCCAGGTGTGGAGTAGGGAGTATCTACAAACTATGGAGTCACACACAGGAGAGGAGCGTTTCTAGGGATCCTCGCAGGGGCTGGGGCCAGGCCCAGGCCACGCTCCTGGGGAGCAAGGAGCTGAATGCCATTTCAGGGGCCCTACCCACCCTGAGCTTATCTTTTACTTCTGAAATCCTAACTATAGTAACCCGTCAACTATATGGGAATGCTCCATTGTTCCTCTACGGAATAAAACAGTGGGAAACTGGGAGAAAAATATGTTCCCTCAAGATAATCATCCTTTCTTCTCTATTTTTTTTTAGGGCATCACATTTCCATTCCTTTAACCTTGAATGCTTTTCTTGCTCTCAGCACTAAGGTCATTAAAATAAACAATAGTCATCAACACTATGAATACATTTTGAGTATCAGGTTTCCTGGAATTCCCGTCCCTGGTGGAAACTGGGGTATTCAACTCCAAAATCCCTTAATTAATTAAGAAAATAAAACGAAGGCTACACACTTACTGCAAGCGTATCCAACGCATCAACAAGAGTCAATGAATAATTCCCTAGGACATCATTGATGTTCAGATTTGAACTGAAAAAGAAACAAAATTAAAATTAAACAAAGGTACTTTATTTTAAAAGAGAAAAAGGACAATAAAACTAAACACCCATCAGAAACTAAGAAGTGGACTCGAGCCACAGAACAGACGCACCCTTACACTACTGAGGAAACATGCAACAGGAAGTCAGGAGGCGCGGAACCAGACTCGTGCACCCTCTCTGAGATACCGCTTTATCACCACCAATCATCTCTCCAACCGGCTTCATAAAGCTCTCATTTCAAAATCATTGTTAATGAAAATAGGAGGGCCCTGTCATGTGACCTGCCTGCTACCCTTTAATATAGAAATCAGACGCTCCAGCAGGTTACACACAAAGAGAAGTAAATACCTTCCATTACACTCTCATTATCATCACTGTGCTTTGGTTGGGAAAATAACCTCTTGATCTCATTTTCTCATTACCATCCATTCAATCAAAGAATCCCCATCACCTCCACCCTTTCTGAGGAGATGAGCCACAGTGAGACTCCTGGCACCACAGAAAACACCGATTTCCCTTTCTGGAGCATCTTAAGATGCCGCCTTCAGGCCTGTAGTCACTCAGCTTCTTATAACACTGAAAACGATGACAAGGACAAGGAAAACATCTGGGAAAGGCAAGGATGGAGAACAGTGCAGCTTGACAAACTCTGGGGACTTGAGTCATTCCTCTGTCTCATTCCCAACAGCCCAGAAAGTAACTGTGGAAGCGTGAAAAGACTGGAGTATAGAGAGAAATGGGACAGCCGTTTAAAGGTTACTCTTATTGGGGCGCCTGGGTGGCTCAGTTGGTTAAGCATCCAACTTCGGCTCAGGTCATGATCTCATGGCTCGGTGAGTTTGAGCCCCTGTCAGGCGCTGGGCAGCCTGCTTCAGATTCTGTCTCCCTCTCTCTTTGCCCTTATCCCCCACTCACTCACTCTTGTTCTCTCTCAAAAAAATGAATAAACGTTAAAAAAAATTTTTAATAAAAATTTTAAAAAGGTTACTTTTATTAAGGACCAAAGTAAAAAGCCCTAGTTTAATCTTCAACAGATTCACTGAAACTCAGACATCTTCCAGCACATCCCCAGACCACTGTAGCTACTCCCAGAGTCACGCTAATGGGGCCTGGTCTCACTTCCCCTGTTCTGGATGACTTCCTATGCTCTCTGAAAATGTACCCTCCCGTGTGGCCTTGGTCGGGGTGAGCAGCCTTACGTGAAGCAGGCACACACAGCTTCGACACTTCACATCTGACCTATGGGAGCTTCCACTCACGTTATGTGCTGTGTTACTCCACTAAATCTAGGACAAAGAATTTAGAGCTAGCTTTTAGATACCCTTTTGAAAACAAGCCATGGAGAAGGGGTGATCTCGGAACCTGGATCATCTTGCCCCTCACAAGCCATGAGGCCAGCACACTGCATGACTGCAAAACTGCACCTGCTTCTTCTATTTGTAGATTCTTTCCAAATAAATTCATATAATTCCAAAAGGTCCTCTAAAGACGAGAGCTATTGGTAAAACAAGCACTTCAAGGGCAGTGCCAGCAAGAAAACATACAGGAAATGTTGAAAGTTGGAGAAGGTCAAAGTAGACAGGGAGACCCTTGTGTGTAATTCTGCCAATTCGAGAACATCCTGTTGGGTTTAAATATTTAACTGCATGGCTCTACTGCTCAGAAACAAAGGGTGAGTTCCAACACCCACCTCATTAGAAAATAGTTCCTTCACCGCTTAGCATCCAAACTAGATAGTGTATGAAACATACACAGCCACCCTCTCCCGAGCTATCCCCTCATCTGGGGCCAATGTCACCCTCTCCACTTGCATAGGCCGGGGGAAAGTGTTACTAACTTCGATCACTGCATTCCTTCATGTGGTTTATAATACTTTTCCTTTTAGGCTAATAACTAAAATGGACCCAATTTAAACCTACTTCTCAATACAGTGTCCAAGCCGTTACTATCAATTAACACTTTTAAGAAATGCCCCAGTAAAAGAAAATAAATATTTGGAATAACAGAGTTGGTTCCTTTTCTCCACTCAGACAAATCTGACTGAAAAATCTAAGCTGTTCATTAAAACACTCTTAATTATTTTCTACCAAAAAATTGCTATGCAGTCTTTAAAATGTGCCAACATAGAAAAAAGGAAAGGAAGAGGAGTGGGAAGGGAAGTGCAGATTCCATGAAACTCTCTTGGCCTAATAGCACCATATGATTGTGATTCTACTTATGCCAGCCCAGTATCTAGGTAAGACTGTTCTCCATAGGTGTTCTTGACCGATGGCCAGCCAGCTTCATATCTGCTAACTGTCTCATCTTCTAGTAGAAGACTAGGCTCACAAGTACACACCTTCCCACATAACCAGCTGGCTGAACCGTCATGACCCAGAATTAAACTCTCCACTTAACTTACTGTGTGTGATTGTTCCTGACCTTTGCCCCACTGTGAATTTTTTTAATGTTTACTTCTTTTTTGAGAGGCAGAGACAGAACGAGAGACCGAGACAGAATCTGAAGCAGGCTCCAGCCGACTCGAACCCACAAACTGCGATATCCTGACCGGAGCTGAAGTCGGATGTTTAAACGACTGAGCCATCCCTTCTTCCTGTGAATTTTTAAGGTTCTTATCACCCCAAAACATGGATGCAAAAACTACACCTTTGACAGACATTTTTTATGATGTAACTGACAAAATAAAACATGTTTAAAAAAAAAAATTCCCACATACACTTAACCTGTCCCAGCTGTTCAGATATCTACCTGGTGCTAGCTACACACAGAGGCACCATGGGACTGATACTCTGGGAAGATAATACAAAGGGAAAGGAAGGTGAATACACAATCATGCTCAATTCTCAAGTGATGTTAAAACGTGGAACAGCAGCTCCAAGGAGAGAAACTGAAAGGAGAACCAAGTAAATCAAGGACAATCGTCTTCAGAAGTTCAATGGTATCACAGAAAAAGTCTTAGGTCTGAATCTGTAGTGGGACAGAATTTTAGAAAGAAAAAAGAACACAGAGGAAGCCATCTTAAGCTCAGGGTGCCTAGGAATGCCTGGTTTGGGGGCCAATATTGGTTGAGGTTGTTCACAGGCGATTGGCTATTTTCCTTGAATAGCAAATGGCTGGGGAGGAAGCAGAGAAGGGTCACGTGCCCAAGGCCTGAACTATAGTTACTATTCACAAGATTACAAAAAAATATAACATTCAATTTACTTGAAGAAACTTCTGAATTTGGATCCTCCAAACCAAATTGGGGATATGAGAGTAACTGACTTTGCATAGTAATCTGCAGCTGAACAGAAAGATTTGCTATTTTAAAACTGTTCAGGTTTCATTTACTTCATGTTAACTCCTCTCCCTATCTATAGTTAAACATGGCAAGGGATGTGTCAAGTAAATTTGACTAGAAAGAAAAGATACACACATTGAGCACCCATATTTTGTTCCTGTACTTTTTACATAATATTCTAATGGCTTTGTCACTCAATATTTTAAATGTGTCATTAAAATACTACACTTGACAACAATCATTAAAATATGTTTGATTTTTTTTAAATCTGAAAAATTTTTATTGCAAGCTATTTACTTGGGGAATATAAACTATAATATTGTTTCAGAGCCAGAATGACAAAGCTCTGGTTTTAAACTTTCTTTGAAAATATTAGTCTGGGGGCGCCTGGCTGGCTCAGTAGGTAGAACATGTGACCCTTGATCTCGGGGTTGTGAGTTTGCGCCCCATGAAGGGTATAGAAGTTACTTAAAATCTCAGAGTGCCTGGGTGGTTCAGTCCAACTCTTGATTTCAGCTCAGTTAATGATCTTGGGGTTCATGGGTTTGAGCCCCATATCAGGCTCTGTGCTGACAGACCTGCTTGGGATTCCCTCCCTCTCTCCCTCCCTCTCTGCCTCTCCCCTGCTCATGTTCTGTCTCTCAAAAATAAATAAATAAGCTTTAAGAAGCATAGAACAAAATCTTTTTTAAAAAAGATACAATTAGGGGCGCTTGGGTAGCTCAGTGGGTTAAGCATCCAGCTTCGGCTCAGGTCATGATCTCATGGTTCGTGGGTTTGAGCTCTGCATCGGGCTCTGTGCTGACAGCTAGCTCAGAGCCTGGAGTCTGCTTTGGATTCTGTATCTCCCTCTCTCTGACCCTCCCCTGCTCATGCGGTCTCTCTCTGTCTCTCAAAAATAAATAAAAAACATTAAAAAAAATTTTTAAGATACAATTAAAAAAAGAAGGTAAGAAAACACCTGTCTGAAAAGAGTTAAGTTAAAGAAAGGGGAGTAAAAACATCAACCTTTCCACTCCTTGGATGTGGCCAATGTGAGGATCTACTCAAGACCACCATAACCCCAGAGTTCTATTGTCTCCGCAAAGACGTGAAAGATTGATTAACCAAACAGTCTACTAACCTCTGGGCATGACCCTTCCCAAATACCACCACCTCGACATTTCAAACTCCATCTTTCCAACAGCAATACATGTGTCTCAAAGCAACCTGACCTCAATTTACCCACACTGCCACTGTACAATCAAAGAAGCACTCAAAAGCAGACTTCATCCTGAAACAAAGGCCTACGCCACTCGAAACTACCACAGGGACCAGCAAGGTAATCAACCGCCACGTCACCTTGCTGGAGAGGGGCTCCAACTCCCCAAAGGGTTCCTAAGGTTCATGAAGAAAAGCGTCCAAATGTCATCAACTCACTCTTCAGACCACCATATTCCAAACTGAAAGTGTCACAAGTACTCATTAAACTGCTTTCCTTAGGTCCATGCCATAAAAGGAAATCTGAGGAAAGAGTCTGTGAGAGAGAGTGAGGAGGGCACTTACTGAAAGTACTCTCTCCCTTCTTATAATACCATAAGCATTAGCAAGAAAATACAATCAAGATAAAAATATGTACACACACTTTGATTTCAACTATGTAAAAAGTGTGTAGGCATATGAGCAGGCGCTGGCAGGAAACATAAATGTCTGGTGGGGTTTTAGGCTTTTTAGTTTTTTCAAATTTTAATGTTTTTTTTTTCTCCAACAATAAAAAATGAGATTAACAGAAAATACAGAGGTATAACGTCTGGTACACTTAAATACCAACAAATCACTCATTAATTTCCAAAGATCTGGAAAGGCCCAGCAATTTTTTTCAAAACTTAAGAAACATTTTTCTTAAAAAAAAATGAGATAGAAGATATTTATATGCACCAAGCCTGATACAGTGAAGCAAGAAACTCATCAGTTTCTTATAATTTTAGAAAGGCACAGTCCCTTGAAACTAGCCTGAAATGTGCCCTCTCTTCACTAAAACTCATGCTCCTCAACTGTCATTTAAAATATGACTTTGGAAAAAAACCAAACCATTTTTTACAAGTCTTCAAGCCCCTTTGGTATATGGGCTGCCTTTTCAGAACTAAGGGTGGGACTCTTCTTTTTCCCCAGGTGAAGGAAAGTACATCCCCCCAAAGTCCAGAGGCACCCACAGGACGTGGGGCCACAGCCCTGAGCAGCTCTCCTCTCCCACCCCCATCACCCACAGGAAGGTAGTCACCAATGTGGTCTAACAGGGTCAGTGGCAAAGCACACCCATTCCCTCCAGCTGGAAGGTCCTTAACTGGGAGTGCTGTCCTCTTGGACTCTGATGTCACCAGCAGTGACCCTGTGGCTTGGCCTCCACAGACAAGGCTGGTGGAAGAGGAGGACTGGCTGAACTTATGTGACAACCTTGCCACCAGAGTGGAGGAATTTATGGGACAGTTAAAGGGGACAGTCAATTCAGCGGCCCGGGAATCACAGCCTGAGTATCAAGACCCCAAATCTCAGCCAGATAGCCTCTCTGTGCCTCCCTCTCCCCTGCCTTCCCTCTCTCTCCTTTTCATGTATGTATCCTCAGCCTAAGCAGCAGCCCCGGTAAATGAGAGAAAGGCTGTAACCCCGCTCTGCCTCGCACTCACGGCCTGGCTTTAGGGAAGTCCTTTCCCGGAATCAACTCTCGAATTTTTATACATAAAAGCCAGGGATGCGGGGCGGCACGGAGAGGTAAGGGCTTGTTTTGAAACTGCGTTTCTACAATGGATTTTCATTTCGATTATACGTTCATCTGGAGAAGGGGATGGAGATGAGAGTCAAAAGTCCCTGAAGTTAGCTACCCCTTGGTACTGCCACTGTCCCTTCTGGTCTCTGAGCCTCAGTTTCCCCATCTGTAAAAGAGACTGCACTGGACAGCTGTCCTGTAACTCTTGAGATTCCGGGAGACTGGAATAAGGGGACAGAGCCACCGGCCCCCCACCAATCGCAGGAGAACCTCCAGGGGGGTCGGCTCAAGGCCCCAGGTGGGCGGGTGTGGCCCACTGGACCCTGAACGTTATGGCATCCCTTGCGGAACCCTGAAGACAGAAGGCTGCACCCAGACCCGAAGGACGCAAGGAAGCGCGAGGGGCGTGCGGCCCGGGGCGTCCAGCCAGCGCCGGCTACTCACGGGTCCCCGCGGTCAGGCCCTCGGCCGCGGCAGTGGATGGGGTTGAGCTCGTCCTGGGGAAAGGCGTGCGCCATGTAGTTGTCGTAGCCGAAGACGAACATGCCCCGCGCCAGGTCGCGCATCTGGGCGCGCAGATGCGGCGGGAAGGCGCTGCTGTAGCGCTTCTCGTACTCGTCCGGGCCGCGGCCCCAGCCACCCAGCACATAGCCCCAGTGGGCTGGGCCGCACACGCCTGGCCTGGGTCGCCGCGGACCCCGCCGCCGCCCCGCTGCCGCCCCGGGGACCGGTGGCTGCAGCCACGACGGCCCCGACGGGCCCCCAGGCGGCCCGGGCCGGCCCGCGGGCCCCAAGGCAGGAGACTCGGGGCCGTCGGGGGCCCTCAGGCGCTGGAAGCCGAAGCTGAGAGGAAAACGCTGGTAGAAGCCCATGCTGGGCCCCAGCCCAAAGACGAGCCACAGCACTCCATGGAGGCCAAGCCGGAGGAGCACCAGCCCCAGAACGAGCGCTCGCCATTGCATGGTCGCGCGGGCGCCGCGGGCATTATTTTAAAGCGCAGGGGCCCTCCCCCGCGGACCACCGCACCCCGCACCCGCCCCGTAGCCCTGCTCACTTCCCCTTTAAGGAACTCCCCCGTGACGCACCAGGAACCAACCCATTGTCCCCCACCCCCAGTCCCTCGGGCCAGCCGGCCCGGCCCCGCGTTCGCCCGCCCAGTAGCCCGGGATTGGCCCGATACGGCCCGGCCTCGTGGGGCGCGGCCGGGCACTCCCCCCCGAGCCATAGGCCGCCTGGACTTCCGCAGCGCCGCGAGGCCCCGCCCCATCTTCTTGCCCCGCCCTCCAGGCCCCGCCCCTGCCTCCGGCCCCCGCCCCCTGGGCGGTCGGAGCCCAGAAGGGCTGGCGTGGCGAGTAGGGGCCGCTCTGGCTACTGGCTAGGAAACTTCCAGCCAATGGGAACGCGGCACGGGTGCACCACCCAGACGCCGGACGGAGACGTGGCCCCCGACCCCGCCCGATTTAGAGTAGAGCGTGTCTCAGGGCTAGCTGGGCCCGGAGAAAACCACTCCAGCTGTAGGTTAGGGGTGGTGCCAGTCAAATGACCTAAGGAAGAGGAGGGAAAGGGACACATCCTCATAAAAGGAGCTATTTTTGCCTCGCAAAGGCAGGATTTTTAACTTGATCGTCTGTTTACAGCGGGGGTGGAATAACTACCTTTAGCTAGCGACTGCACTAAACGGCATCCTGAATTATACTTTTTTGTCAGAATTTAATTTGTAAGAATTGCTCACTGTGATTGTAAAACACATATTCCCAGATCCCGTCCTAGACCTAGCAAACGTCAGTGGAGGGTCTTGGGAATGTGTGTGTAACAAGTGCTTGTGGGCGGTGCTTAGCATCTGGCAATTTCAAGAAATACTGAATCAGATTATATTGCCTTTGTTTCGGAAATAGGGTCTTTAAAAAAGGAAGAGGTGAAAAATCAAGGCCGCCACTACTACCAAATTATTTGTGCCAAATCTATTTAACCACATCCCCTCTCACCCTTCCTACTCGCACCATCTCTCCTGCGCACCAAAGTGGTGACCTAACCTTTGGGGTGTAGGATAGATTCCTGGTCAAATCACTTTACCTACTCTGTATCTACTTCCTATAATTAAGAGGGTTGCAAATGTCAGTTCTGGAGGGCTATGGCTTTCATGTAAAGATTCAACAGTTGAGGGGTTTTGTTTTCTTTTGTTTGCTACATTTGCAGGTATCTGTTAAGGTTTTCCCTCAAATTTAGATCATGTGCTTGTTATACTAAAGTTTCTGAAAATCCTAGGAAGCAAAGCCTAATGTATGACCCACATCAGAGACTGGCTGAGCCACCAAGGGAGTGACTAAGAAAACGATTAAGTGGTCATGTGGCACAGTCATCACATTCTCAGAGTCAGGGGACTTTTTGCAACACATAGGAGGTGTAATGGGGCCCAAGAAGGAGCCCAGAGAAACATTTCATTACAACACACAAGGGAACTGGCACCTAATACAGCCCTTTTTGTTGGCTGAGCCTTATTCCAAAGTCCTGAGAGCTAGGCCTGCCCAAGTATTAAAGAGAATAAAGAGAGCTTGAGCCAGGCATGGTCTTTTGCCTAGGCAGATTCTGCTTTTACTCCTCTGTGAAAGGCAGCTGGGAACCCTGCTAGACGTCCAATCTCAGGGCTTGACCCTAAACTTTCAGGTCTGCCTTCCGAGAACTTGCAAACTGAATGTGAATATTAAGGTATGTGTTATATAGGCTTCCTTCTTAAGCTATTTTATTATAAGCAAAATTTTAAAGTTATAACTTTGATCTTGCACCATGATCAAGTGTAGCCCACATTAATGACAGCTCCTGTCCTCACATTTGGAGACAAGCTCTAATTAAAACAAAAAATTTTCTTCATAACCAGAGAAAACCAACTTTTAAAGGGACACTTTTTATGGTAAAAATGGACAATAGCTGCCAGTCATATATGTCTTAGGGTTTTCAAAATCCTTTCCTACATATTCTCCTTTAATCTTCACAGAAAGCATTGTTAGGCCCATTTCACAAGCCAAAAGGGAAGAAATCAGGTCAGAAGTCTCAAGTTCTCTGAGCTACTACTTACTGTTGGCGGATAACGAGGTAGTGCCCAGGTCTCTCTCCTCACCTTTAAGTGAAATTTAACCCAAATTAACTAGCTCTCAAAGCAAATGAAGACTGAGATTTTTCTACTCTTTCCAAGAGTTTCCCACTGGCAACAATGTTAACATTAGCTTCCTGCAAGGCACAGTCCAAGATTTAGGGGCCAGGTTTGGAAAGTGTTTCATCTTGAATTAAATTGAACCAAAAGAAAACAGTATCTTGTGCTAGCCTTTTAGACTAGCCTAGGACTCCCGCAAGGTAAATGTGGCTGGTAAGATTGGGACAATACCCCATCTAATCAGAAAACCTCCATCTGAAAAAGCAACTGTTTAAGAAACTTTTCTGGTAGGTTTTCTGCACAGTCTTACAAAAGCATCAGGGGACTGATTTAAAAAGATGACAGCTAAGAACCCAGACTCAAGTTCGATTGCCGGGTGTTCAAATGGTAGCTCTGGCCTCTGAGTACCTTGGGAAATTACTTAATTTTTGTGGACCTGGTCTTCTCATCTGTCAGTACTCAGGGGTGTCTGGGTGGTTCAGTCGGCTAAGGGTCTGACTCCATCTCAGCTCAGGGCTTGATCTCAGGGCGGTGTTTTCAAGCCCACATTGAATACTGCACTGGGCATGAAGCCTACTTACAAAAAAAAAAAAAAGTACTCAGAGCATATGGCAGTTGTTGAGAACTAAATTAGCGAGCCCTATTCTTACTACTCACAAACTCTGTGCAAACTGACCAGCATCTAGTAACAGCACCTAGTACGTATGAACCTGCGGTCTGCTCGAAGAATACACCGGTCCTATTTTCAAGGCACTAACTGAGGAGAAACGTTATGTTTAAGGAAACAATGTAAGCTAGGACAAGGACTAAAACTCACCACAGTAAAATAACACCTGAAAGACCTTTGTCTTAAGTCTAACTCCAGTTCTATTTAACTCAACCTGTTGCAGCTTCTATACGTCACGGTCCTAAATCTCTGTGATGTGGAGTTATATCCCACAAGGTGATCCAAATTCAATCTCCTCTTAACTTTTGATAGTTGAAGGAGGTGACCTAGAAGGTATATTTTGGTGCCTTTAAAGATATCCTCCATTGTAAATAAATAGGCAGACATTACAGTTTCCAGCATCAATCTTGTGAGTCTGAATCAGTCAGTGCACTAGGTTCCTAAAACTGCAAAGCTAGAAAATAGGTCTGGCCCCATAATAACCTCAGAGGGCTCAAGGATACTCCCAGAGGTTCCTATGTTAAATATCAGGTTTAAAATAGTCTATTAAAAGGAGGATGTTTCTATTATATTATTATATATTATATTATAAATGATTATCCAAAACAATAATGTAAAAAACAAGTGATGTAATAACTTTTAAAACTCAGCATTATTTCTTTCTGAAGCAATATATACTTGCTTTTTAAAAGGCAGGGTGGGGGCTGGAGGAGACAAGCAAAAAAGGGAAGGAGGAAGAAATTACCTATAATCCATTAATCTGGTGATCCAACTCCAGAATTAAGGTAGTATTGTTCCCTCAGCTGTGTAAGAAAAGCAACATTTCTCATGTTTAAAATTGTATGGTATAAATTATCACTCCCACCTATTTGATGGGCAGAAACCCAGGAACTGTGTCAACATACTCTGCTGACAAGACACAGGGGACAGGAACTAGTAGAACTAAAAACTGGCACATCCCTTGTGAAGGGCAGATTGACAACTCCTAGCGTAAGGACAAATGCATTTACCCTTTTACCTAGACACGGGTCTGTGAACTGCTGCACACATCCATGATTCACTGCACTACTGTTTACAACAGCAACATGTTATAAACAGCCCAAATGTCTATCAACAGGGGACCATTAGGTAAACTGGAATCTCTAACAGTGAAAACCACATACAAAATGAAATGGGAACCATGGTGCTATGAAGGAGAATTGGGAACTCTATATATTGATACAGCAAGATTGCCAGGACAGAGTAAGTGAAAAAAACCCATGTTCAAATCAGTATGCCACCTTCCATATAAGAAAGAGATTTAAAAAAAAAAAAAAAAGATACATACCTCTACTTGCTTTTTTGTATTTTGCATAAAGAAAACACTAGAAAAGTAAATATGAAAGTGATAAAAGGGGCACCTGGGTGGCTCAGTCGGTTAAGCATCCGACTTCCACTCAGGTCATGATCTCGAGGTTCATGGGCTCGAGCCCTGCCTTGGGCTCTGTGCTGACAGCTCAGAGCCTGGAGCCTGCTTCGGATTCTGTGTCTCCGTCTCTCTTCCCCTGCCCCACTTGCACTCTGTATCTCAAAATAAATAAACATTAAAAAAAATTTTTTTAAAGAAAGTGATTTAAGAATTACCTGTAAGGCCAGAGTGGTGATCAAAGGGTGGTCACTCAGCAATGGGTGAACCAAGAATTCTTTAGGTATTTTCAGTTGTTGAATCATGTGACTTACCTATTAAAGATCATTCAAAAAAAAAAAATGAAACCTAGAAAGCAGTAAGCTTCCTTTCAGCACCCGTTCTAATTACTAAGCCACTAAATCCAATGCAGAGATTATCCATTAAGAACTGATATTCACCATCTATCTGCCATGACCCACCCTTTAGGTAACTGTTCACAGAGAAAGTGTAAATCACAGAAATTCTTAACCCTCTTTGAAGGGTAAGGAGAGCCTGTGCTTTCAGTTACTGGTATGCTAAATACTAATTTTTTTTCTTACAAAATGATACAAATAGAAAAATGAGTTACCTAATTCACATATTGGGTAACAGTAGATAGAAATGATGGACTTTTAGGAGGTAGAAATATAGCACACTGTGTGTGATACGGACTGTACAAAACTGAGGGTAGGCCAAAACTGTAAATTATCTGAAAGCTGGTTGAAGGAAATACCGCAACTGGCAATCTATTAATGTCCTACTTCCTATATTCAAAAGGGAATACATGGCTTTTACTGGGGGGGGGGGGGTTCCCCTCTCACTACTTTGAAAAGGATTTTAATTGTTCCAATTTCCTCCAGCTCCAAATAAATTCTAGCAGAACCCAGTAACACAGCAGTTAAACTTTAGCTCTAAATAGTTTGCCCCCAAATTAGTAGTAGGTATGTATTTTTCCACACCATATACTAGAATAAACATTCTTCTCCAGTTTGGGAGAGATGCTTTAAAATTTTTAAATGGCTTTCAAAATATAAGCCCATATCTTTTATAGCATTTCCTTCAAACAAAATCAAAGTTACTGTATCATTCTATAAAATGTCTGTGATCTCTAGCCCCTGTGTTAAAGTGATAAAATGTAAATATTTGTGCTTTTGGATTATTTGCAAGCTGAAGAACATGCAAAGTTAACATAGTAACTAGGACGAATGGGCCTTTTCATCTTTCTTTTCTGTTTGACCACCATCCACTTCTCTTGGCTGCTAGAACCATAGTCTATTAAGACAAATTACGTTAGAAATCCTCTGTTTCATTGTAGAGCTGGGAAAACTACAGAGTCAGAGGGAAGTCAGCAACAGTTAATAACAAAGAAAGGAAACCATATTCTCAAATGTCAATCCAGGACTTTGACAGAGTCAAACTATATTAGCATTTTAAGCTGACAAATTATTTCCCAGCCTCCTCCCTTGACCTGCAAGTCCCCACAAAATGAAGTCAAAGTATCTTTCCCACTCTGATTCCTGCTAGGAAATCTGCATCACCTAAGTTACCAGCTGCCTTGAAGTTTTAAAATAGAAATTACCTTACTGAAGAGAAGGCTTCTTAGCTAATGAAATGGAATAATGAATGACTACTGCTGTTGCTTAGATTTAAGAACTTCCCATTGCCATCTATCGAGCATGTCAATGACTTGCTTCTGTTTCCCTAAGAACATTCAAGAGGTAGCACTTGAATAAAAAAGCACCCATTTTTATTAATAGCTGAGTTTTAAACAAATTGTGTGGAGGCTATTTACTAATCAACAGGAAACACCTGCAGTGGGCCCCACATTTGTACAACTGCAAGCTTAAGGGAAGTTGGCAAGCTAGCGTTTGCTTTACGGTCTTCCCTTTCCAGTATGTTCACAGGCATGCACGTTGCTGAGGGCACAAAGTTTTTAAGACCAAAAAATGTTTCAAACACTAAAACATGCTGGTTTCCCCACGATGGCATTTTAAAAGTATTTGGCCAATTGGATGTTACATTATAATGCTATGGTAGAAATGATGGACTTCCACTCCAGTTTTCAATCTGCCAGACCCTGAGAAGTTGGAATTACCAAACCAACAGGATTTCAGTGTAAGTGGATCTTGTATGGATAGAATTACACAAGGCAATTAATTCCTCAGTCAAAAAAATGAATAGTAAAGTAGCCACGGCCCAATACATCCAATTTACGTGACAGAATCAAAGGGGCTGATTTTAGAAGTCTCAATTTTTGAAAGCAGATATAAACTTAAGATCAAGGATACTGGAAGCTAAATTTCTATCCTCCCCCCCCCCCCCCCCCCCCCCCCCCCCCCCCAGGCCTCAGGAACATACACACTCCTTCAAAAATCACTTTGGTAGGAGGGCGGTGAGAAGAGGACCGGGTGAACTGCCTAACTCAATGTCTCCACCAATTCCATACGAGAATTAAACCTGGATATCCTAGAAGTTTCTGTCCTAGAAATGCTGAATCACATCCAATTGGCCAACAAGGTCTGACTAATCAGAACAATAGTATGGATAAAGGAGAAAGAGCCAAGTTGAACTTTTCTTGAGTAAAACTACATAAAATACCATCTTTGCAGTAGCTTTGAGGAGCACACAGCAAAGGAGACCAAATGGCTTTAC
This sequence comes from Suricata suricatta, assembly GCF_006229205.1. Classification (NCBI taxonomy): domain Eukaryota; kingdom Metazoa; phylum Chordata; class Mammalia; order Carnivora; family Herpestidae; genus Suricata; species Suricata suricatta. The sequence continues at coordinate 38,970,231 of NC_043711.1, forward strand.
TTTAAAAATGTGCCTTTGTGGGAAAACCATGTTTGGTATTTAAAATCTTTTCATTCTGGAACTGAAGTCAGTAAGTAGGCATGCCTTGCAACTTCCATTTATTAATACAGTTTTGTTATTATTTTTAAAAAGAATAGATTATAAAATGCTTAGCTAGCTCTTGCCAGTTCAAAAAGTCCTAAATTTGGTGTATCATGACAGTTTACAGGTAAGAGCATCTCCTCCACCCTGTCCCCCCAAAAAATCGCAGTATCAATTCTGTGGGTATTTTAAAAGTTTATTTCTATTTTAACTAGTCCAAAGACCCAGTTCTTTGAGGAATGAGCTGATTTCTTTCTAGCACACTGTATATGGACCCTGCTCGTGGTAACTTTCTTTCTATCTCCTTTGAAAAAAGTCAGCACCTTCCATCATGATGCACGTTTTAAGTTAAAATGGTCAATATAACCCTCAAAATGCAAGTTTATTGAATAAAGCTGAGAAGAGCAATAAACAGACAAAAAAAATGCATCACCTAAATTAAAAAATTCACGTATTTACAAAGTTCAGTAACTGTTAAGTTTTCACATGCAGAAGTTAATGCACAGGAAAATGTTGGTAGTAGAGTTTGGATGTCTTGAAATGCTGAAAGCAATGAAAAGACACACAAACACATTAAGGTTTAGCTATAGGTCAAATAACAAACCTATGCGATCCCCACACAGTCACACATTATAGTTCCAATTCCTCCTTTAGGCACAAGCAAATTGCCATATTCTCTGTAATGGTTCACAGTGACCATTAATGGTGTTGAGCTACAGCAGCAAGTTTAAATATCCCTTCATTTACAGAACCATCCATCCCATCAGGGAAGTATGCAACATGCTTCAAAGAATATGAACAGAATTTTAAAAGCCGAGATTCTACTCATAAAAATGTAAATGGAGGAAAACAAGTAGTATCTGTGCAACACAGTGCAGTATTTTGTACAGAATATTGTTAAGGCCATGGCAGTCTATAAATTAAAACTGGTATTCATTAAAAGAACTTACTGTTGACTGCACTTCTGAGTGCTCAACACGTCTGGAAACGCACTGTCTACATGAGTGCTGCTTAACAAAAGAAACAGAATCACACACGGTGTGAGGCAACACATGAGCGGTGTACCATAGAGTTTCATCTACTACAGTGGTTTATGTGAATAACAATTTACAAGTGAACCAGTATTAATATGTCCCTTTATGTATATGGACATCACTAAACTACAGAACATGTTCGTTTTAAGTTGTTATACATCTCCGTGTCATAGAAGCAACCATCACACAGCATCAGTTCCTCAGTTCCCCGGGCGATCGTTAAACAGCCTGTAGACGTTGTGCATGATTACATTAGATAGAGCAGGCAGGTCTAGAGTTGTCACAATAATCAAGATGTCTAATGGCACCAGACAAAAGAGTGCCAAACCTTACATCAATAGGAGAGAAAAATAGGAATTTTTATTTCTTTCTAAGTATCTATTGTGCTAAAAGTCTATGACTGGATATAAAAAGTCAAGAGTTAGAGTGTCATGCAGCAGCACTGATTTAATGACTGGAGATAGAACAAACAGGTGTTCGAACAAAGTCTGACATTCTTAACACATTTTATTACATTGGCTGGAATGCTCTAAATTCATGAAAGCTTTTGAGAAAATCCTCAATTCCCAACCCTTTAAAAAAGTGTGTTGAACCCGGGGAAAAAAAAAAAAAGAGAGAGAAAATAGAGAAATAATGATCTGGACAGATACACAACAGCATGCCTTAGTTCCTCCCATATCCCCAACTGCTATCTGGTGATGAAGAATTCTCAGAAAGCAGAATGTGTTTTAAACTCATAAACAATCTCACCAGTATAAAGAACCAACTAACGACATTGATCTGGTGCTTCTGCTCACTCTTTGCAGACCATTTTTTTATATTCCTAAGGTGTAATTATACATTTCACATGCATTTGTGAGATATGTAAACATAATGTTTATACCCCACATGAGTCAGGCTAAAGGTTTTCTAAATACTGTGTGTGGCACTAGAAACTTCATGCTGTATCAAGTATCAGTATTAAGCTAATGGACTCTATAATGAAATATCATAGACATTTACCAAAAACCAATATAAAAATCTGGCCCAGAAAGACCAGAACATATATATGCAATTGTCTTGATTTAAGATGGTCACGTATATGTGTTTTTAAAAAAAAAAAAAAAAAGCTCTACACACTGTTTAAGACAAGTATGTATAAGAAGCTTTTTTTGTGTGTGCTGACTTTATCATGACAACTCTAGCTGATTCTTTATGAAGGATTAGGGATACACATCTTCAGCAGTGCACATGAGAAATAAACTCTGAAAAAGGCAATTTCTTGGGTTTAGGAAGGACCGTATTCTGGGAAGTACTTCAGAGGAACGGACAATAATTCTAGGATTATAGCCAGGAAGGACTGGAAGACTTCAGGAGATGCTTCAGCTTCTTCTAGATTTTGAATGTTGAATAAGCCACTGAAGTGTGATATCTAAAGATGGAGGGAAAAAAATTGAACGCATTAAGATATCAAAGTTAAGAAACTAATAAACATGAGAGATAATATTTAAAAATGCAGCTAATTCAAACTACGTGCTGGCCCTGCCCTCTTCTGCTTTTCTGCACTACACTTTTCTTAGGTAATCTCCATTACCTAAACTTCAAGAGGGCAGTCTAAGGAATTATGAGAGACTCAGGAGTCTCTGATTTAAAAGTTAAGTTGTCCTCAGGACAGCATGTGTCATCTTTTTATTCATTCAAAAATTTACTGACTGCCTTAAGATGAGGTATACTAAGATAAGGTGAAGTGCCAGGAATGCAAAGACATGGGAGAACCCCTCATTGCCCTCGGGGAGCTTTTAGTGTCAAAGCTGGAAAACACAGAAGAAATCATTTGAGGCTGGCAGGAGGGCTGCCCCACAGAATTCCAGGCAAAGGAAACAACAAAAGCAAAAGAATAAACAAAGGCATGAAGAGTGTGGAGATCTGGATGGATATTTATTTGATAAGATGCAGATGAAGCACAGGGATGGGGGAAGGGCTGCCACTCGTTGCTAAGGCTAAGCAGGGGGTCTCCCTTCACACCTTCTGGACATTCTGGACTGGATAATTCTTTGCTGGGATGGAAAGAGGGCCTTTCTTGTGCCTGATAGACTATTCTGCAGTATCCATGACCTCTACCACTAGAGGCCTTTATCATTCCGCCTACACACTCCTAATTGTGACAACCAACAATGTCTCCAGATATTGCCAAATGTCCCCTGGGGGCAAAAAGGTCCTCAATGGGGAACCACAGACAAGAAGGAGCCAGATATCCTTGTAACCCACTCTAAGATGCTACTAGATTTGCGTTTTATTCTCAAGTCAACTAGACGTTATTGGAGAATTTTAAGCAGAGAACTTCTATTACTTTATTTTAGTATGATCAACAATGGCAACAGAAGACAACTTGGAGGACTGTCAATACAGACACCATATATAACAGCAGAACAGGAAGCAGAGGAACACCTGAAGCAAACAAGTGCTATAGGGATGGAGAAAGGAAATACAGAGTTGACTAAGATACAGAACAGACTGCCTAAATGTAGTGGGTGAGAAAGGATCTTCTGACCTCAATGAGTTGTTATTTGTCATGGAGCTGTTGACAAACACCATGGCTAAAGAAAGAAGAGACTTGAGAGAAAAAAAAAAAAAGAGATTAAGAATTTAGCTGTAGGGGGGCGCCTGGGTGGCTCAGTCGGTTAGCCCTCCAACTTTGGCTCAGGTAATGATCTCACGTTTGTGGGTTCGAGCCCCACGTCAGGCTCTTTGCTGACAGCTCAGAGCCTGGAGCCTGCTTCCGATTCTATGTCTCCCTCTCTCTCTCTGCCCCTACCACTCTCATGCTATATCTATCAAAAATAAATAAAACATTAAAAAAAAAAAAAAGAATTTAGCTGTAGGGGCGCCCCCAGGTGGCTCAGTCAGTTAAACGTCTGATTCTTGATTTTGGCTCAGGTCATGATCTCATGGTTTGTGAGACTGAGCCCCACATAGTGGCTATGCTGATAGTGCGGATCCTACTTGGAATTCTCTCTCCCTCTCTCTCTCTGTTCCCCCCACTTGCACTATCTCAAAAAAAAAAAAAAAGTGAGAGAGAGAGGGAAGGAGGGAGGGAGGGAAGGAAAGAAAAAGAAAAAAAGGAAGGAAGGGAAGGAAGAGAAAAGAAAAGAAAAAAGAAAAGAAAAGAAAAGAGAAAAAAAGAAAAAGGAAAAGAAAAAGAGAAAGAAAGGAAAAAGGAAAAGAAACGTGAGAAAAGAGTTTAGCTTGTTAAGCACGTCAGGTTTGAGGTGCAGAAAATAACAGGCATGGAGATGTGCAGCAGGTAGTTTTGGCTCTATGGATCTCAGAAAAAAGTAGGGACAGGTAAGATACCACCACAGAGGTGGCAAATGAAGCTACAGTAGTGGAGATAAGAGAAAAGCACTTGGAGTGACAAGAGAAAGCAGCTAACTCAAACACTGAATCCCTGACGCTGATTTCTTTATAATGTGTCATCCACACAAAGGATATGTGAGCATCTATCAAAAGAAGCGTTCTAGTCTCTAAGCCTGAGAGAGGAGTGCAAATTCAGTTTCCCAGTTAGCGTGTGTTACAGAAACTGTACTCCACACACATATAAAGAAGAGCCTAGAGCTGAGATTGAACAAACACGATCTGTTCAGAGTTGTGAAAACAATGACCTAACCCGATTGCTGAACCAGACTGTGTGCACTTTCAAAGGAGGAGAGCAGTGTGCAGTAAGAGCAGAGCCGTATCATTAGAACTGAACAGGGAGAAAGGGAAAACTGAAAGTGAAATGCCTAGGTTTAAATATTTAAGATATTCATTTAAAAAAATCAAAACTTGTGGATGCTGGACAGAAGTAATATCGTAAAAACGGATAGATCCTTAAGACTAGATAAAAAAACAGAAAAGAAATAAGATACTCAGGAAAAGAAGTCATCTTCCATGACAAAAACAGCCACAAACATGAGTCATCTTTGCAAAGATCATGTTCCCAAAAGTAATCTGTTCTATGTGTGGTCTGGGGATACATTACTGAAGTATTTCATATGCCATTATTAGGAAGGTGGAAGAATATACAATCCATTTGCACTGACACACCTTTGAAACAATTTAGTATATTCATAAATTTGGTTCTAAAATATGTTTTAAAAACTGAAATTAAGGAGGATGTTCTGACTTAATTATCCAACAAGTAAAATCTAATTGGCTGTTAGTTTTATTTCTTGCTCCAAATAAATAAGCATTCTGATTTACAAACTACTGGTTTTGAAGCTAGGTAGAGTGGATCCCATCCTAGGGCTTGATAATACGAAGTGAAGCAGGAGTGCTATGCTCACACACAGTGACTCTGGAGCTCTATGACGGACTTGGAAGATCAGCCTCAAATAGCAAAGTTCTCACCAGCTCTCTGGCATTTCCTTTCCTAAATGAGCTCCTGAGATTTTTTTCAAGGAAGTATTGGGCTGGTTTGTTAAGTTACTAAAATAAAAGATTCTTCTTATCCCTTTCAAAAACTTCCTTTTCCTATTTTATGAAATATTAAAGAGTATATAAGGTAGTAAAATGGATTTACAGAATAGCACAATGCCCTAAAAATTATGGTTAGTACAGAAACGTGTTTTTCAATCTCACCACTACCGCTGACATTTAAGGCTGGACAATTCTTAGCCATGGGGACTGTAGCATGTTTAGAACATCCCCAGTCTCTACCCACTAAGTGCCAGCATCACACTCATTATGACAACCAAGTGTCTCTGGATGTTGCCAAATGTCTCCCGGGAAAAAAATCCTTTGAGGAGAACACTGGTGTGTAAGTACTCTCATGGCGTCACAACAAATTTAACAAGAATTCCTCCTAACATAGGGGGAATTTTTTTTTAATAAACTCTTTGTAACCCTATGTGTTTGAAGAGTCTGTTCTCAAATTAACTGAATGCTCACAATATAACAAGTCACATATTCTACCCAATTAATAGAGGAGAGTATGTGTCCATCAGCAAAGTATTAGGCTCAGATTGCTTTTAGGTGCTCTTTAAAGGAAGCCTGGGGGCCTGGCTCAGTCAGCAGAGCATGGACTATTGATCTCAGGGTTAAGTTCAAGCCCCATGGTCAGTGTAGAGATTACTTAAAAATAAAATCTTGGGGTGCCTGGGTGGCTCAGTCAGTTAAGTGTTGACTTCAGCTTAGGTCATAATCTCACAGTTCATGAGTTCAAGCCCTACGTCAGGCTCTACGTTGACAGCTCAGAGTCTGGAGCCTGCTTTGAATTCTTGGTCTCCCTCTCTCTGCCACTCCCCTGCTTGCACTGTCTGTCTGTCTCCCTCTCTCAAAAATAAATAAGCATTAAAAATTATAATAAAATAAAATCTTTATGGGGCATCTGGGTGGTTCAGTAGGTTAAGCATCCAAATACTGATTTCGGCTCAGGTCATGAGCTCATGGTTCCTGAGACTGAATCTGGTGTCAGGCCCTGTGCTGAGAGCACAGATCTGGTTGGGGTTTTCTCTCTCTCCTTCTCTCTACCCCTCTCCCACTCATGCACTCATGCTCACTCACTCTCAAAGTAAATATACTTAAAAATAAAAATAAAATGAGCCCACAGTCAGCCAGAAAACTATCAACACTTTGAGTTCATCAGAGCATGTTTGAGAAGGTACGGGGAAAGACTTGATAGACTAGAAATGACTTGGGAAAAGTTAACTATGGTTAAGAACCACAATAAAGGCTAAAGGGGAAAAAATATCAGAATACATTTTAAACACACTATTTTGGCATTATTTATGTTCTACATTGTATTCCAATATAAGTTTTTTTGTTTTGTTTTAATTGGACGTGTGACTATGGTAGAAGGGTCAGAGGGACACAATGTTTTTGGCTTTGAAGATGGAAGGAGGAGGGGCGCCTGGGTGGCTCAGTCAGTTAAGCGTCCAACTTCGGGTCAGGTCATGACCTGGCGGTTTGTGAGTTCGAGCCTCGCATCAGGCTCTGTGCTGACAGCTCAGAGCCTGGAGCTTGCTTCAGATTCTGTGCCTCCCCTCTTCTCTTCCCCTCCCCCACTCATGCTCTGTCTCTCTCTCTCTCTCTCTCTCAATAATAAATAAATGTTTAAAAAATTAAAAACAAAAAAAGAATAGAGAAATGAGCCATGATCCAAGACAGCAGGCAGGATCTAAAAGGTGAAAACAAGGCAAGGAAATGGAATCTCTCCTAAAGCCTCCAGAGAGAGCACAACCCATCATTTTAGTGCTTGATTCCAGCTCAGTGAGAACCATGACAGGCTGCTAAATGACAGCAGCAACAGAAAACTAATACCCCCATGTGACATCCACCATATGTCAAATGCTGCAATGCATTTTCACATTCCTTCTCACAAGACAGGCTTCGAAATTGCTGCCATTATCACCATTTTATAGATAAGTAAAAACTGGAGATCAGGGAGGTTAAGTGCTTTGTCCAAGGCCAGTCAGAAAATAACTTAGGACCAAGTGTTCTGGCCTAAGGCTGCCTGACTCCAAAGCCCATGCTGTTTGTAGCCTACCAGGCAGCAATGATGGAGAGCCTCATTTTTCTGTAGTGACCCACAGGTGATCTTTCTGACCAGTGACCACCAAACTTGGAAAAGTGAAGATGCCACGAAAATCCCTAGGCTCCTACCCACCTGCTTCAAGGTATATTTTATTACACTGTTCAGAGGTCTTTACACTCAAGCAGCTAACAGATTGAACAGCCTTTTATCTTGTCAAACTCTTCCAGTCTTTCCTTTTTACCTTTTTTACCCATTCCAATAAACTTTTATTAAATAATCTCTCATAAATAGGTTAAGAAACTAAAGTCCAACCAGATATACTTATTCTTTAAGGATTCTGTACCGGATTGAATAGTGTCCCCTAAAAATTCACATCTACCAGAACTTCAGAATTTATTTGGAAATAATTTTGCAGATATAAGATGAGATCATCCTAGATTAAATTAGGCCCTAATCCAATGATATATGTCTTCCTAAGAAGAGAAAACACACACAGAGACACACAGAAGAGAAGGCTGTGTGAGGCTGGAGACAGAAGAAGCTGGAGTGATGCCATCTCCAAGTGAAAAGACTTCAGCAATCACAGACTAAGAAAAAGCAAGGAAGGGTACTCCCCGGCAGCCTTCAGGGCCCTATGACACCTGGATTTTGGATGCCTCTCCACCTGAACTTAAGAAAATAAGTTTCTGCTGTTTTAAGCCACCCAGTTTGTGGTACTTTGCTATGGCAATTCTAGAAAATTTATACAGACACTTAAAAGATAAAGGGTACTTTTGGCTTATACCTCCAATAGAGTACTAACATATTGCAGTAATATACTGGTTCAATAAATGAACAGTTGTTTTAGTGCCTACACACCAAATAATAGACCAATTTTTGTAAAGTCTTATTTCAAAAATGTCATTTTGTTAAAAAGCACAGCTGGATACTAGCTCTACCAAATTAATACAATAAATTGATACCACATAATGTTTAACTTCATGTCTATTTCATTTACTTCTTTAAATAGCACAGAGCACATTCAGGATATGTATTTGTTGTCAAAAGATATAATGTCTATTCTTTTTCCTGAGGCAAAAACAACAGTACTCTAAAAAGGAAGTCAATTAAACAGAAAAGGGGAAAATAAACAGTAGAAAACATTAAGATGTCCTTCCAGTAATACCGATTTCTTCAACAGTCATTTCTTACCTATATTATCCTTTTCTTTGCAAGAAATTGAATAGCAGCAAATTTCTCTATCCTGAATAGCAGACAGGTTCCTATAAGCAACAGAATTAAGAGAGTAAGTCGGTGCTTAAAATAACCATCATACTGCTCACCCTTGTTTCAATTTTCTGGTCTTTTTATACTGAAGAAATTATTTTACTACTACTGAAATTTTAGAAATTCACTTCTCTGGTAGTCCAAATTTACCATGTTTACCTAAAAACACAGGTATAATCATTACTAAATAACAGGGGTGCCTGGCTGGCTCAGTCAGAAGAGCATGAGACTCTTGATCTTGGGGTGGTGAGTTCGAACGTCATGTTGAGCATAGAGATAACTTTAGAATAAAATCCTTCTCTGCCCCTCCACTGCTCACACTGTTTCTCTTTCTCTCTCAAAAATAGAATAAAATCCTTAAGGGGCGCCTGGGTGGCTCAGTCGGTTGAGTATCCGACTCTTGATCTCAGCTCAGGTCATGATTCCACAGTCGTGGGATGGAACCCCATGTCAGGCTCTGTGCTGAGCATGGTGCCTACTAAGGATTTTTTCTCTCTCCCCTCTGTCCCCTTCCCCCTCTCCTGTGCTCTCTAAAAATAAAAATAAAAATAAAAATAATAATATAACAATGCTAAATAAAGTAGTGGGCAAAAAAGTGTAATTCAGAACCAAACATATTTTGAAACACCATCATTCATTCTTAAGACATACATTTTTTCAATTAGCTGTTTTTCGTCCAAGGCATTTGGAAGATCTCTCTTGTTTCCAAGCACTAGCACCTTTAAAAAGAAAAGATATTAACAATAAACTTTTACGTAAGAAAAGGTCACAGAAGCATATGATAGTCCTATCTGTGGACATGAAAACTGGAATGGTACCACATGCCATACTATTAAAGCATATTTGGGTAAGTGGTAGCCTATCTCATTCATTGTATCATTCAAATTAGCACCGATTTTAACTTCTCCCACACAGATGCCCTTAATCCATCCTGTGGCTGCCAACTTCTATTTAAAACTGTCTAAGTCTAGGGGCACCTGGCTGGCTCAATGGCTGAGCATCCAACTTCAGCTCAAGTTGTGATCGCACAGGGGGGTTTGAGCCCCACATCGGGCTCTTCGCTGTCAGAGAGGAGTACTCCACCCCCCACCACTCCTTAATTGGTGCTCTCTCTCAAAAAATAAAAAATAAACATTTAAAATATTCTAAGTCTAGGGGCACCTGAGTGGGTCAGTCAGTTGAGCATCTAACTTCAGCTCAGGTCATGATCTCACAGTTTGGGAGTTCAAACCCCACATCAGGCTCTCTGCTGTCAGTGTGTCAGGGAAGAGCTTGCTTAGATCCTCTGTCCCCCTCTCTCAGCCCCTTCCCCACTTGCACTCTCCCAAAAACAAATAATATATAAAAAAATAAAAATAAAATGAAATATGCTATGTCTATGGGCACTTGGGCAGCTCAGTTGGTTGAGTGTCCCACTCTTGATTTCAGCTCAGGTCATAAGACCACACTGGGCTCCGTGCTGAACATGGAACCTACTGGAGATTTTCTTTCTCCCTCTGCCCCTCTCCCCAGCTCTCCTTCTCTTTCTCTCCCTCTCCCTCTCCCTCTCTCTCTCTCTCAGTTAAATGTCCAACTCCTGATTTCAGTTCAGGGCATGACCTCACAGTTGTGAGATCAAGCCCCATGGCAAGCTAGAAGCTGGGTGTAGAGAGCCTGATTAAGATTCTCTCTCTCTCCCTCTCCCAAACTTGTACACTCACACTCTCAAAAAAAAAAAAAAATCTAAGTCTATGGTATGCATTCTGCTATTAGTAAATATATCTCTACCAAAATGTGAACCCAACTCAACACAACCAAGAGAGGGGGAATAATTTTTTAACCATGTTTTATGTTAGCCATTCCTCATATAAACATTAAAATACGATTTTAAAATTCCTGATCCATCCTACAAAATACCATGTATAAATATTCTAAGATAATGGTTAAGTCTGGAGCTCCAGATAAATATAGCAGCTATAAACTCTAGCAGTAAATGCTGTTGCTAGATGTGCTTTGAAAAGAACGGAAAGCTGAAACAGGCTTCCCAATTACCAATCTGTCTTTCTCAGATATGTCATTTCTGCCTGAAAGAAAGCGAGAATACAAGAACTTGTAACATACGTAATAATATCCATACTCTAAAGTCAGGGTGTTCTAAAAATTTGTATCTCTGATCCATCTCAACAAAGTACATGCCAGGTCTACCTTGTCATATCTATTCCTTTCACTTAATACACCCCCGCCCCCACCCCCACAGCTGACTCCATATACTTTGACCAACTGTACTCCTGGGTGCCAGACTCTTGACTGCACAAAGGACAGAGAGCCAGGGACACCGGGAGCTCATAGGAGAGTGCACTACAGAGACTCAGAGTGCCAAGAGCCAAAACTCAATACCTTTGGTCAGCCTGTTTCCCCTTTCCCAACTCCCACGCCTCTTTGTAAGCCATACTAGGTTCAATCTGGACCTACTTGAGTTTCTAAAAATAAGATCACGGTCATTTGTGATCAGTTGTCAGTTTGGAGGTTGCCTGGCATTTTAGACCTCTTACTACATTTAAGAAATCTCCTACCTTAAGAATCTGCCTCCTGATAGAGCCACTTGCTTCTATGGATAATTTTTCCCCAGCTTTCCTTTCTGCTACATCTAGAATTAACCAAAACTTTCAATGCAGAGACAGTTATACAAGAAAGGAGGACAGAGAACCCATTCTGACAGGGAAAGGGAATCATCTAGATGACTTTCGAATTAAAACAACTGCACCCAGTGTTCAGGAACTGCATGTGGTCACCAGACTTACTCTGTGGTGTGAGTCTGGTGTCTGGCAGCTGCTTCGCTTCCTTCTCCAGCCTATCTCCTGAGCCTGCTTATGTGCAGCCTTCTGAGAGGCTCTGTGAGCTATCCAATATCCTTTCAATGAATTCCTTCCTAATTAAGTCAGCTTTCTATTGCTTGCAACTAAAAAGACTCGTGATGACTTTAAGACTGATATTTACTTATAGTATACAGAATTCGGTTTTAAAACAGGAGAAAAAAGAATTGGCTTTCAAGTCAGATAGACATGGATTCAAAACCTGGTTGCACAACATAAGATTGCCATGTAACCTTGAATGAGTGACAACTTTTATAAAGGACGGATAGCCATGAACCTCATTATGTTATGAGTATTCATGAAGATAATATACCTCAAGTATTTGACATTCATTAAACTGTCATGAGGCTAAATAAAGCCTGGTCCTTTTCCAGCATTCTTGGCTCAACAAACAGCAGCAACTTCCATCTACATGCATGAACCAGAAAACTAGGAGTTATTCTTTACATTTCCTCTTCTAACCCATAATCAAGTCTGGTGGACAATGTTCCTAAAAATCCCTAATATCTGTTTCCTTCTCACCACCTTCTCTACTTCCACCCTAATTCATGGTCTATAATTTTCCAGGACAACTTCAACAGCTTCCTAAAACTGTTCTCCTTATAGTTCCTTCTTGCCACTTTAATCCACTTATAAACTGAAACAAAAGTGACTTAAATAATAAATCTGATCATTTAAAACATTGCAACGGCTTCTCACACTGTCTGGTCCAGTCCTGTCCAGTCCAGTCCAGTCCAGTCCAGCCCGGCCCAGCCCAACCCAGCCTCCTCTAGTGTCCTAGCTGCCTCACAACTCACCATACTCTCCTCACCCTCTCACTTTGCTGTGTGCTCTAGAGAAACTGGCCTCCTCTCAGTGCCTTGCTTCTTCCTTCCAAAAGGCCTCTCTTTGTCTACAACTCCCTTCTCTTCCCATCATCCCATCCCTCACATGCCTCCCTACCCCTCACAATTCAGCTCAAGCATCACTTCCTTTGGGAACCCTTTCTTCCCTCAAACTAAATCAAATCTCTCCTCTAACTTAAAACTTTCATGGCCCCTTGTACCTCCCATTTGCAGTACTTATCAGAGCTGTGCTATTCAAATGATTTCATGGCATCTACCTTTCCTACTAAACCACAGGCTCCATGATGGCAGGGAGCACATTCACTTCTGTTTATGACTGTATCCCCAGGCCTGAGCACTGCTCCTACTGCAAAGAGTTTGACAAACAGGTGGTTAAGAAATGAATACATAGCACAGAGCCCAGTATATGGCTCATATTCAATAAGGACAAGTAAGCCTTTTAAGACTTTAAGACAGAAGACATTTTACTGATTTCAAATGTAACATAATCAAAGAATTATACTTTTAATAATATAAATATTATCGTATAACAAAAACTCCATACTTACTGGAATTCCTTGTAACTGTGGTTTATCTAGAAGATTATGTAGCTCATTTCGAGAGGCTTCTATCTTTTCACGATCTGCAGCATCTATCATGTAACTTTAAAAAAAAAAAAGCAGTTTCGATATATCTTCTCCAAATTCTCTGATGATCACAATTAAGAATTAAGGTTTTTAATTTTAAGATTTATACTACTGAAACTGTTAGCCAAAATAAAGACCTACATAAAGAGAACCTCAGTACCCAAAACTACTTTTAAATAGACTATTCTCAGGTGCTAAAACATGACAGTAAAACATTTATATCACTTAGCTCTTAATTGCATAAACAAAAAACATAAATAAAACTCATTTATGATTAATTTTCTTCAAGTTTCATATTAAGGGGATTATACTAAGAAAATATCTGAGAAAGACTGTTATTGTATGAAATACAAATTGAGCCTCTGAAGTACTGAAAACAACATCTTTTCCTAGAAACTTAAATTGACTTTTGTAAAAAAGTGCTTACACAATGGCATTAACTCCTCTGCAGTACCGTTCCCACATGCTCCGGAACCGGGGCTGTCCTCCTATGTCCCAAATCTTTAAACCAAGACAGACAATTCTTAATAAAAATACTTCAAGTAATACATGGAAGGAAAAGGTACCAGAAGAGGGAGAGAAAGATGAGGCAGGTATGCTTATTTATACAATGTTAGAGCCAAATTACTGTTGAAAAACTTGAATAAAACAAGCTCTTAATCTAGACGTTCTTGAGGCCATTTATGTTCAGGGATGCCTGGGTGGCTCAGACAGTTAAGTGTCTGACCCTTGATTCCGGCTCAGGTCACGTTCTCACAGTTCATGGGATTGAGCCCCGCATCAGACTCCATGACGACAGCATGGAGCCTGCTTGGGATTCTCTCTCTCTCTCTCTCTTTCTCTCTCTCTCTCTCTCTGCCCCTCCCCTATTCATGCATGCTCATGCTCTATCTCTCTCAAAATAAACAAAATTTTTTTAAAAATTAGGTTTAACTAGTTAGCTTTCCAATTTTATAGTTTTAATTTTAGGGCTTAGTAACAAAGAAAGAGAAAACTAGGTTACCGCATATATACCACAAATGTAATACTAAATTATCCATATTATAAGAATAAATTACCTTTCAATATAAAATACTACCCATAAAATCATGTAACACTACATCCCAAACATGGGATTTTTATTTTTATGTATATCCCAAACCACAGATCTCAAACATGGGATTTTTATTTCCTAGAAACATCTAGACCCTAAATGTTATTCTGCCAAACCGTATGTTTAGATTTTTTTTTTATGGCACTTAATACCATTTCAACTTACACATTTTGATCTATTAGAGCAAGAAAAAAAAAAGATTTACATTCTTTTGAAACATACTCATTCCTGAGTTAAGAAGTACAAATAAGCATGTAAAAAAGAAACAAAGATTTCTAGCTGTGTGGCTAACAATTCAAATCAAGTATGGAAAGATCACATACCTTTATTGTGACGTTACCTTTAGTTACTTTCCTCATGTTGAAGCCCACTGTAGGTATCATATCTTCACTGAACTGACCTGACTGAACAAAAGAAATCATCTGAAGTTAGATTAATCAATATTTATTAAGATACATAACATGACATAAGCTTCAGGCATCAACAATGCTTCTGTAACCTTTTTAGTATTTAATTTTTTAGTGATGGTAATAATGTCTAAAGAAAACATGCTTTATACCCCTACTTCCCGAAGAGATACATTATTTTGTTCATACAAAAACATTTCCCCCATTTAAAGCAAGATATTTTGAGAGCACATAGGTGGCTAAATCAGTTAAGTATCCAACTCTTGATTGTGGCTCAAGTTGTAAGTTCACGGTTTGCAGAATCAAGCCCTGAGTTGGGCTCTGCACTGACAGAATGAAGCCTGCTTAGGATTTTCTCTCTCTCTCAAAAATAAATAAACAAACATTTAGAAAATAATAAAATATTTTACATATTTCCTTAAATTAAAAAAATTATTAAAACTATGGATAAACATTTATTAATTTTCCCACCTATACATAAATGTTAACACACAAAGCAGAAAATCGGAAGTAAAACTTCAAAGTTTTCCATTTTAGCATTTAAATTATTTTGATAATAACTGTTACAACTCATAGCTGAATAGTTTTTCCAGGTTTGTTTTCTTTCTTTTTTTTTTTTTCAAAGCCAAAAAGCAAGGGTCGTTTATTGCAGGTTCGAACCCGGGCCTCTGCTCACTCCAAGCTGGTGGAACGGAGAGAGCCAGAGAGCTCCAGGTTTGTTTTCTAACAAGGCTTATAAAACATTTTGTAATTTTTTTTTTCAGAGAGATGATTTTTATTTATTTTAATTTTTTTAGTTTCTGAGAGAGAGAGGAAGAGCATATGAGCAGGGAAGTGGGGCAGAGGGAGAGAAAGAATCTTAAGCAGGCTACACACGCAGCACAGAGCCCAACACAGGGCTTGATCCCATAACACTGGGATCATGACCTGAGCCAAAATCAAGAGGGATGCTCAACCGAGCCACCAGGCATCCCCAATTATTTTGTCACTTTATAGGTTTGCCTTTTATGTAATCAATTCTGTTCTCCTTTTGGTTTATGACCTTCTTATCATAAAACTGAAATATTTCTAATAGTATTTGAATGACTTTTTCACATTTAAAATGTTCACCCATCTAGAATTTGATTATACAGCGCAAAAAATTCCTCATTTAAAAATCCACACATTCCAGGGGCGCCTGGGTGGCTCATTCGGTTAAGCATCTGGCTTCGGCTCAGGTCATGATCTCATGGTTCATGGGTTCGAGCCCCACGTCAGACACTCTGTGCTGACAGCTAGCTCAGAACCTGGAGACTGCTTCAGATTCTGTGTCTCCCTCTCTCTCTGAACCTCCCCTGCTCACGCTCTCTCTGTTTCTCAGAAATAAATAAAAAACATATTAAAAAAAAGTTTTTAAGTACTTTAAAAAAATAAATTATAAATAAAAATCCATACATTCCTGGAGCACCTCAGTTCCTTAGTCGGGTAAGAGTCCGACTTTTTTAAATCTCAGTTCAAGTCTTGATCTCAGGGTTGTGAATTCAAGCCCCACATTGGGCTCTACACTGGGCACAAAGCCTACCTTAAAAAAAAAAACAACTACACATTCCTAACTAATTTGAAGTGATTTGACAAATGCCACAGAAAGACAGTTCTGTATCTGAATCTTCAATTCTTTTCCATTAGTCTGTTTATCCTAAATTCGAATTAGATGATTACTATAGCGTGTACAATATATTATTCTATATAGAAGATCAAGAATTTGAAATAGTTCATTCATTGCTCACATTCCAAATAAACTTTAGAAATTCATATTTCAGTTAAAATACTGACTGAAATTTTATTAGCTGTATCTAATTTGAGAGGGATTGCCCTTTATCAATTCTTAATATTTATCAAATCTCTCCATCTCCAGGCACATGATGTGTCCACTTAAACATTCAAATCTTATAAAACTTCAGTAAAGTATCATAATTCTCCTAAGAGCTCTTTCATACTTATCATATTCTTTATTTTGACTGCAATTACTAAGTACATTGAATGAGTCACAATTAATACTAAATTTATATATTTATGGATTTTATTTACCCAATATTAATTTCTTAGTGACCTGACTCTTAACTTTTTAGGTAAACAGCCCAGGATTATAAAATCTCTCAAAATAGGAATGGTTAAAACAAATAGAACGATTTTCAAGGCCCCAGCACTGGCCGATTGTTTACTATGACCTTATGCTAGCCACACATGATTCTAAAACTGTCTACAAGTCCTGAATACATTGAATTCCAACTTTATACATTAATTTCCTCTTCATAACTCCAAAGTTCTATCTTGCTTCCCCTACCCCGTTCAGTGGAGTTTAATCTCATTTCAGAAAAAAAGATGTTGGGTGCTTGAGTGGCTCGGTTGGTTGTCAGTTAAGCACCTGACTTCAGCTCAGATCATGATCTCATGGTTTGTTGAGTTTGAGATCCACATGGAGCTCTGTGCTGACAGCTCAAAGCCTGGAGCCTACTTCAGATTCTGTGCCTCCCTCTCTCTCTGCCCCTCTCCCACCCGTGCTTCCTCTTGTACGCGCACGCACTGTCTCTCTGTCTCTCTCTCTCTCAAAAATAAACCATTAAAATTTTTAATTAAATGCTAATTAAAAAAAATAAAAGAAAAAAGACATTAACCACAACCACTACTTTCATTTATATTAGACGTAATTCTCAGATATGAAAATCTAGTAATGGCATCAAAACTACATACATCAGAACTAGTCTTGATACAACAAAAATATAACCTGATATAAAAAGGAGCAAAGGTACCAAAGGCACTATCCATAAAAGCAACAATAAGCTAGACTTCATTATAATTAAAATCTGTCTTGTGAACAAGAGTTAGACAAGTTACAGTGTTAGTAAACAGGCACAAAGCAGGAGAAAATATTTGCAAAAGATACATCCAATAACGGTCTGTTATCCAAAATATACAAAAGAACTCTTAAAACCTCATCAATATGAAAAGTAGTAATTCAATTAAAACTGAGCCCCATGGGGCACCTGGGTATCTCTGCATCCCACTTTTGATTTCTGCCATGATCTCATGATTTGAGTTCAAGCCCCATATTAGGCTCTGTGCTGACATTGCAGAGCCTGCTTGGGATTCTCTCTCTCCTTTCTTCTCTCTACCCCTTTTCTCTCTTTCAAAATAAACAGGAGCCATAGACCTTAACAGATACTTCACCAAAGAAGATACAAAGATGGCAAATATTGCCAATGATAGGTCATCAGAGAAATGCAAATTAAAACAATGAGATACCACTGCACACTTACCAATGAGTGGCCAAAATGTGTAAAATGATAGTATCAAATGCTGCTAAGAATATGGAGCAACAGGAACTCTCATTCATTACTGATAGGAATGCAAAATGGTACAGCTGCTGTAGAAGATAGTTTGGTGATTTCTTACAAAACCAAATATACTCGCACCATCCAATTTGGCAATTATGCTTCTTTGTATTTATCCAAAGAAGTTGAAAACTTAAGTCCCCATAAAACCCTGCATATTAGTGCTTACAGCATCTTTATGCAAGCTGCTAAAACTTGGAAACAAGTTGTTCTTCAGTAAATGTATAAATAGACTGTGGCATATTGAAGAAATGGAAATTATTCAACACTAAAAGAAATGAGCTATCTAGCCACAAAAAGACATGGAGGAATCTTTAAAACATACCTAAAAGAAAGACTCAACCTGGGAGGCCTATATACAGATTCCAACAAAATGACTGAAAACATGACTCCAAGAATATTCTGAAAAGGTACAACTATGGAAACAGTAAGAAAATCAGTGGTTGACAGGAGTTGGTGGGGTGGGGAAGAAATAAACAGGCAGACCACAGGGGATTTTTAGGTAGTAAAAATACTCTGTATGATACAATAATGATGGATACATGTCAATACACATTTGTCCAAACCTACAGAATATACAACACAAAGAGTGAAAAATAATGTAAAGCTATGGACTTTGGGTGATTATGACGTGTCAGTGTAAGTGCATCAATTATAACAAATGGACCACTCTGGTGTGGGATGTTGATCATAGGAAAAGCTGTGAGTGTAGGGGCAAGGGGTATATGGGAAGTATCTATACCTTCCCCTCCTCAATTATGTTGTAAACCTAAAACTACTCTTAAAAAGTCTTAACAAAAAATTTGTTTTAGGGGGGCCTGGGTGGCTTAGTCAGTTAAGCATCCAGCTTTGGCTCAGGTCATGATCTCATGGTTTCCAGGTTTGAGCCCTGTGTCGGGCTCTGTGCTGACAGCTAGCTCAGAGCCTGGAGCCTGCTTCAGATTCTGTGTCTCCCTCTCTCTCTGACCCTCCCCTGCTCGTGCTATCTCTGTCTCTCAAAAATAAATTTTAAAACATTAAAAAAAATTTTTTTTAATTTGTTTTAATGGGTAAACAACTTGAAGAGACAGTTCTCCAAAGAGAAAATACAAATAGCTAGTAAGGACAGAAAAGATGCTCAACCCACTAATCATTAGGGAAATGTAAATCAAAACCACGAAAGATACCACTCCAAACCCATTAAGGTGGCTATTATCAAACAACAACAACAACAAAAAATAACAAGCTGCAGTGAGGATATGGAGCCATATCCTAGTGCACTGCTGCAGGAACACAAAATGGTGCGGCTACTATGAAAACCAATATAGTAATTCCTAAAAAATTAAAAACGGAATTACCACGATACAGCAATTCCACCTCTGGTTATATACCAAAAAGCACTGAAAGCAAGGGACTCAAAACGGTATCTGTATACCCACATTCACAGCAGCATTATCCATAACAAGCAAAAGGTAGAAGAAACCCAAAGGCCACTGGAGATGAATGGAAAACCAAAATGTGGTCTACTCCCACAAAGTAATGTTACTCTGCCTTAAAAACCTTATTCATGCTAAAACAAAGATAACGCTGAAGACATTACACTGTGAAATAAACCAGATACAAAACGACAAATACTATATGATTCTACTTACATGAGGAACCTAAAATACAGTTAAATTTGCAAAGACAGAAAGTAGAATGGTGTTTGCCAAAGGCTAGGAGAAGGGGGAAATAGGGAGTTATTGCTTAGTGGGAATGGAATTTCAGTTTGGAAAGGTAAAAAAAAGTTCTATAGATGGATGGTGGTGACAGTTACACAACAAGGTGAATGTACTTAATACCTACTGAGATAATCGTACACTTAAGAATAATTAAGATGGTAAATTTTATGTTTTGTGTATCTTACCACAACTTCAAAACTCATATGCTGTAAAAAGAGGCAATTATCACTATCATTTTTAAAGAAAAGGAAATAAATCCCCAAGGTCACATAGCTCAATAGTGGTTGATTCTGTTTTTCTTAAAGATTTTCACTGTAATTATATGTATTGTAATAAGCTTTAATTAATGTCTGAAGTGAGATCTATGTGAGATAATGCTTCATTTGTTTGGTATCATTAGGAAATAGATATTTTATATAATGAAGCAGCCAGAAATGGTAGCTAAACTTTTTTAAATGTCAAAACTTTTAAACTAGCTTGCACAGAAAGCTTTCTAAAATGCGCACATACTCGGCTAACTTCTCACATACATCTATGGAACATGATTTAATGTGTTCTTGGTATTTGAAGGTCACTTTTCAAACGTAAAACAGGAAAACTAAGATGGATAACCTGTAAGGGCCCTTCTGGCAATAAAACCTAATGATTAGGAACATCAGTTATAGTACCACTCCAAGATAAAATGATGTAGGGGGTCTGCAGTGTACTGGAGTGGTGCCCCTAAACTTTCTTAGACGTTTCTTTACCAATACTTCTCAATGGTGGCAGAAGCTAACAGTAACTCTTTTCTAATTCAGTTGCTAACCTGCAAGGCTGAAAATTAGGTAATCAAGTCTTTTGAGTTTTTACCTGCAAAATGTCTTTAGTACAGAAATATGTTTAATAAATATTTAACTATGATGCGTGGATTTTATGGTATAACTATTTTATAGATTTGGAAGCAGTTTCTACTTCTTTCCTAGTATCAAATCCTACTCCTCACTTTTCAAAACTTGTGCTGAACGACTAAACCACTCAGTTAGCAATTGTTTTCTAGATAACTGAGAATATTTATTTCTGTGCTCTCAAAATGCCAGTAAACTGAGACTAGCAATTTAGGAAGCAAGTAGATGCTTAAAAATATATATACTTAATCATATATCATTCTATTTACTTAAACAAATTTAACACTTAAATAACACCACGCACTGTTCTTGGCACTTAATACTACTCAAGTAGCACTCACTGATTCTGAGACAGTGGATGCAACTGTAGACATCAACACACAGCCTATAAGCCAAAATCTCAAGGCAATATTCCTGGAATTTGGCTGGACAAAAGCAACTTGAAAGCAAAATAAGATAGTAAAGAAAAAAACTATCCTCCAAGTCAGGGACTGTTATTACCAGTTATGCGACTTACTACCTACATGCATGTCATTTTACCTTTGGAATGAAGCTACCTTATCAAAAGAAGAGGGAATTGGAAGAGTAGGTCCAAAGTTAAGTTCTAGTTCTAACATTTATGATCTTATATTTTATTCACAGGCTTCTTAAAATATAGTTAAGTAACAAGCTTGAGCCCCATGTTAGGTAGAGACGTTAAATAATCAAAATTTAAAAAACAAAACAAAAATAGGGGTGCCTGGGTGGCTTAGTTAAGCATCCAAATTCAGCTCAGGTCATGATCTCACAGTTCGTGAGTTCAGGCCCCACGTTGGGCTCTGTGCTGACAGCTCAGAGTCTAAAGCCTATTTTGGATTCTGTGTCTCCCTGTCTCTCTGGCCCTCCCCCATTTGTACTCTTTATTTCTGTCTCTCTCTCAAAAATGAACATTTAAAAACTTTTAAAAAATAAATAAAAATAAAATATCGTTACTCAAGAGATGAATGCCTACAACTGTAGGAGAATGTAGCTCTCTTTTCCCAAAATTCATTAGTATATCAAAGGCTAAAAAGCAAACCTAGTTCCAGAAAGTTTTCTTATAGTGTTAACTCACATGTAGAGTTTACTTACATTTACTACTGCAGATCTTAGAAATGAGGTAAATGGAAAAGGGAAAGGAAGTTAAAGGAAAAAGAAGAACCAAGGTAAAAGTTAACACCAGGAAGGAGGAAAAGATGAGGCCAGTGGACCTATGTTAATGAAAGGATACTTAACTGACCACACCCTAAGAAGACAACGTGAAAGGGGAAGGGTCTATTCTCTGTAAATAGGTTAATGTACCAGAGAGGTCCTAAGCAGGGGCTGTCTGTAAACTATGCTAACACAGGGGAGAACACAATGACCTATCCATACACTTCAATGCTTTAAAGTAGGGATTCTAAATGAATTAGATTAGATTTTACAGTTGCTCTTTTAAATGAACAAATATGCAAGCAAGCTATTAACAACAAGGGAAAACAAGCCTCTCCTTACTTCATCTGTACAACTACAGTGGCAATCCAATCCAGTCGAATACACTTGAAAAGACAAGTGGAAAAATACCCGGTTTGACAAATGTCTCTCAGTATTCTGTAACAATCCCCCCCCACCTTTTTTTTAAGGCTTTGGTTATCAAGGTACTTTGTAGAGACAGAATGTAGTAAGGAGCAGGACAAACGCCTCATATAAATTTTTTTTCTTGACCAGAAGAAACTACTTTTCACATGCTAAGCAGAGCAATCTTTTTTTTTTTTTAAACAAAACACACTATGACTCAATTGTTTAACTGCCAAAAATCACACATTTGAAAGGAAGGTATGGCCAATAAATATACAAGTTAGTCACTTTTTTCCAAGAACTTTTAACATAAAATTATTATTACCAATACTAATTTCTCTAGTTAGTAGTATTATTATGCCCCTTATATTTCACTAACAAATGGAATTACTGATAATAAATTATTACTCTTATATTTCAATTTAGTAAGAAAAAAGAATGCAACCTATTTTTTGCTGGTGAAGTTTTTTTTTTTAATGTTTTTCATTTATTTTTGACAGAGCGAGCAGGGGAGAGTCCGAGAGAGGGAGATACATAATCTGAAGGAGGCTACAGGCTCTGAGCTAGCTGTCAACACAGAGCCCAACACAGGGCTCGAACCCACGAACCGTGAGATCATGACCTGAACCGAAGCCAGAGGCTCAACCGACTGAGCCACCCAGGCGCCCCTAGTGAAGTATTTAAAATGAAAGATAGTTCTAGGGGGAAATCTATTTTCCATGGTCTTAAAGTGTATCCCCACAAACCCTCATTACTTACAGGAGGAAAAACTAGAGAACTGAAACAATACCTTGACTAAGTGATCAAAATCAACATAAGAGGCTCAGATGGACATCACGTGCCTACAGAAGTGATACCACGAGGACATTATATCCCCCACGTAGTATTCCAGCTGAGAATGCAAAAACTGATGATATTGAGGAACCATCACACAAACCCAAAATGAGAAACATTCTATTAAATGGGAGAGGGAATATTTTTGACAAATGTCAGTGTTATAAAAGGCAAAGGGAGGCTGTAAAAATGTTTCAGGCTCGAGAGGGTTAAAAAGACATGCCGACTAAAGACAGTACCTGACCAGAGGCTGGATCCTATACCTGTCAATTTGTCAAAGGACAGAAAGCGACAGATAAAATCTGTGAAGTATCATTTTTTTTTACATCATAAAGTTGGTAAACTAAACTAGTCATGTAAGAGAATATCCTAAATCTTAGAAAATAATACACTTAAGTATTTTATACAAAGGGCCATGGTACGTATATCTTACCAATGTAAAATGACATAGAGGGAACATAAACGATAAAACAAATCATCTGAAAATCTAAAATTATTTCAAAACAATATCCTTTAATATTCTAAAAGGCCACTCAATTATAGACATATTCTAATAAAAAAAAAACCCATGTTTTATACTTCAGTTTCGGTATAAAGTCAAGTCCTCTGGGCTTTAAAACTGGCATTTTAAAATCTACTCCAGGGGCGTATGGGTGGCTCAGACAGTTGAGCGTCCCACTTGGGCTCAGGTCATGATCTCATGGTTTGTGGCTTGGAGCCCCCCATCAGGCTCTGTGCTGACAGCTAACTCATGAGCCTGGAGCCTGCTTCAGATTCTGTGTCTTCCTCTCTTTGACCCTCCCCTGCTTACACTGCCTCTCTCTCTCTTAAAAATAAAAAAATTTTTAATAAATAAAATCTACTCCAATGTTTCAGTATTTATTTAAAACATGGGAAATGAATTAAAATATAGTGTGTTCCACATCTAATCTTCTCTTAATTTTTGGAACTCAACTAACATTTTCCTCTTTTTTTCTTTCTAAACACTTAATACAGTAGTTACCACTTTGAACACAGACTTCATGTCTGAGATCTCCTTTACAACACTCTTTTTTTAATATTTACTTATTTTGAGAAGAGAAAGAAAGAAAGAATGTCCAATCTGGAGGGCAGGAAGCAAAGACAAACGGAGAGAAAAAAACCCAAGCTGGCTCCAACTGTCAGTGTGGAGCCCAATGAGAGGCTCAGTCACACTACCCATGAGATCATATCCAAACTGAAATCAACAGTCGGATGCTTGGAACCAACGGTTCCATTGAAGCACCCCTTGCAACAGTTTTTTGAAGGGGCTAGAAAAGATAATCATTCACTACTGTAGCACATCAAGAATTATTATGGACAATCCTTCCTTACATATTCTCCTAAAAGACAACAATGTCTTCTCAGATTATGTGCAAATCTCGATTTACTTCCAACTATAGACATACAGAGTTCGTTGCCACAGCACATCAGTTTGAACACACACATTAAAAAATTTGTTTGGGCAGTTAAATCTTAATAACCAAAGAATAACTTCTCTCTAAGTTCCAGTGGGTTTGTCTGTGGGTTTCAATTGTTTGGGGAGGGAGGGGTTCTCTTTAGAACTTACGATACAGAATTAAGAAATCAGGTTTCTCAGGGACATAATCAATTAAGGCCTCTTTTCTTCAAATGGCTCAAATTCTCAAAATGGGCCACTGTTCTAAACAAACTACACTCAGAAATTATTTCTCTGAAACAAATCAAATAATAAAAACTTTCTACAAAATCATAAAATTCCAAGATTATCCTTCCAAACAAAAATGCTGTGACCTGCAACACTGACTCAAAAAAACTTCTAACTCTTCGACAAAGGGTTAGCTAGGGGTGCCTCCCTGGCTTAGTCAGTAGAGCATGTGACTCTTAATCTCAGGGTCATGAGTTCAAACCCCATGTTGGGCATGAATCTAATACTTAGGGGGGAAAAAAAGAGTAAGAGCATTCTTAGACTCTTGCATGGACAGGACCCTGTGTAGACTATGGTCTAGATGCCAATGTTTTCATGTGGTCTGGCAATTCAAATCAACTGGCTGTTGCTTGTACCTGGACTTGGTAAAGATGTGCTCTTCCAGCTGTGTTGTCTACACAGATGAGGGAGAAGTAGTTAAAGCTCTCAGGCTTAACATTTATGAACTCTGGCCTAGGGGTTCCAACATAGGCAAACCAATTATAAAAGCTTATTTCAGGGGTACTGGATGGCTCAGCTGGGTAGGTGTCTGAATTTGGGTCAGGTCATGATCTTGCATCATGGGTTCCACCCCCACATTAAGCTCTGTGCTGACAACTCGGAGCCTGGAGCCTGCTATAGATTCTGTGTCTCCCTCTCTCTTTGCCCCTTCCCCACTCATATTCTGTCTCGATCTCTCTCTCTCTCTCTCTCTCTCTCTCTCTCTCTCTCTCTCTCTCTCGATCTCTCTCTCAAAAATAAACATAAAAAATTAAAATAAATAAAAATAAAAGCCTATTTCACACATGATCCAAACATTGCAATAGCATATGCAGACAATGAATGTGTGTTGTGCTGACTCACAGACACTTATACTGTTCACCTTTCCTCTACGGTCTTTGAGGACCACGAAGCTACTTCGCCTGTACTTTCACTCATTCGTTTATTTACTCACTTATTCAAATAAACGGAAGGAAGAGAAACTAGGAAACCTAAGAATTATCACAGAATAAATATATACCATTTAAAACAAAGGAGATAGTATGAGGTGACTGAGTATCTAGAAAGGCCTCTCTTAAATACTGACATTTAAACATCTAAAGATCATTTAAAATCTACATGGGATAATAAGGCAGCTTCTACAGGTAACCTAACTGCTGTGCTACTCGAATATCAGTAAGGAAATCTAAATTTCAGTCTCAGCCATGCCACTTTAGATTATACATAGATACACAACTTTGAACAACCCTCTTACTCAGAATGCAAAGGCTTGACCTCTCTCCTTACAGTTGCTTCTCTTAAGTGCCTATAGATAGTTCACTTCCTCCATTACCTCACGTGTTTACCACTCCCTTCCCTTTGCTTTTCTTCTTTCCGGAGTCCCTAAAGCTACTGCAGATAGGAGTTTCTGCTCCCAAATAGCAGGCCTTTAATAACAAGTGCATTCCTTTCATCTGAAGCAAAAAGACCCACTCCAACCCAAAAGATATAAAACTTAACTCTTAACTGCTATCCTGGTCCTCACAAACATCAAGTATTGCCTTTCTGCCAGCAGAGGCACTCCTGAAATATATACTCGGCTGAGGACCACTCCCAGATCTAAAGTTCTTGGGATGGCAAGTCTCTAGGTTTTAGTGTTAAAACTGCCAGTGATCTTTTGTTTAGTTTTGTCCTTTATTAATGTTAAATTATGATAATCTGGCAAGCAATCAGGTTTGCCTTGTGGGGACTGGAGGTGGCTAGCTTACTTTTCAAGTTAACTGTTGTTTTTATATAGTAGGATATACAGAACACCCCAACAGGAGCAAAACGGATTCTAAAATAGCTCTTTTTTGGGCATTAACATTAAAATGCAGCAGAAGACATTAGGACATTAGGCTATGAAAACTAAATTTAACTGATAAAAATTCTCCAAATAAGACCTTTTTAAAAGCATAATGGGGGCGCCTGGGTGGCTCAGTCGGTTAGGCCTCCGACTTTGGCTCAGGTCAGATCTCATGTTCATGGGTTCGAGCCCCACGTCAGGCTCTGTGCTGACAGCTAGCTCTGAGCCTGGAGCCTGCTTCCGGTTCTGTGTCTCCTTCTTTCTCTGCCCCTCCCCTCTCATGCTCTGTCTCTCTCTGTATCAAAAATAAATAAATCATTAAAAAAAATTAAAAGCATAATGGCATAGGGAACTCTGTAACTACTAATTAAATGCCTGACTGTCATTCCAATTTAACTCATTATAACAACTAATTAATCCTTACTGCTTGCTGATACAAATAGAGCTACTTTGCAGCAATCCCCTTTATAAAGTTAACTCTTGAGGATTAAAATGTTCTCAAACCTATAATTTCAATTAGGAGCCTGAAAACTCATCTCTCCTAACCTCTATTCCTGAAGAAAATTCATTTCAAAAGGTCTGCAGTGACTATTTCCTATTTTCACTATACCTTTCATTAAAAATACTTTAAGAAAGGTTTTATAAATCTATATCCAAAAAACTGAGGAAAAATTCAACTTGCTTGTCTGTAAAATGATTTGCTAGTGAACATCCCTAGTCAAACCCTCAATGACCACACCACGGTGTATTTTCAGGTACTCAGAAATTATGGCAATGCAGTAATAATGTAAAAATGGATGCCAAAAGAAATCAGTGCTAGAGACCTTTAGCAAATATAATTTTTGCTAACTTGTCAAGTCACTAATGTTGGGATGTATTTTCCACCAACATCAAGGGTCCACCATAAAACTTTAATAACACCTGTGCCTTTATATAAAAAGACTACTAATCTTCACATGTGGGCTAAACCAGGTTCTAAAGTCAGGAGCATGAGTGGGGAAAATACAGTCACATTTTCAGGCCTTGATACTATTCTACTGGTTAGTCTCTAGACATTTCAACTACTTTTTTTTTAACCTTTCTAACTTAAATACTTTTTCATAAAGAAAGTGATTTTCTACATTTAAAAGTTTCTTTCCCTCTTTCTGGGAAAAACTGCGTATTTGAGAACTAGAATGAGGAGACCTCTATATTTTGCTGCATGTGCTCTTCCGTGTGTGCATGTATAGCTGTTCAAAAAGAAATTACAAAAAGTTTCCTTCAAATCCCGAAATAGGCTTCTATTACTAAATTAAAATGGGGAATTCCTAGAACCACCAAAATGCTATAAACCAGTTAGTTATATATGTAGCAGAAGTCCTCTAGTCATAAGGAAAATTACTTTATGGAAAGGCTTAATCATAGATAACAAAGTTTTAGCCTGCAAACAGTACAGTGAATTTCATATTTTTAATTAAAATACATATAGCATTTACAACAATGCCTGCTTCAGAAAGTTATAGAAAGGGTTTTAATATTTGGTAGCATCATCATTACATGAAGTCCGTTAAATGCAATGTTAAAAAGTAATGCACAGGGTTCTGGTTCAGATTAATTTAAGTAAGGGGGCACCTGGGTGGCTCAGTCGGTTGAGCGTCTGACTCTTGAGTTCGTCTGAAGTCATGGTGCAAGGTTGTGGGATCGAGCCCTTTGTCCAGCTCCCCAATGAACATGGAACTTGCTTGAAATTCTCTCTCTCTCTCTCTCTCTCTCTCTCTCTCTCTCCCCCTCCCTCCCTCCCTCTACCCTTCTCATCTGCCTGCATGCTTTCTCTCAAAAAAAAAAAAAAAAGATGAGGCAAGCACACTCCACCTCATCCCTTTCACTGAAGGTAACTAAAAAACCCTGGAAAGAATGTATGCAGCAACTGAGGGTGTAAGTGGAAGCAGATAGATTAGTAAAGGAAATCAGAACTTAAAGCACAAGCAATCTGGTGCTAATTCCTAGTTGTTTTCTTTCCTCCCATCTCCTACTCTGTAATCAAAGGTAGTACAAATGAGACCAACATATACCAGGCATGAACAGAAAAGGCTCCAAAAAAAGCACCTTCTCTTCTGAGCTGAGGCGGGGGGCAGGAGGAAGAGAGGACAGAGAAAGTAGGAAAAGTCTCCTGGGTTTTTTTCCTCTCTCTCATGCCATAGCCTCCAGACAAAACCAAGTCTGTCAGGCAGGTATTCCTTAGAAAAGGATACTCTTAACCATAAGAACCCTGGTCCAAAAAGTGCTTGGTAGTGTGGAGAGGAAAAGAGAGAGGAATCCCTGTTGATGATGATGAAGATGATGATGATGATGATGATAATTTTTGTCCATTCTCTTGGCCCCTGAGATAGATTCAGTTGAGGGAAAGCCATAGCGAAGGAGGGATAATGAAGCCCCAGACTTCCAGACAGAGGCTCAGGAAAATGGGGCCAGGGCTATGAGTCATAGTATTGATGAAACTTGCAAAGGAGAGATCTAGAGAAATGGACCCCATAAAGTTGTACATGAATTCCTGGGCTCATCCCTAAACTGTAACATGTGGATCTGACCCTAAACAACATATCAAAGGTCTTGAGAACTAAACTAGGAAATAGGACCACTAGCTAGGTTTCTGGATAAAGCCCTTCACAGTATATAGCCAGAAATGATCCAAATAGTACTACTGAGGCTTTGAAAACTAGACTGACTTTAGAACCAAGCCCACAGACGAAGGCTCGTTGAATCTTGTGGCTTGAACCTAACTGGGTCAAATGCACAATAAACCAAAACAACAAATCATTCTCTATAGGATGTAAACAAAACCAGAGACCCATAATATTCAAAGTGTCCAGAATAACCCAACATCTGAAAAATCAAGAAAACTCGACAGCTAACAAGGGAAAAAATCACTGAACAGTTGTCAGTAATAAAATGACCCCAATGTTGGAAATCTCAGAGACTAGCTATCATAACCATGCTCCAAGAAAGATTAAATAAATGTAACATAAAATTCAGCAGATAAGTAAAAGTTATAAAATAGAACCACATAAGAATCTTAGAAATGAAAACTATAACTAAAATTTTTAAAAAAACCTCACTGGATGGGCTCAACAGAAGAATGGAGATGACAGGAAAAATTCTATGACCTTAAAGATAAAGCAACAGAAATTATCCAACCAGGAAAAAAGAGAGAGAGAGAGAGAGAGAGAGAGAGAGAAGGATAAGAAAAAGAAAGAGGCAAGCCTCAAGGATCTGTAGGATGAAGTCTAACATTCATGTCACTGAAATCCCATTATAAGAGAAAGAGAATGAAACCACAAGACTCCAAATAGTCAAAGCAATCTTGAGGAAGAAGAAGGCCTCACACTGACAGATTTCAAATTCTATTACAAAACTATAGTAGTCAAATCAGTGTGATATTGGCATTTGAAGAAAAAAAAAAAAGGACCCATCGATCAATGAAACAGAATAATGAGCCCAGAAATAAACACATGCATATGTGGTCAATTAATTTGTGACAAAGGAGCCTAGAATTTACAAGGGGGAAAAGACAGTGTCTTCAATAAATGTTGCTGGGAAAAGTGTCACTCTCTTACATCATATAATATATTTAACTCAAAATAAAGACTTGAACGTAAGACCCCAAACCATAAAATTCCTAGAAGAAAACATGTGCTACTAAGCTCCTTGACAGAGGTCTTGAGAAGAATTTTTTGAATCTTGACACCAAAAGCAAAAATAAATAATTCAGAGCATATCAAACTAAAAAGCTTCTGCATTAAAATGAAACGAGGGGCGCCTGGGTGGCTCAGTCGGTTAAGCCTCTGACTTCGGCTCAGGTCAGATCTCACATTCGTGGGTTCAAGCCCCGCATCAGGCTCTGTGCTGACAGCTAGCTCAGGGCCTGGAGCCTGTTTCCGGTTCTGTGTCTCCTTCCCTCTCATGCTCTGACTCTCTCTGTATCAAAAATTAAATAAAACATTAAAAAAAATTTTTTTTTAATTTTAAAAATAAAATAAAATGAAACGACACCAAAGGGAAGAAAATACCTGCAAATCATTTATCTGATAAAGGTTTCATACCCAAAATATAAAGAACTTCTACAACTCAATAACAAACAATCTGGTTTAAAAATGCCAGGGGATGCCTGGGTGGCTCAATCAGTTAAGCGACTGACTTCAGCTCAGGTCGTGATCTCACGGTTTGTGGGTTCAAGCCCCACATCGGGCTCTGTGCTGACAGCTCAGAGCCTGGAGCCTGCTTCAAATTCTGTGTCTCCCTCTCTGTCTCTGCCCCTCCCCTGATCACACTGTCTCTCTCTCTCTCTGTCTCTCAAAAAATAAACATTAAAAAAAAATTTTTTTTTAATGGCAGAAGAGGGGCACCTGCGTGGCTCAGTGAGTTGGGCGACTGACTTCAGCTCAGGTCATGATCTCATGGGTCTGGGTTCAAGACCCACATCAGGCTCTGTGCTGACAGCTCAGAGACTGGAGCCTGCTTCAGATTCTGTGTCTCCCTCTGTCTCTTCTCCTCCCAGCCTTGTGTTCTATCAAAAATAAATAAACATTAAAAAAACATTTTTTAAATAAAAAATGCCAGAAGACTGAAAAGATATTTTCCAAAGAAGACATGCAGATGGCCATCAGGCACATGAAAAGGAGCTAAACGTCACTAATCATCAGGGAAATATGAATCAAAAACAAGTGCAAATCAAAACCTCGCACCTGTTAGAATGGCTATTATCAAAAAGATAAATTCTAAGTGTTAGCTAGGATGTGGAGAAAAGGGAACCCTTCCTTGTGCACTGTTGGTGGGAATGTAAATTGGTACTGCTGGCCTTTATGGAAAACAGTAGCAAGGTTCCTCAAAATTAAAGATAGAACTACTTCTATGATTCAGCAATTCCACTTCTGGGTATTTACCTGAAGTGAAAATATTAAGGATATATGCACCCCACTTTCATGGCAGTATTATTTACAATAGACAAGATATGAAAGCAACCTAAGTGACCATCAATGGATGAAATGAATAAAGAAAATGTGGCACATATGTATATTCATATTAATTCATATATTCATATATATGACTATTATTCAACCATTAAAAAATAATGAAATCTTGCCATTTGCAACAACGTGTATGGACTCCGGTCGCATTATACCAAGTGAAATACGTCAGACAGGGAAAGACAAATACTGTATGATCTCAAACATGAAATCGAAAAACAAACAAAAAAAAAAACAGCAACCAAGCTCCTAGATAAAGAAAACAGACAGGTGGTTACCAAAGGCGGAGATTGGGGGATGTGGGAGGTGAGAGAAATGGGTAACGGCAGTCAAAAGGTACAAACTTTGAGTTTTAAAATAAATAAGTCATTGGATGTAATGTACAACATGACTAGCTAATTATACTATACTGCATATTTGAACATTGCTAAGAAAGTAAACCTCATCACAAGGAAAAAAATTGGAGGGTAACTTAACTAGATTCATTGTGGTCATTATTTCACAATGTATACAAATATCAAATTGTTATGATGTACACCTGAAACTAATATGTTATTTTTTAATGTTTATTTATTTTTGAGACAGAGACAGAGCTTGAGCAGGAGAGAGGCAGAGAGAGAGGGAGACACAGATTTTGAAGGAAGCTCCAGGCTCTCAGCTGTCAGCACAGAGCCTGATGCAGAGCTCAAACTCACGAATCGGAAGATCATTACCTGAGCTGAAGTCAGACGCTTAACCAACTGAACCAACCATGCACTCGAGAATTATACTTCAATTTAAAGACAGAGAATTACTGAAAATGTCTAAAATTTAATGAAACACAAACTTAGATTCAATTACAACAAACCCAAAGAAGTATAAGCTCAAAGAAGTGCACACCTGGGTACATCATAATTAAACTGTTGAAACCAAAGACACAAAAATCTTGAAGGCAGCCAGCAAGAACACAATACCTGTGAGAGTAACAATTTGAATGACTACGAATTTCTCATCAGAAACAATAAAGGCCAAAAAGTGCTGGGGGGAGGAGGAGGTGGAGAAGGTCGGTCAACCTTAAACTCTATATCCAGCAAAATATTCTTTAGAAATGAAAATGGTAAAGACATTCTCAAATGAAGGAAAACTAAAAGAATGTGTAGCCAGCAAATATGCTCTTTAAAAAAAAAAAAAAGGCCAAAAGTTATGCAGGCATAAGAGAAACTAACAAAAAGAACCCTAGAACTTCAGGAATTTAGGGAAAGCAACAGACATAGTAACATCTGGGTAAATGTAAATAAAGTGTTGTCTCTTGAATACTTAAAATTGTTGATGGTTGAAAACAAAAATTACAACCTTCTCTGGTAATGTTTTCAATGTGTGCAGATATCATATGACAAACACCCCATACAGGAAAGAAGGTAAAGGGACCTGTATGGTAGTAAGGTTTTTAAGTAAACCAGGTAAAGTGTGTGCTGTAATCGCTAGAACAAACACTTAATGAAGCCATACAAAAAGAACAATCAAAAGTGCAATAAATTAAAATAGTGAAAAATAGTCTAACTGAAAAGAAAGCAGTAAAGAAACAAAGGAAGAAAAAGCAAAGGAGAGAAACAGAAAACAAATAATTAAATGGTAGAACAAAATCCAAACATATAACTGTAACAAAAGTAAATGCTTATGTAAACACACCAACTAAAAGAGATTATCAAAGCTTTTTTTATATATATAAAAAGACCCAACTGTCTTCAAGAAACCCACTGTAATGGGCTGCAATGTAATGACAGAGGTTAAGTTAAAAGTAAAAGGATGGAAAGAGTAACACCATGCAGCCACTAACCAAAAGAAAGTTGGAGTAGCTATACTAATATCAAAGTAGACTTGAGTGCAAAGAATTTACTTAAAATTTGTTTCCTCAGTGCGCCTGGGTGGCTCAGTCAGTTAAACATCCAACTCTTGATTTTAGCTTAGGTCATGATCTCACGGTCATGAGACCCACATCGGGCTTGGCGCTAACAGCCCAGAGCCTGTCTAGGATTCTCTCTCTTCCCCTCTGCTCCTCTCCTCCACTGTGTGCGTGCGCTCGCTCACTGTCTCTCTCTCTCTCTCTCAAAATAAAATAAAATAATAAAATTAAAACTGATGGAAATGAAAGGAGAAATAAACCCCACAGTTACAGAGACTTCAGCTTTCCTCTCATGTGGGCAAAGAGCCAGCAAAGATGTAAAATTTAACATCACCAGCAATCAAATGAATCTAACTGACATTTATAGAAATTTAAAAAACACTCCACTCAAAAAGAGCAGAATACATACTTTCTTCAAATGAACATGGAACATTCAGGACAAACCATATCCTGACCATACAACAAGCTTAAGAAATGTAAAAAGATTCAAGTCAAAGTATGTTCTCTGACTATAATGGAATTAATCTAGCAATAATTAATATAGTATCTAGGAATAACCAAATATTTGATTATATGTAACCCATGGGTCAGAAAAGTCTTAAGGAAAATTGGGAAATATTTTAAACTAAATGAAAAACATCAGAATTTGTGAGATATAGCTAAAGTAGTGCTTAGAAGGAAACTTAGACACTCAAATGTTTGTATTTGAAAATTTTCAAATTAATAACTTAAGAAATTAGAAGAAGAGCAAATATGTGCAACATTATTATTTCAATTAACACTGCTGGGGTGCTTCGGTGGCTCAGTCAGTTAAATGTCCAACTTTGGCTCAGGTCATGGGTGAGTTCGAGCTCCTCATTAGACTCTGCGCTGACAGTGCAGATCCTGCTTGGGATTTTCCGTCTCCCTGTATCTGTCCCTCCCCTGTTCTCTCTCTGTCTCTGTCTCTCTCCCTCTCTAAAAATAAATAACATTAAAAAATAAATAAAAATAAGTAAAGATTTTTTTTAAAGGCGTTCTCATTACAAAGAAAAAAAATTTTTTTGGTATCTATAGATGATAGATACTAACTAAACTTACTGTGATAATCATAAAAGTCAAGTCAGTACAATCATAGACCTTAAACAACACAGCACTGTATTTCAATTATATCTCGATAAAACTGGGGGGAAAAAAAAAGAGCAAAATAAATCTGAAACAAACAGAAACAATCAGTAAGAGTAGTAATCAATTAAACAGAAAATCCATAGAAGTAAATCGATGGAACCAAGAACCAATTCTCTAAAAAAAATAAAACGGATGAAATGACAGAAAACAGGAGAAACAGAAATTACCAATGTCAATAATGAAGGAAGGGATATCACTAAACTCTACAGATATTAAAGGCATAAGAAATACTATAAACTCCATACACATAAATTCAACAACCCCATTAAAATGGACCGATTTTTAAAATTTTTATCTTTTTAATGTTTATTTCTGAGAGACAGTGAACAGGGGAGGGGCAGGGAGAGAGGGAGACACAGAATCTGAAGCGGGCTCCAGGCTCTGAAACTGTCAGCACAGAGCCGGATGCAGGATTTGAACTCACGAACCATGAGATCATGACCCAAGCCAAAGTCGGATGTTTAACCGACTAAGCCACTCAGGAGCCCCGAAACAGAGCAATTTCTTGAAAGCAACAATCTACCAAAACTAACCTAGGAAGAAAAAATACTGAATAATCCTGTCAATTAAAGAAATGTAATTAGTGACTTTAAATCTTTTTTTTCTTTTAATGTAAACTCTATCCCCAATGTGAGGCTCAAATTCACAACCCCAAGAACAAGAATTCATGCTCCACCGACTAAGCTAGCCAGGCATTCAGATTTTAAGTCTCTTTCTAAAAAATCTTCAGGCCTGGATGGTTTCACTGGTGAATCCCACCAAACATTTAAATTAAAAAACACCACCAAATCTACATAATCTCTTCCCAAAAAACAGAAGAGGCAGGAATATTTTCCCAACACATCTTAGAAGTCTAGCATTACCTGGATGCCAAAAAAGTAATTTGCAATATTCAAAAAGGTGGATACAATATCCTATTCAGAAAGGTGGATAGACTGTCCTAAAACAACTATAATGATCTAAAACAGCTAGAAAATTCACACCAATCTACAGCAAAGTTCTATGAATTAATGGATTTGCTTGTGATTTGTGGACAACAGCCCTTGACAAAGGGAGATCTAACACCTGCTGAATGATCTAGGTTATCAATTTTGTTCAGTCAAATGCTGGTTATGTGGAAAGGTAGCGGAGCGAGAGTATCCAACCCCCACCCCCATCAGGAGGTTACTGGTAAACCCGCCAATGTTTTCTGGTAACCCAGGAACCATTTATTCTAACCTAAAATTTTCAGAACACAACTACAGTTCTACACCTATAGCTGCAGCCCTCATGTTGTTCTTTCCCATTATACCCTTGGATTAGTTTGAAGCAGTCTGGAAACCTCCAACAAGAGAATTAAGGACAAGATTACAAGATTAGTCTGTGTTGGAATTTAGCCATGAGGTTTTAGTTCCTGATGAACCAACCAGAGAGCATTATTTTTAAAACTGCTATGCATAGTCCCCAAAGTGAAAAAATCAACCTAATCACATCTTGTATGAGAAGAGGCCATAATAACTGCTACCTGTTAAAGAGTATAACTAGGAAGACCACAGGGAGCCCTGCAAACTTTACATCACATATTAACCTAATTTCTTTGAGACAAGACATCCTGTAGGAATTGAACTGACTCATTCAGAATTCTCAGGTCCAACATCATCCATTAGCCACTTCTGTTTCCCGTTCAGCTCCATTTCTTTAAAAGAAGTTATGCAGGGATTTTTCTGGGCTATCAAGAAATCTAACTGGGGATGAAGATTTTATATAATTTTCTGAGTCTACCTCATTCTACTTCCGAGATGATAAACTTCACTGCTCACTGAAACTGTAACATCCATTAGTGGCTATTTAGGTCTACAATTAAACAAATGTCAGAGACATTACTGAGAAGTTACCCAGAAACTGTCTCCTAGTTTAGAATTGAACCCATAAGTCCTACTGCTACTCAGAACCTTTAAATGTTAGAAGGAAAAAGCCTCTAAATGTAACCAAGGATTAGAGCATATCATGCCAGATGATGGCAAATCCATGACCTCTTATCAGATCTCTTTTCTAACTGGAAGATAAATAAAGCTAGTAAAACCGGGCTCCACAGGTGTATCCTAAAACAGATAGGCAATACTCCCTTTTCTTATCTTTTAAAGAGTAGCCCAGGCATCCTTGACAGCAGTACTGGAAGCAGAAAATGTTTATAAATACAATTCTGATGTCAGACTCTGGAGGAAGCAAACTTTGGCACCTATCATTAGGATATATTAAAACCTGGATTTTAATTTCTTAGTCCTTTATCTCCAACTTGTAACATTTTCCTGCTTTGTGGATTTGCATCCTTATCTCTTCCACTAATAACATCATGTGGGCTGCTTTGTTTTCCCCCAGGGAAAAAAGTAAAGCATTTAGTAACACCTCTTACTTTTTAAAATATTAAAGTTACTAATTCTCTAAAAACATTTTTTAAAAAATTTAATGTATATATTTGAGAGAGAGAGAGAGAGAGAGAGAGAGAGACAGATGGGAGTGTGAGCAGGGGAGGGGCAGAGAGAGAGGGAGAGACAGAATCCAAAGCATGCTCCAAGATTCCAAGCTATTAATCACAGAGCCCAACCGGGGAGGAGGGGGGCTCAAACTTACTAACTGTGAGATCATGACCTGAGCCAAAGCTGGACACCCAACCAACTGAGCCACCAGGGACCCCTCTTTTAAACTAGGATACCTCAGGTCTTGTAGCCATTTATTCATGTATTAGTAGAGACATCTCTGCTTCTAAATTTTTTAGTTTGGCAGTACAGTAGTATGGCTGCAGAAAATGTCATGGCCTGAATACATTTCCCTTTCAATGGTTATTTTTCACCCTCTGGCTCTCTCTGGGTGTCCCTTAAGAAACACTAAACATTGTAAATCTACTCCATTAGCCCACTCCGTGTTATCAGCATTGCTTCATACTGAAACTCAGCTCTTATATGATGGGCAGTCATGAAATACTGAGTCACTGTACGGTTCTCAAGTGCCAAACTGCCATGTCTTCTAAATGCTAGTTCTCAAGTGCCAAACTGCCATGTCTTCTAAATGCTAACATCTTTATTTATTTAGTAGCTATCTACAACCCCACTTACTACCATCCAGGTGGGGAGCCTGGCAGGGAACTGAAAGTGCAGGAAGAGGCTGGAGTAACAAGAATGTTTTCCAATTATATGTGATTCCTGCGTCAAGAATACATCATTATTATTAGTTAGGAATATGTCACTGACTTACACTATTAATAACAAATAGTAATAATGTTAACAACAACATGACACCAATCACTTTACTGGTCTCATTTTACAGAAAAGGAAGCTTAAAAGCAAGGTCACACACACCAGGAAAACTGGGATTTGAACACAAGTCTGAATTTCAAAACTCTAATGTTACTTTCTATTTGAATAAAAATGCTTCACATATTTGAGAGCTGTCTATTGATAAATAAGTAAAGGTCATTACTCGTACAGAAGCTTGAAGTCCGTGTTAGGCTGCTCAAACACAGGAACAACAAAAAAAACTCAATGGTCAACTGAGAGATCATAAATGGGTAAGTAAAGTAAAATACCAATTTAGTATTCCACCAAGCCAAAACTAGTAACCACTATCAAACTTACCAACAGGAAGACAAAACAAAAAGACCAGCAAATTTTTCAGTAAGCTGCCCCAAGCATCATGGCTCATCTGTGATGGCAAAGAACAGTCTGTGATTTTAATTTCTCTCACAATGACAGACCTTCATCAAGAATCAAAAAACTGCTCCCTAGTGGCCAGCAGACCTCTATCCTGGAACTCAGAAACCTTTCCTCCTCCTTCAAAACTGAATCCCTATTCAGTGCTTACTTGAGGGGTGAGGTAGGATCCACTTCATCTGCCATCTAACCGGAGCACGTGCTCCAGCCCTTCTCCTCAAATACCACATCAACCACAGTGATAATTATCAACTACGGAGCATTTATGCCAGGTACTCTGCTGATTTATCTTCCCTCAAACCATGAGCCCATGCGACAACTACTCTCATTCCCAAATCACCACTTTGAGGGGGCCACAGAGTTCTGACAGATCTACAATTCAAATATAAGCATGTCTGACTCAACATACTTAAACAATACACTATACTGCTTCACTCCACTAAGTCAATAATTATGGAGCACCTCCTGAGTCAGGCACAGAGTTACATTTAAGGGA
Organism: Suricata suricatta; assembly: GCF_006229205.1. Classification (NCBI taxonomy): domain Eukaryota; kingdom Metazoa; phylum Chordata; class Mammalia; order Carnivora; family Herpestidae; genus Suricata; species Suricata suricatta. The sequence goes on from NC_043711.1 coordinate 39,009,035, forward strand.
TATAAATAAGGAAGTCTGCAGTCTGTAAGTAGAAACAGATAAAAAGATATATAATTGATGCAAATAAATACAATTTTTTTAAAAAATGCTATGAAAAGAGAGCAAAGGGCAATTAACTTTGCCTGGGAAAAGAGTTAAGGCAAGGCTCCACAGATATGGGACCTAAAAAATTTGTAAGAGTGCTGTCTCAGGGAAAAGGAGGATCAGGACATAATGTATTGCAGACAAAGGAAAATGGCTCGGTATCGGGCATCTCATTCTCCATTATTAACACAGTCTAACGTATTTCAAGGCCTGCTTCCTCCTCCTCACAACCATCTTGCTAATTTTCACTGGCAAATTTAAGACCCAGTCCAAAGTCTGCCAAACACACACACACACCACTAAAATTTACAAGTGTTCCTGGCAAGGATAATATAGAAAAAAAAGTATTACAACAATCAGTAAAATAGACTTAAAGTATGAATTATCAAAGAATTGCCAAAGAAAGCTAAAAATGCCTAAGAAATACCACAAGAGGTGATACCCAGTTTCCCAGCTAGTCTCAGTCACAGAACTTGGAAAAGCTGTACTATACCAAGTGGCAAACCAAGATCCTAAAGGATATGTCTGTAAACAGGATTCATCACAGTTTATCTTTTTCATGAACTAGAACATTCAGGCTGAGTTGGAATTGCATTCCAGATCTATCTCAAAACTGTGTCACTTGACCTCTTTTTATCTTTTATAAGCCAGTGAGTATCTATTTAACAAGGAGACCAAAAGAATCATACAATGCTTTCCTATGTGAACGCACTTCCTAAAACAGTCAACTGTTTCACTAACTAAATAAATGAATAGGTTTTCACCGCATACTCCAGTTTTGGAGACAGATAGTAGAAAAGGACAGTATAAGAAATAGTAGGATGTCTCTTTGCATTAACTACCCTTAAGAATGACATGGCATACATAGCCAGTTCCTTTTTTGTTATTTGATAATGTCCACATGTTCTAAAATGAACAGATGTCTTTGAGCACTGTTAAGTCCACAGAAGACTGTACTTAATGAATCTCTTAGCAAATATCAAACAGCATAACTGGGATAGGAGGACTAAGGATCACACTATGTCTTTTCAGTCACATAGTAAAATAATCAGTAAAATAACCCAGTAAGAAAGAAAAACGATATCCTGAGTCTAAGACTAGCTATCCATTGACCCAGCACCTAAGAAAAATCACAACTGAAATCCCAAGACATCAGATATCCTTTATGTTTAAAGCACAACGAATTATACATACCAGCTTTTCTCTTCAGTAGAAAGATGGTATACAAAACAAAATCAGACACTTTCCAGGGACAGAATCATTCCTCTTTAAATTAAATCAGGAAGGCTTCCAAGCCGACAAGAGCCCGAGCCACTTTGAATATACAGCCTTCATTCAGCCGCCTCAAGGCCTATGGATTAGGACGTTTACTGGGCAGCCTGCAATCTGAGTACAGACTAAGGTACATAACCCCATAAACAAATCAAGACAGTTCAACTGAAATTCTGGAAGAGTGGAGAACATTCTGTTTATTCCTTGCTTATAAAACATTTGCAAAATAAGTAGTCAGCAGGGTAGCATAACTGACACAAATCACAAGAAAGAAAATACTCTACAACGTTCTTTAGAAGAGAAACCAGAATTGAATGCTCAACTACTTACTAAGTCCTTACTACTAAGATAAAGATATGAATTGATTATATTTTAATTCTCATTTTAGTCCTCCTATATCTAAAAATAATAGCATGAATGCCCTTCCCAACCACAAATTTCCTTTTTACCATTAAGCATAAAAATACATTTTATACTCAATTCATCCCTATCTCTTCTAAACCCATTCCTCGTTCTCTACCCCATATCCACTATTTGATCACACAACCATATTTCCCAACATTCACTCAACTCCTTACAAATCCCCCTTTGCCCTGCATATCTGATTCAACCACTAAATCATACCTATTCTACTTCCCTAATAAAGCTCATCTTATTTTTTCTTTTTAATTTTTTTCCTAATGTTTATTTATGATTTATTTTTGAGAGAGACAGACACACAGACATTGTGAGCACAGGAGGGTCAGAGAGAGAGGAAGACACAGAATCTGAAGCAGGCTCCAGGCTCTGAGTTAGTTGTTAGCAGAGAGCCCCATACAGGGCTTGAACCCATGAACCACGAAATTATGACCTGAGTTCAACCGAATGAGCCATCCAGGTGCCCCTTGCTCATCTTTTCCTTACTCCTTAACTCTCCCCCCATTCATTACCTCTCAATCAGACCTTTGTAATAACCTTGTGACAAAGTTCCTTTTCATTGGTCTATATATTGCTACTAAATTAATCCTATGGAAAACAGTTTTACTTCATTCCTCTGAACAAAAATCATCTGTGGCTCCCCATGCATACAAATCTACTTTTCCAGTCTCTTGTTTTCTCCTTCATGCAAGTTACACTTAATTCAACAAAATTTCTTGTCCCCAGTTGTGCCTTTGCTACTCCCACTATTCTTTCTTGAACATCTTTTCTTCCCTCCATAATAATGGAAGCTGCACAAGAAATCAGGTATGTTTTGTTCCTCATTATATCTATGCTACCTAGAACACCGCTTCAAATACTCATGGATAAATGAAAACTACTCTACTCTCAAAGCTCACCTCATTGGCCATTCCCACCATGGTCCCACTAAACTGCCTTTCTAAAACACCCCCAATGTCTTAGAGAGGTCAGAGTAAAGAGATTCCCAAAGCATTTTGTGCCAGTCTAAAGGCACTTAGTATTTCTAATTTATACATCGCTACTATGAGGCACCTATGCTACCATAAACAACCCCATCTGACACATTTATGAATCATCTATCATAATGCCTTGCACACAGTTTAAGTATACATAAAACAGAAACACTATGCTTTATACACATTCATTCACTCAATATTTAGAAAACCTATTGTATGCGGGGCATAGTGCTTTGTACCGAAATACAGTACTGAAAAAAGGAGAAAGCTCTGCCCTATGGAATTTACGTTCATAAAAGAACTTACATTTCATAAAAGAGACAAAGACAGTAAATAAGATAATTTCTTAAGGTGGTAAGTGTGGTGAAAATTATGATGGAGGTGATATCATCAGTCCTAACTCAGGAAATTACATGCTACAGACAGGGTTGAGAGAAGCATGTAAAGGTTAAAATTGGTCAAACTGGCCCACCTTCAGACACACCAAAGAAAATTGCAAAAACAAAGTCATAGGCACAAATATCCACTGAACAGTGGAAAATAGTGCCTGCAACCAAAATGTATGTATATAAATTAATTAAAGCCTCTAGCATCCATTTCATTTAATATTTTTTAGAAAAGGATAGATCTTGGTCCCTTGGATTGAGGCAGAAGGGGATCAAAAGTTCCATCTCGAGCTGATTAAACATGAGTTGCCTATTAGCCATCAAAGTAGATACATCAAATAGACTACATGAGATGACTAAGTATGTACAACATGATCCTGTCACTGTGATCAAGAAGGCATATACTGGGCATTATGCAAAGTAAAATAAGTCAGAGAAAGACACTTCTTTGTAAAATCTTAAAAGAAAAAAAAGGACTCAGAGAACAAAGTGGTGGTTGCCAGAGGCAGAGAGTAGGGGGATGATGGGTGGCAACAGGTGAACAGGTATAGGGGCCAAAAGGTACAATCTTCCAATTATAAAATAAATAAGATGTCATGTGCACCATGATAACTATAGTTAATAGTACTACACTGCATATTTGAAAGTTGCTAAGCAGTATGTCTTAAAAATTCACATCATAAGATAAAAAGTATAACTATGCATGGTGATGGAGGTTAACTAGACTTACTGTGATGACTACTTTGCACTATATACAAATATGCAATCATTATACCATACACTTGAATGCAATATAATGTTATATGTTAATTATATCTCAAAAACAAAAAAAGTATATTATTTGTGTGTGTATAAAGATAGGGAAAACTGGAAGGATATACAGTTTAATAATGATTAAATCCTAATGGTATTAAAGATGACTTTTTTGTGTATCTACACTTTCTATAGTTTTTTTTAAACATCTATTTATTTTGAGAGAGAGAGAGAGTGCACGCCTGGCACAAGCAGGAGAGGGGCAGAGAGAGAGGGAGAGAGAATATCCAAAACAGGCTCCAAAGCCCAAAACAAGGCTCGAACCCACAAACCACAAGATTATGATCTGAGCCAAAGTCAGATGCTCAACCAACTGAGCCACACAGGCGCCAAACATCTACCCTCTTCTTCTTAAATATGAATTATGCGTATTTTTTTAAGAAACAAATATTTTAAGTTTTTTTTTAATTCAGCCACTGAATGCAGAAAATACAATTAAATAAAGAAACCAAAACCTAGGAGTCAAACGGCTAGATTCTGGAGAGGGGGAAAAAGTGGGTTTCTTCCATTTCCTGGTTTTTCCTCTGACAAGAACTATTTAAAAATAATAAAGTCAACATATTTGCATTCAAACATTCTCTAGACAAAATAAGCTGTCAAAAAAAGGTAGGTCTAGTGATCAGTGTCTAAACCGGACCTTAAGCCACCTTCAGAGAGGAAACTCTGCCAAAAGCTCTTTCTGCTTTAGGCTGCATGCAGTCTCAAGGGCCCACTTCTCATCTAGGAGAGGATGGGCTACCACACATTATACTGCCAGTTGGGGCTTGCAAATCTATGGCTGTCAACAGTGATTAAACCCACTCTAATCATAAATCTTGGTTTAAAAATTAAAGTAAACACCTGTAAATGGATGCCAATATTATGGTCTTATCCAAATTTAAAATGACAATCTAAGCACACACTTGTACACAAAGCCTAAATTCTAGAGGGCACGTAGTACTGCCAAGGACCACTCTTTTCTTCCAGTTGGGATCAGTCTACTCCACCTTGTACCACAAGGCTGCATTCTTAACTCTCATTCTTAACACTGTGCTACACTGCATACTTTGCATGAAAATGGAATATGGGTTCATAAAGACATCTGTCTTAATTTTTTATTTTGAATATCTATTTGAAAATATATTTGAGCACCTAGTATGTGCCAGGCACTGTTTCAAGGAACTGGAATACATCAGTGAACAAAAGCAACAGAAATCCCTGACCTCAAGGAGAGCACAATGCAGTAACATTTCAACAGCTAACATTTATGAAGCACTTTCATATCATATGCCTTTTGAACACTGTTCAAAATGTTTTTTAAATATTAACTTATAACAACTCTATGAGATAGAAACTACTATTATTCCCATTTTATATGTAAGGAAACATACACTGAGAGTTAAAGAACTTGCCAAAAACAACACAAGTCAAAGAGTAAGGATCTGAACCTCAATAGTTTGGCTCTCAATTACTAACCTTTATGCCATTCTAACTCATGCAGCCACTTAACCATATTCCAAACAAACTCATTGATACCACACTCATATGCTAACAAATTTAGGCTCAAATATATTCTTCATTAATACTACTTTGGTAAAGCTAAAGTAATTGTTATCAAGTAAATTGGTTAAAAAGATGCTTTTAGGATTATTTTGCCAATTAATCATCATCCAAATTTTATTTTAAATAACAAATGATTATTTTTCCAACCCAGTTTAGAAGGAAGGGCTTCAATTTTCAAGCAGAAATGTCACTACTCTGACACCTGAAACCTAAAAGTATTTTGCCAGAATTATAATTCTTTAAAAATAAAATATTCTTAGAATTTTTAAATGAACCCTAAAGCATAAATGAAATTAAGTTAACTTAAATTAACTCTAAGCTTAGATATCATTAATGTAAAAAAATTCCTTTTGGGATATGGAGAATGTTATTCTACTGTATAAACTAGACAAATTATGAAATTGGATCCAAATACAAGATCCAATGTCCGATTTAAGAAATAGTGTAACCTTAAAAAAAAAAATAGCACAACAGAATAAAAGCTTTTTAATTCTGACTCTGAAGAAAGAAATTAACTCACATTATTTCATTAGAGATTCCAATTTTTGTTTGTTACCTCTCAGAAAAACTGAATGCCTGAGTGAAGTCAGTCAGTCCTAGGACAGATACCATGTTTCCACTCATATGTAGATCTTGAGAAACTTAACAGAAGTCCATGGAGGAAGGAAAGGAGGGGGAAATAGTTACAGAGAGGAAGGGAAGCAAATCACAGGAGATTCTTAAATACAGAGAACAAACTGAGGATACATGGGAGGAGTTCGGGGGAGAGGGGAAAATGGGTGATGGGCACTGAGGAGGGCACCTGGGATGGGCACTGGGTGTGTATGTAAGCCAATTTGACAATAAATTATATTTGAAAAAAAGAAAGAAAAACTAAATGCTTTAAATTGTCATTTAATTTTAATCTACTCAACAAATAAGTTAATAATTTTTCAGAGTTTTTTCATATATGAGCACAAAGGACATGAATCAACTTTTATAATTATAAATGATACCCAAGTTATTCATTCAAAAAAATGCATACACTTGAGGCACCAGGAGGGCTCAGTCAGTTAAGTCTCAGGTTCTTGATTTCGGCTCTGGTCATGATTTCATGGCTTGTAAGATCCAGCCCCCATTAGGCTCTAGTGGTTCTGTGCTGATTGTGCAGAGCCTGCGTGGGATTCTCTCCCCCTCTCTCTGCCCCTCCCCTGCTCATGCATGTTCTCATTCTCTCTTTTTCTCAAAATAAATAACCATTAAAACACACACACCAAAAAAAAAAAAAAAAAAAAAAAGTTATAGCCTCAAAAAGTGGTCTCCCTAGCAAATGTTCTTAGATTCTGATTTAGAAAAGAATATTTAACACTCTCCCTCCACCCCCAACAAGAAAAGGCAGCATTACACCATAATAGGACAAGATTAGTTAAGAACTGCATGGAAATATGCCAGATTCCTGGAATACAAACTCCTAATGCAATCTACCAGTAAGTTTAAAACAAATTACATCCAGATAGCTAAAGGGGATGAGCCGTATTTATAAGAGTTGCCTGCAAAGTTCAATAAAAAAGAAAATTGAAAAAGGAATTATGTTCTCTATAGTCTCAGTCTTAGCAGTTGCTGAAGCATAAGCAGATACTTCTTTAAACATTAAACACAGAAACAGAGCAATTACCTAATAAAATAGTTTAAAAATACTGCTGGTTTACTTTACTTATCAACAAAACTAAGTATGTTTTGCTCTAAAAATAACAAAGAACTAGTGTTTAGCTTAATTCCAACTTCATACATGAAATCTATTCAGAAAACACTGTCAGTAATGCATACTTTCTGGACAGTAATTTGGCCATTTGACATGAAATATGTTTCTATCTCTTGACCCCATGATGTAACTCTGGAATCCATCCTTAGGAAATGCAGATCAAATTAATGTACAATAGCCAAACCCTGAAAACTACTCAAATGTCCAATAATAAGGAAACAATCAAATATATTATGACATAGCCACATGATATGCCATAAAAGAATAAATTATAAAGGCATTAAAATGGTTTTTTCACACACAAAAAATGCATACACCATAATTTTTTTTAAAACTAGAGATCTCAAAACTTTTTTATAACATTTTTTTTATTTTTTTATGTTTATTATTGAGACAGAAACAGAGTATGACTTGGAGAGGGTCAGAGAGAGAGGGAGACACAGAATCCAAAGCAGGCTCCAGGCTCTGAGCTGTTAGCACAGAGCCCGACACGGGGCTCGAACTGTGAGATCATGACCTGAGCTGAAGTTGGCTGCTTAACCAACTAAGTCACCCAAACATCCCTCAAAACTTTTTTTAAAAGGGTTTAAAATTTTTAAGTTTAAAGGCATCTGGATATATACATTTTAAAAAGAAAAAAAAGGAATACTTTTTATTAACTTTATTTATTTTAAGAGAGAGAGTGGGGGAGGGAAAGAGAGGGATAGAGAATCTCAGGCAAGTTCCACTCTGTCAGCACAAAGCCCCAAGCAGGGCTTGAACTCAGGAACCATGAGATCATGACCTGAGCTGAGATCACTGAGCTGACTGAGCTACCCACGTGCACCCACACTGGAAATGCTGACAGTCAGTTAACCTTGGATGATGAAGACCACAAGTGGTTTCTTCTACTTTATGCCATTTTTTCAAATTTCTACTAATAACCCTGTATTATTTTGAAAGTCAGGAAAAAAATCCTAAAAATAGCATTTAAGTAACTAGTTTTTATAGTTGCAATCCATTTTGTATCCATGTTCACTTACCACCCATTTTTATCTTTGATGAAGTTAAAAAGTGCCTCAAATTGTGAGATATATTCAAAGTGAGCAATTTAAAAATCCCTTTTGTTTTGGAATGTCTATTTATGTTGAGATAAAAAGTATACACACAAGTAGGGGGAGGGGCAGAGACCGAGTGAGAGAATCTCAAGCAGGCTCCACACTGTCAGCATAGAGCCCAATGTGGGACTGGATCTCAATCCGTGAGATCAAAACCTGAGCCACAATCAAGAGTTGGACACTAACTAGTAAGTCACCCAGGCACCCCTAAGTCAGTAATTTAAAATGCATTATTGTACCAGCTTCATGAGAACATCTGGCTTCTGAGATTCTAGGTCTACGTGGCAAAAATAATGGGACTGGGGATGAAGGATAAAGAGCCTAGAAAAGAAGCTCCCTGGCAGGACGCCTCGTGTCCCACAATTCCTAATGTGAACTGGAAGACCAACTCATTAGAAGGCTAGTTTCTACAGTAAAGTTTCAAATTTACTAACCTTTAGACTTGAACCATATTGTATTTTCTTTAAAAACTGTTTTTGCCATTCTTACCCTAAAATAACTAAATAATAAAAACTGATCAAATCCAGACTTATTTCTACTTTTCTTTTTTAATGTTTGTTTATTTTGATAGAGAGCCTGCCTATGGGGGGGAGGGGAGAAGAGAGAATCCCAAGCAGGCTCCCCGCTGTCAGCACAGAAACATGAGATCATGACCTCCATCCGAATCAAGAGTAGGATGCTTAACCAACTGAGCCCCTATTTCTGCTTTTTAAAGACAATAGACATAGCTCAGGAACCCAACAACCCCTGTTAGCCAATTACTTAAATGTCCAAACATTATAATATTCCACTACTTCTATTTTACACGGACTATCATTCCTTCCCCTAATTCATATCCTCAAACATAAATACACACACATATATGCAAATAGTCCTCAAATGTTAATCAACATACTTAAGATACTTGGATTTAAAATGTTATCCAGATTTGGGGCACCTCGGTGGGTCATTTGGCTGAGCGTCCAACCAGGACCATGAGGTCATGATCTTCTGGTTCGTGAGTTCAAGCCCCCGCACCCAGCTTGCTACTGTCAGAATGGGGCCCACTTTGGATCCTCTGTCCCCTCTCTCTGTCCCTCCCTGACTCATGCTCTCTCTCAAAAACAAACAACATAAAGCTTTAAAAAGTAATAAAATAAAAGGTTATCCACATCCATAAGGAGAGTATATTTATGTACAAATAAATGAAAAAAGATATTTAAAGGATTAAGATTTCCCAATCCACAGCTCTAGGATTCTAATCTCAGCTAGATTTTACAGAGGCAGATAAGAAAAGTAAAAGCACACTGGCTGTAGGTTCTAATTTTATCTCCGCTAATTAGCTTTGTTACCTTAGGAATTACTTTTCTAGATTTTCTAGCTACATCTATAAAATGAGAGTCAAAATTAGACCACTTAATTAAAGTTAAGAGAAATGCTAAAAAAAATTATTCTAGGTTCAAATTTCTACAATCTTTCAAAATATCTCCCTTTCCTAATTCGCAGCAGTTGATAAACTTTTCCTTGAATTAACCTGTTAAGTACCAATATAAATTTTTATACTACTCATTTCAAAAACACACAGTATCTATAAAAGTTAGCCTAGAACACCTTGGCAAACCCTACTAAACATTTCTTAGTAACTATCCTATAACCCATGTAAGCATCTCTGTTAAAAACAAAGATTATTCAACAAACATTACACATAGAGGACACATGATTTATTATGCAATAACTGCCAAAATACTTAGCAATGAGCAATATTTCATACCCTAACACTAAGGAGAAAATTTAATACTAGAGAAGTTTCTTTTTTTAATGTCCAAAGAAAAGAGTACATTACATGTGTTAACGGTCTCTATGTAAAAATATCAGATAAAATGGAGTATCACTGAAGTTTTAAAACCACAAGAATATGAATTTTAGGACTGAACCTCTCTGTAAATAGATTGCCTAATTTCAGAATGGACCAAACCCTACACAAACCTTTCTAGTAAGTTAAACGATATTTATGAAATGTTTCATAACCCTTAAGGGAGAAGATAGAGCCACATTTTATGTTTATGTTCACCTTAAGCTTTTCATGCCTAAGTTACTTGTTGAATGTAAGTAAATGGCCAACTTTCTAAATACACACTCAACCCATCTGTATTTCTGAATCTATAAGTCAAACATTTTATACAAAACACAAAGAATAATGCAGTTAATTTTTTTAAAGACAAGGCTAAATTCACTATTTTGAAACGTTTTTATCTAAAAGTCTGTAACATCAACTTTAATTACTAACTTTTCCTCACTCTCAATATAGTCTATAATAATCACAGATTAGGTTAGAGTCTGACATTTTTTAAGAAGGTGTGAAATTAATTAAGGTCTCTTTTTGTCAGCATCTTAAAGATTATAACCAACTACCGTCCAGATTTTTTCCTAAACCAAACCTACCCATATAATTATAATTCAAAAAGAATAGGCTGGGGTGCCTGGGTGGCTCAGCCGGTTAAGAGTTCAACTTCAGCTCAGGTCATTATCTCACGCAGTGTGAGAGCTCAGAACATGGAGCCTAGTTCGGATTGTCTCTGCCCCTCCTCCGCTTTTACTCTAGTGCTCTCCCTCTCAAAAAAAAAAAAAAAAAAAACAGTCTAATGTATTTAAAAAAAAAAAAGTGGAACCAGTGGTTCACATTAAGTTCAACAGCGTTCCAGAAGCTCTGTTGTTAAGATAATCTAACACAATTTAAAAAAAAAAAAAAATTAGGGGGGTGGGGAGAGGAGTACATGATGTGATCATTTGCCAACAATCCACAAATCCACTACTGGAGCCCACGTTTGGATAAATTAGATTCAAAGAAAGAAATGGGCACAGCTAATTCCCTTCTAAATGTTTTTCAAAACACTGTTTCTGAATTAAAAAAGTGTATCTGCTACAAATAACAACAGCTACCACTTACCTGGCCCATTCTTTGGGCAGGCATAGTGCTGGTCACATCTGTCATTTCATTTACTCCCCAAAACAACTCTTTCAGAAACATATTATTATCTCTACTTAATAGCTAAGATAGCAAGGACTGAAGAGAGGATACAAGGTTGCAGAGTGGCTGAGCCAGATCGCAAACCCGTGGTTCCTTCACTTCAAAGTTCTTGCTCATTATATTAAGCTACGCTGTCTACAAGAAAAAAGAATATATAATCAAGCATGATGTTCATGCTTATGTCTTTAGAAGTTCTTCAAAGATTTACTAAACTTTTTCAGATTTCCGAAGCGTAACTACTTCTCTGCAACCAATTCAACGACTAATTGTAGTGACAGACCTACATCAACACTGTGTATTAATTCAGTTTTGCCAAAAGGACAGGGGATACAAGGAGACTTTAATTCTTACCTCAGGGGATATCAGAAAATGTATAGTGAACTGAGATTTTTAACTTTTCCACATCATATAAAAACTCCACTATGGATACTGAATCCAAAGATTTTATTTTTTTAATGTGTTATCACATGCACATTCCACTCTACTATACCTGCGGAAGAGATAGTCATTTCAAGCCAAAAAAATAAAAACAAAAATAAAAACTTATCACCAAAGGAGCCGAACAAATAGGTAAATTTCTTTATACTTACATGCAACATTCTTCAAAGGAAGTTTGGATCTCTGCTAATCTTTTTTCCTAAAGTCTTACTCATTCCTGCCACTCTACTACTTACTGCACGACTAAGAGTCACACGTTACATTATTTTCTCCCACAAGGGAGCTGTGTTTCCATCATTCCTGTAACCAAACCAGTTGGGCAACTAGTCTATTTCAACCACCATCTAGAAGGTGGAAGAACGGCCGCCACCTCTCTGTAGAAGAGTTCTAAAAGCTCACCCCTGTCAAGTACAAGCACCTACCAGCTAAGAGTGAGTCACAGCAACTCCTGGCCTCGACAGACTGAAGAGAATCTCTTACTCCTTCCTTCACCAACTAACCACCCAAGCAAAATTTAATAATCATCCTTCCTCTCAATCACGGCTGAAAACACGCCAGCTTGTATATAGGTTCCCAGGGCAATTTCCATCCTAGACACCCCGGGTCTGGAACAAGCTATGTTCCTGCCCAGCCCCTCCCCTCCCCTCTCCTCCAAGCAAGAAACACTCTCACCAAAGACCAACTCCTTTTTCCAGGAAGTTAAGCGACTACAAATGCAACTCTTCGGACCACTGGCTCTGGAAAAGCAGAGACCCCGAACTGCTTGGCTAAGTAAAGGCTGCGGACTACCGTGCGGCGGCCTGGCCGGAGTGGTTCTCCCCAGTCTCTCCCAGCGAGCCCGGCAGCAATGAACTCGATCCCGGCCCCGCAAGGGGAACGGCTGAAAACCAGTAACCGAAGCACCAGGAAGCAGCTGTCCACAGAATTCGTGAAGGAGCCCACACCGGTCCCCTGCTTTCCTCACGACGGAGCTCTCCGTCCCGAGCGGCTACTGGACAGACGCTCGCGCGTCTTACTCACGCGTTCTGACCGGATGGACAGACTCGCCAAATCCGCCCCCCGGGGAGGGACGGGCCGGAGTTAAGCGTTCAGATACCCCCCTCCCAAAGCAAGCCCCAAGGAAATCCCAACCCTGAAAAACGTTGACAAGGCCGACTTTACCCTTTCCAAGTCACGGCCGCGTCGAGGACCCAGCCCTTTATAGAACACGACTAAATGGAATTAACCCTTCGGCGGCCGAAATCAGCGCAACAGCTCAGGCGCCAACACGCGCGAACTCCAAACCCCGGCCCCCGCCGAGGCGACAGCAACGCCTCGCCTCCAGCCCTCGTCCCCCTCGCCCCATCGCGCTGAGGGGAACCCCGGCCTTCGGGCCCGCACTGGGCCAGACCCGCGGGCTGCGGCGCCCCGGGCAGGCGAGCGGGCGGCACTCACCGCGATGACATTGACGAAGGTGGTCTTGCCCGAGTACTGCAGCCCCACCAGCGTCAGCTCCATCTCCTCCTTCCAGAAGAGCGAGCGGAACCAGTCCAGCAGGCGGGAGATGAGCGCCAGCATGATGGCGGCCGGACGGGAGAACGGACGGGCGGGCGCGGACAGCAACAGCGACGGCCTGCACACGAGCGGGCCTCAGCCCGGACCCCTCAACGGCTCCTCGGGGCCGCGGCGCACTACTGGCGGACACAGGCGGGCGCGGCGGCCGAAGCCAGGAAGCCGAGCGGGTCATATGACTCGCCCTACCCCCCACGCTCGTCCCCGCGCCACCGTCGTCGGCGCCCACGGCAAGAGCGGCGTGGCGGGTCGGGCCAGACGCATCTGCTGCCTGCAGCGCCACCTGCTGGACCCTCCCTGCAGCGTGGCTTACCCGGCTCCCTTTTGGCCACACCTCCCTCGCCCAGTAATACTGGCTCACTCCATCTTTCTACATTCGTTCTATGCAAAAAGGATTCAAGAGTCTGGCGGCCTCAGCGTGGTATAAAAATTCCTTCCGACATTTGTGGTAGCAAAAGATGGGAAGCCACGACTGTTCATCAGGAGCAACCTGATTAAAGAAACTATAGTGTGTCCCTAAAAGGGAATACTATGCAGCTATAAAAACAAATGAAAAAATTATCTATAAACCAATATGGAATGATATCTAAGAAATGTTTTTCAAAGGCTGCAAATGCCCGTATGTACCTATATAAAAATGCATATTGTATTTGCATAAAGAAGTACTACAAGACCAGTAAATATGGTTTCCTCTCCAGTAAAAGAAACTGGATGAGGGCGCCTGGGTGGCTCAGTGGGTTAAGCAGCCGACTTCAGCTCAGGTCATAATCTAATCGTTCGTGGGTTGGAGCCCGGTGTCAGGCTCTGTGCTGACAGCTGAGAGCCTGGAGCCTGCTTCTGATTCTGTGTCTCCCTCTCTCAGACCCTCCCCTGCTCACACTCCGTGTCCCTCTCTCTCTCAAAAATAAACGTTAAAAAGAAAATTTTTTTAAAAGAAACTGGATGGCCAGAGGCAGGAATCAGAATGAGACTTCTCTAAGTATCTTTTTGTATCATTCTGACTTTCAGCCATGGAAATGAGTTGCCTGTTCAAAAGTTTCATTAAAAAATAAATTAATGAGCACTGGATGTTGTATGGAAATCAATTTAACAATAAATTATATTAAAAATAAAAAATAAAATATCTGCAAGGATTTCAAATTTAAAAAAATCCTTGCCCTCATGGAGCATACATTCTATTGCGGAAACATGTAATATAATAAACAAATAACTCTAAGATATAATGTCATGTCATACTGAGCATTATACAGAAAACTACATCAGAGAAGGACACAGGAGTGGCCCTTGTTCTAGTTAGGATCAGACTAGACCTCTCGGAGGGGGTAGCCCTGGGTGGGGAGATGGAGGAAGTGAGGAAGAGAGCCAGGCATAGATCTGGTGGAAGCACATTCCAGACAGAAGGAACAGCAAAGACCCTCCAGGAGGAAGGAGCATGGAATGCTCTGGAAACAGAAAGAGTGTGGCTAGCTCAGATTAGTAAGGCAGGAAGTGGGAAGAAACATTGATGCAGAAAGAGACAGAGATCAGAAAAAGTAGGGCATGGTAGCTCTAGCTTAGATTTTATTCTTGGTGTTGTGGGGAATTGGGTGAGTGAACCAATTTATTTTTTTTAATTTTTTTTAATGTTTTATTTATTTTTGATACAGAGAGAGACAAAGCATGAGAGGTGGAGGGGCAGAGAGAGAAGGGGACACAGAACTGGAAGCAGGCTCCAGGCTCTGAGCTAGCTGTCAGCACAGAGCCCGACGCGGGGCTCAAACCCACAAACGTGAGATCTGACCTGAGCCGAAGCCGGAGGCTTAACCGACTGAGCCACCCAGGCGCCCCCCAATTTATATTTTTTAAAGTTAACTCTGGTAGCTCCATGGAGAATTGGCTATAAGAGGGCATCATGGGTTGAATTACGTCCCTCCAGAAGATATGTTGGAGTCCTAACCCCCAATGCCTCAGAATGTGACCTTGTTTGGAAATAAAACCATTGTAGACATAATCAGTGAAGATGGTAATACTGGAGTAGAGCGGACTCTTAATCCAAAATACCTGGTATCCTGGGATGTCTGAGTGACTCAGTTGGTTAAATTTCTGACTCTTTTTTTCTTAATTAATTAATTTGATATTTACGTCCAAGTTAATTAGCCTATGGTGCAAAAATGATTTCAGGAGTAGATTCCTTAATGCCCCTTGCCCATTCAGCCCATCCCCCCTCCCACAACCCTTCCAGTAACCCTCTGTTCTCTATATTTAAGTCTCTTATGTTTTGTCTCCCTTCCTGTTTTTATATTATTTTTGCTTCCCTTCCCTTATATACATCTGTTTTGTATTTTAAAGTTCTCATATGAGTGAATTCATATATTTGTCTTTCTCTGACTAATTCCACTTAGCATAATACCCTCAAATTCTATCCATGTAGTTGCAAATGGCAAGATTTCATTCTGTTTGATTGTCGAGTAATATTCCATTGTATATATGAATACCATGTCTTCTTTATTCACTCATACGTTGACGAGCATTTGGGCTCTTCCCATACTGTGACTATTATCGATAATGCTGCTATAAACACTGGAGTGCCTGTGTCCCTTTGAAACAGCACACTCGTATCCCTTGGATATACACCTAGTAGTGCAATTGCTGGGTCGTAGTGTAGTTCTATTTTTAATTCTTTGAGGAACCTCCAAACTGTTTTCCAGAGTGGTTGCACCAGTTTGCATTCCCACCAGCAGTTCAAAAGAGATCCTCTTTCTCCACATCCTCATCAACATCTGTTGTTGCCTGGGTTGTTAATGGTAACTATTTTGACAGGTGTGAGGTGATATCTCATTGTGGATTGTTTTTAAAGAATTTTTTTATTTTTTTAATTTATTTTTGAGAGACATAGAGAGACAGTGCAAGCAAGGGAGGGTCAGAGAGAGAGGGAGACACTTAATCCGAAGCAGGCTCCAGGCTCTGAACTGTCAGCACAGCACCCAACACGGGGCTGGAACCCACAAACCGTGAGATCATGACCTGAGCCAAAGCCGGACACTTAACCGACTGAGCCACACAGGCACCCTCATTGTGGTTTTAATTTGTATTTTCCTGGTGATGAGTGATGTTGAGCAGTTTTTCATGTATCTATTTGCCACCTGAATCTCTTCTCTGGAGGAGTATCTGTTTTGGGGTGTTTTTTGGGTGTTGAGTTTGATAAGTTTTTTATCGATTCTGGATACTAATCTTTTATCTGATACCTCATTTGCAAATATCTTCTCCCATTCCATCAGTTGCCTTTTAGGGTTTTTTGTTTGTTTGTTTGTTTGTTTGTTTGTTGTTTGTTTTTTTTGCTGATTATTTCCTTCACTGTGCAGAAGCTTTTTATTTTGATGAGGTCCCAATAGTTCATTTTTCCTCTCCTTTCCCATGAATGGAGACATGTTGAGTAAGAAGTTGCTGTGGCCAAGATCAAAGTGGTTTTTGCCTGCTTTCTCCTCTAGGATTTTGATGGATTCCTGTCTTACGTTTAGGTCTTCCATTCACCTTGAGTTTATTTTTGTGTATGGTGTAAGAACGTGGTCCAGGTTCATTTTTCTGCATGTCACTGTACAGTTTTCCCAGAACCACTTGCTGAAGAGACTGTCTTTATTCCATTGGATATTCTTTCCTGCTTTGTCAAAGATTAGTTGGCCATTCGTTTATGGGTCAATTTCTGGGTTCTCTGTTCTGTTCCATTGATCTGAGTGTCTGTTTTTGTGCCAGTACCATACTGTCTTGATGATTACAGCTTTTTAATACAGGTTGAAGTCTGGGATTGTGATGCCATACAAATTTTAAGATTGTTTGATCTAGCTCTGCGAATAATTCTGGTGTTATTTTGATAAGAATTGCATTGAATGTTTAGATTGCTTTGGGTCGTATTGATATTTTAACAATATTTGTTCTTCCTATTAAGGAGCATGTAATATTTATTCCTAGGTATTTTATGGTTTTAAGCATCTGGCTCTTGATTTTGGCTCAGGTCATGATCTCATGATTCATGAGTATGAGCCCCGAGTCTGTGCTCACAGCACAAAGCCTGCTTGGGATTCTCTACCTCTCTCCCTTTCTCTATCTCAAAAATAAATAAACAAACATTCCAATTACCTGGTGTCCTTATAAGAAGAGAAGAAGAAACACAGACACAGGAGAGGAGAAGACCCTATGATGACAGAAGTAGACATTGAAGTGTTGCAGCCAGGGGACACCAAGGAATGGCCAGCAAGCCACCAGTAACTAGGGAACAGGCGTGGGACAGAAAGTCTCCTACAATTTCCGAAGGAACCAACCCGGCTAACACCTTGATCTTGGACTTCTAGCCTCCAGAATTGTGAAAAAAACTATGGCTTTTAGCCACCTGGTTTGTGGTTCTTTCTTCTGGTAGTCCTAGCAAATTACTGCAGAGAGAAAGAACAGATACAGAGATGGCTGGGAAGCCGTTGTGCTAGTTTGAGGGAGCCATGATGGAAGCTGCAATCACGGCTCCATGAAAGCCATCATGGAGCCTTCGTTCTAGTGGGAAAAACAATGAACAAAGACACACACTAATTTTAAAATGAGAAAATGAACGTTCCTCAACCTTTACAATTCCCTTCATCTCTAAAATATTTAGTGGAAAAGTCATTCTTACCTTCCAATTCCAGTTTCCCATTTTAAAAAATCTCTAAATTATTTTTTATCATAAAAACACAATATTATGGCTGTAAAATATCAAATAATACAAAGATGTGACAAGAAATAGGTAATCTGTCTCTTGGCATTCTTGATCCCCTCGTCTCTCAAGTAACCCATTTTAACAGTTTGCTCTTTTTTTTTTTTTTAATCAAATAAACACAGGGGTGGCTGGGTGGCTCAGTCGGTTAAGGCTCCGACTTCGGCTTAGGTCATGATCTCACATTTGTGGGTTCGAGCTCCACGTCAGGCTCTGTGCTGACAGCTAGCTCAGAGCCTGGAGCCTGCTTCCAGTTCTGTGTCTCCTTCTCTCTCTGCCCCTCCCCCTCTCATGCTCTGTCTCTCTCTGTATCAAAAATAAATAAAACATTAAAAAAATAAATTTTAAATCAAATAAACACATATACACATATCTATGATGGAGAGTTTTCTCTTATACACAAAAATGGAAACATGTTGTAGACATTACTCTTGATCACTTATAGTTAAGTACACTACATTAAAAATAAGGCCACAGGGCACCTGAGTGGCTCAGTCATTGGGCATTTGACGTGATCTCATGAAGCTCAGGTCATGATCTCATGGGTGGTGAGTTTGAGTCCCACATTGGGTGAGCTCGAGCCCCACTTCAGGTAAACTAGGAGCCCCACTTTGGGTGAGCCCTGTTTCTTTCTCTCTCTCTGCCCCTCCTGGGATTCTTTCTCTCACTGTCCATCACTCATTTGTGCCCCCACCTCTCAAAAAAAGTTTTTTTTAATATATAAAAGCCATAAAAATGTATCTTTCCTAATATTTATTGCACCTTACTATTATCAATTTCTTGAAGATATTTACATGTATTTTATCTATACAATGAAAATAGCATATAATGGAGAGTTACTGAACATATCTTCCCATTTCTGGGCTCATTGACGGCATTGTGGAAGCTTGAAATTGACTCTAGTGGGAATATTTACACCATGGAAATGGGCAAACACTACAAATCAGTACTACACCCTTCCTTAGAGACCACTTGTTTGATATTTACCAGCATACCACTGTTAGTACCTAATTCATAGCATCAAAATAATATTAAGTTAGATTAAGTAAGGTAGCAAAGGCAGGATGATCTGCTTGCTGCGTGTGGCCTACATAGTTAGAACGGCTGACTGATACCAGCTCCTTTACCTCGCGGCTGTATGAACTGTCAACGTTGCTTAATCTCTCTGTGCCTTTTTTAAATTAACAAATGTTAGTTAATTAATAAATGCTAGTTATTATTTCTAGGACATAGTGACTCAGGACATTTTGTTAACAATGCAGGGGCTCGGTTTCCCCTCTGTAAAATAGGAATAAGGATGCCACCCTTATTTGATGTTTTCACTGAAGAGGCGTTTTTGGCTGAACGCAGTCTAGTAGGATACTAAATCCAATGGGTGCACTCTTGTCTTTGAACTTTATCCAGAATTAAGTTAAAAGAATGGGAATGCAGGATCACGTGCTCAGACACATTCATGAGGCATGTGTAAAGGTTAGGAATCCCAGGGTCTGGTGAGTGTGGATGGTGAGGATGAGTAAGAGATAAGACAGACCCATATGCTTACTATATGACTGTTGTAATAAAAAACAAAATTCTAGAGGTGCCTGGGTGGCTCAGTCAGTTGGGCATCCAGTTTCATGATCTCATGGTTGTGGGTTCGAGTCCAGAGTTGGGCTCTGTGCTGACAGCTCAGCTTGCTTCAGATTCTGTCTCCCTCTCTCTCTGCCCCTCCCCTGCTAGCATTCTGTCTCTGTCTCTCTCAAAAATAAATAAAAATTAAAACAATTAAAAAAAAGAAACAAAATTCTATGCTGTTAGAACTGGACACATGCTTGAAGACCATCCTAGTTTTAGCTATCAGAAAAATGAGGCACAGATGTGGAACTATCACAGTTAGGGACATGATTTTAAATTGTAATCTCCTTAAGGACAGGGACCATTTCTACTTAAATCAATAAAATCACTTTGAGCAAATGAGGTAGTCAGTATGGAGATTGAGAAATCTAGTCTCTTAGGCATCTGTTTTGTTAGCTTCACATTTGTCTAACAAGATAATAGTTTAGGCCAAAGAATAAAATGGGTGTGACACAGTCCATATGTTCCCACTGGCCTGATCATCAGCCTCATAGCATCTTAAAATAACAGCAGCTGGGCCTCATCCACAGGACATTTCTGCATGTTGGCCAAGTGAGTCAAGGAGCCAGGACTCTTCATTACCCAGGGACGTCACTCTAGGTCACCTAGATGGATAGTCCTCCAAATCTGTAACAGGCAGATTGTCAGCCCTGTCTTTTAAAAGGAGAGTGTTGGCCTCTGGAAAAAAAAAGAAGCAAGAAACAGGGAGTTCTCTTTAGAAGTGTCAGAGAGGAAGAATTCCTGTCCTCTCAGAAGTCCTAGCTGGACTCAGAATTAAATTGACATGAGACAGATTACAGGAGAAAATAAAATGTAAGAGCATACATTCGAAGAGTCCACACAGACACAGAAATTCCAACGACAGTCAGGCAAAGTGAGCTGTAAGTATCATCCTGAACTAAGGAGAAGGAGGTAGGGGTCTGGGACTTCAGACGAAGGGGATGCACTTCACAGGGCAGTAAGAAGAGAAGCAAATGGGGGCACCTGGCTGGCTTAGTTGGTATAGCATGTGACTTTTAATCTCAGGGTTGTGAGTTTGAGCCCTTATATATTGGACATAGAGATTACTTAATAAAAAATAAATTAGAAAAAAATTTTTAAAGAAGTGAACAGATGTTTGGTAATCAGATGTCAGCCCGGTGATACAGATGGGTGACTCAGATAAAATTTATCTCTGCTAATAATTCTTATTCTGGAGAAGACCCCCAATTTAGATTCTTCTAGGTAAGCAAAGGAGGAGCAAATATTTCTCTTGAGACTGTAGGATCTCAATTGCCTTTAGTTCAGAATAATCTTCATGCCAGAATGGTCCATCTTGGAGAGGCCTGCCCCCATCTCTAAGAAGGGCCACTCCTCATTATTCTAAGATTGAGCTAGTCAATCCCATCTTAAGAAAAGCCAATCATATGAGAACTCCAAAAGTAGAAAACAGATACCTAATGCAGTGTGGTGCAAAGAGCACCCCAGGAAGGCAAAGGCTCACGTAGAATAAAAAGTTCATATTTTGGCTTTAAAACTAAATAGCTGTGTGATCTCAGGTAAGTCGCCTCTCCTCTCTGGGCTTTGGCTTCCTTATGTATGAAGTGAAGCATTCGGATAAGATAAAATTTAAGAACCTCTTACCTCAAAGACTTTATGATTTCATAGTAGCCTAATTGAAATGTTCAGAAAGGGATTCCTATATGGAACAGGAAATAATTATTTTTTTCAATAACCTTTATTTTTTTTAGGAGAGTTTTAAGCTTATGGAAAATAGCAACAAAGCAAAAAGAACAAAGAGATCCCATAACCATCTTCCCCCTTCATTCCTTCCCTAATTACATTTGTTTAACTTGTTATAATTAACAAACTCATATTGCTACCTTATTAACTAAGGTCCATAGGATAATTGAGATTGTTTAAAGAAAAAAAAAGGCAAAGAAGAGAAAAGAAACCACACTTGTCCCCATTTCAGCAAGCCAAGACTTAACAGGAGGAATGTGACCTTTCACCAGTCAGTCTGGAATTTCCTGATCCGCACTAGTGAGGTCATCTGCGGAGTAGACCCCTGCCCTGGCCCCAAAGGAAGGTGACCTTACCTGCAACAATCCTTTCGTTGCTTTTACTAATAACTTCTTTGTCCTGCTCCTGTGTCTTCCTATAAGTCTTCCATTTTGCACAACTGCTCACAACTCGCTTCTACTTGCCAGATAAGATAGCTTCCAGGATCGTGAACTGCCTAATAAAGCCAATTAGATCGTATGCAGCTGAGTTTGGGTTTGAACAAATTTGGTGGCAGCAGTTGGATCTGAAGCGAACTTTTGATGGCATTTGGAACCTACGAGAAATACAGGCATGGTACCAGTGAACGCTGTGAGTTCTCTGTCTTGCTCACTATTGCTCAGGGTAACTTCTCCCAGTTCTCAGCTCTGCTTTGTTTTTTTTTTTCTTGAGTTGCTTTCCACTGTTCCCTGATTGGTTGGAAACCTCAGCTCTTGGTTTTGTCTCCAGATTCCCAGGTTCCACATTGGGAACTGCTGGTAGGAGCTATAGCACCCCACTCGTTTTTTCAATAATCAGTCTGCAGTTCTCAGTCTTTGAAATCTGCTGGTTCAGTTCTTTCCCCAACCCCCGGATTCCACATAGAGAACATGGTGGTTACTGGCTGAAGGTAGACTAGGTCCAACGTGGGTAAGGAGAGGTGACTCACCGAGATCACACAGACTGGGATTGGGCGGAGTCGGACTTAAGCTGGGTCCAGTGACTAAAAGTATCGTTAATGGGAATCTCAGAAGCCAAAAAAGCCACAAAATTGGTGCTCATGAGTCAAACATTAAAAAAAAATGTTTTAATGTTTATTTTTAAAGGAGAGAGAAACAGAGCATGAGCAGGACAGAGAGAGAGAGAGAGAGAGCGAGAATCTGAAGCAGGTTCCAGGCTCCAAGCTGTTAGCACAGAGCCTGACACAGGGCTTGTACTTGTGAAACTGCGAGATCATAACCTGAGCCAAAGTCAGAGGCTTAACTAACTGAGCCGCCCAGGTGCCGTGGGTCATGAGTTGAACACTTAAAAGCTGTTAGGGTGCTGGCCACCTAACCCAAGTAGTCCTGTGTTATGATAAGTCAGTCACAAATGGGTTAGATTGATTCCATGCAATGAGGTATACTGAAAGGTGTACCCAACCCAGAAGTCTGTCCATTTTAAGTATTAATCTGGCTTCACGAGACACAAAAATTCTTAGCTAAAAGAAAGATTAGACACTAGAAAGTAGATTTTTTAAATCTACAGAGTAAGGTACACTACTTACAGCATACCTGCTTATTTTATGTCTAAAAAGGGTAGTTCCAGGGGGCACCTGGGTGGCACAATTGATTAAATTTCTAACTCCGGATTTCGGCTTAGGTCATGATCGTCAAGATCCCACAGTTGGCGTGTTCAATCAAGCTGTAAGCGCAGAGCCTGCTTAGAATTCTCTCTCTCTCTCTCTCTCTCTCTCGGTCTCTCAAAAACTAACCATTAAAGAAAAAAGGAAAGGAAGAATTCACGAATTAAATAGAATGGGGTACCTAGTTTCTGTTATGCAGAAGCTTCAAGATTTCAAAACAGCTTCATTGAAAGAGTCATTACAAAAAGCTAATAAAAAATGAAAGACACATGATGTATCTGAAACAAAAGACTGAGACAAACGTGACTCCTCCTCCCTCTGACCTTTACCTGAGTGCTCACAGGCTCCTAATCATCTGAGTTGCCTTTCCATTTTGAAGAGACTATTAAATAGTTACCTTTTAGGGGAGCCTGGGTGGCTCAGGTTGCAATCTCACAGTTCATGAGTTTGAGCCCCACATTGGGCTCTGTGCTGACAGCCCGGGAGTCTGGAGCCTTGCTTTAGATTCTGTCTCCCTCTCTCTCGGCTCCTCCCCCCACTCATACTCTCTGTCTCTGTCTCTCTCTCTCTCAAAACTAAATAAGCATTAAAAAATTTTTTAAATAAAGCCACCGGAGGTTGCAGGAAATCCTTCTTAGGAATCTTTCACTTTTTAGGCAAAGGCAAAACTTAGGGCTATAGGTAAAAAAAAAAAAATGTTCTAAATCTAGGGAGGATCCCCAGAAGTGTTTTTGAAGAATTTAGAGTCATTATCAGGACTATACTCTCAGACTACCAGATCTTTACCAGCTCAGGAACTTATTGGTAGAACCTGTTAAAGTCCAAAAATGGGTGCAGGAAGCAAAAAGTAGCAAAACCCCAAAGCCAACCCCCACATCGATCTCCAACGTGTTTCCCTTAGGGACCAACAAAAGCTGTCAAAATAGGAAGAGAGGTGGGGATGATGATGGAGGGCACTTGAGAGGAAGAGCACTGGGTGTTGTATGGAAAACAATTTGACAATAAACTATTAAAAAAAAAAGCTGTCAAAATAGTAACTGATATTTTACAAGCCATTCAGATATTCATCCCTGCCTGCACTGGTTGGTCTAATATCCAAACATGCAAACAAAAGACATAAATCTGTGGCAAACTTTAAGACCTGTTTGGAAGCTCTCTTTCCAGGGCATTCTGGGTTCCATACAATAAAGAAGGTCACCCAGCCTGCTCCAGTTGTCCTATTTGTAAATAGATTATTTCCTGAGATTCGTGGATTGGTAAAAGGGCAGAAAAGATGGGAGGCCACCAGTCTGACTCAACTCATGGCCACAGGTGAGTAGTTTGAAGGGACTTAGGAGGTGCCTGGGTGCCTCAGTCAATTATATATCTGACTCTTGATTTTGGCTCAGGTCATGATCAGACAGTCTGAGATCAAGCCTGGTATTGGGCTCAGCATTGACAATGAAGAGCCTGCTTGGGATTCTTTCTCACTCTCTCTGTCCCTCCCCCCCTTGTGCACTCTCTTTCTTTCTCTCAAATAAATAAGCATTTATTTATTCTTTGAAATTGGCCATTTCAGTTCTTTCCCCAGTCACCAGATTTCTCATAGAGAACAGGGTGGTTACCAGCTGAAGGTAGGCTGGATCCAACAGGGGTACTAGAACCAGACTAGGAATGGACTGAGTCTGACGTAAGCAAGATCCAGTGAGTAAAGGTTATTGCTAATAGGAATGTCAAAAGCCAAAACCCCACTAAATTGGTGATCATGAGTCGACTATTTTTTAAAAAATATTTTTAATATTTATGTTTGAAGCAGAGACAGCATGAGCAGGGAAGGTGCATAGAAAGAGGGAGATACAGAATCCAAAGCAGGCTCCAGGCTCCAGGCTCCAGGCTCCAGGTTCCCAGCATAGAGCCCGATATAGGGCTCAAACTCATGAACCGTGAGATCATGACCTGAGCCAAAGTCGGAGGCTTAACCAACTGAGCCACCCAGGCACCCTGGTCATGAATCGAATATTCAAAAGTTGTAACAGTGCTGGGTGAAAAAACCTGAATGTACATGTGTTGTTAAAAGGTTAACTAAAAAAGAAAAGGACTTTGGAACAAGATTGTAAACAAAAGTCCACCAGCTATTTGCTTCACCAATGTGAGAAATAAGCCCACTGACACAATCAAAGTGATGAAGTTTTGGGGTGATGGTGGGGCAGTCCAGAGCCAATGGCCAAGAAAGAATTCTTTGGTGCAAAAAGGCAATTTTATTAAAGCATGGGGACAGGACACACGGGCAGGAAGAGCTGCATTGTAAGTGTGGAGGTGACCGATTTATGGAGTCTGGGAAGGTACAAGTCAAGAGGGAGTATCATATGCTAACACCTTACTGGTGGTAGCCTACCTATTGTCAGGCTAAGGTTGTTTTTCCCTCTAGCAAGGCACTGACATTGAGACTTACGGAGTTCCAAGACTTTGGGCTGTTGATAGGATTGTCTCTTTCCGGTAAACTGGTGGAGACTCTTATCAATTTAACCTTTTTTGTTTTTTTTGTCCTTGGCGTGTCCAAGGAATATCACACATGCCCCATTCTGGGGGTGCTAGCTTGTTTGCCCTCAGCCTGACTCATGTTTCCTCATCTAAAGGAGGAACACAGAGACTCAGAGCACAGTGAAGCGAGGTTTTAATTAACATTCTCGCAAGAACAAGTGTCTGATGGACAGGTACTTGGGGATGCTTACAACAGGAAATTTATTTCCTAGTGTGCAAGTCCGTCCCCTGATTCCTCATTGACTGAGTACTAGAGAGGATCCAACCTTACCCCAAAGTCTTCTATGCTCATGTAATGCAAAAAGTAGTTTGATTAGAACAAATGTACATTCCTTGAGGTGATGCAGAGACTTCGGTTCTTTCGCACATGCTCATTGCAAAGCCTGCTAAAATTAGGCTTGCGAAATGGAGAAGAAAAGAACCAGGAAGTGAAGTTTCTAAGGGTTTGGGACTCCACTGTGGGAGAGAGGGGTTCATACATATTTCCAGTCGGTTGTAAACCTATTGTTAACTTGACAGCACAGCTTTTATTTTGTCCCTCTGAAAACGAATCATCTCACTTCTCACATAGCCACAACAGCTCCAAGTCCAGGCACTTAGAATAATACCTGAGCCTCCTGCATTGCACCCTCCTAGGGGTCCACCACCAAATGCAGGTGCTAGGATCAATATCTCAACTGAAATCAACTGAGACACTGGAAAAAAGATTGTTCTCAAAGGTTCTAACTTTGATGTTAAATTCTTTAACATCCGCTTTAGTCTCCCTTTATCTACGCTGGAAGAAGCCTCTTCCCAAAGTTAATCGAACTCTGAGGGATTTTTCTGATAAGAATCTACATTATTTCCTAAACAGCCAAGGGGAAACTGAAATGAAAATTAATGGCAATGCAATACCAGCAGAAATATTTACTGCTTGTGCCTGCTGAAAGCTAACAAGATATTTGGAAGCATTTAACATAACTCTATGATCAGAAATTTGGCCAAATTGGAAGCTAATATACAGAGCCTAATAGGAATTTTTAAAAGGCCTTCTCCCCTAAGTTAAATGTATCCAGCAGGGAGAGAAAACATTCTAACATAGGTGAATATGTGTGTTAGTCTTTGATATCATTAGATGGCAACACAGTTCTTTGACAAATTCAAGAAAGCTGTCCTTTTTTTTTTGTTCCTTGACAGATCCAGTCTTTACAGGACCACAGGTGCAGTTCTAGAAACAATTCAAAGTCCATCTATCCTTTTTACCAACCCCCAAACTTCCCCCTATTATCTCAAAAGATGTATAGGAACTTTATTTTTTTTCTGTGCCTTTGTGATGTAATGTTCTGCTGGGACCTTATCCAGAACTCTTACCAGGATCATCTCTTTGATACCCAAACTTCACGGAGGTACTTCCTACTAAAAGAAAAAACAAAAGAGGGAAAGGTCATTTGGAACTTGACTTGGCAAGGACAAGTACAGATCTTCTGTGTCTACGTCACCAATACTAATACAAAAAGCTAACGGACGCAGTGGTGGGAAGGGGAGAGGCAGCGAGCAGGGGCCGCCAGTGCCAGGACTGGATGCCTGGTCCCTTAGATTCAACACCAGTTTGAAACGGTCTGTCGTATGCTTCCTGTGCGGCATTTTCTTCTCTATCTTTAAAACAGGATTACTGTGGCTTCCTGGTGGCACAAAGCTTTTTTGCGGTGTTTTATACCCTTGGAAATATTGTTGCATTAGCCAGTAGTTAGCTTTTTAATGGGACCCATGAAGCAATGGTAGAAAACATTCGAAACAATAAGATTGCTTGCAACAATTACTATGCTTTTATGCTTCATAGTTACCTTCTGTGGCACAAAACGGAACTGGCCTTATTATTCTGCATATTGCAGTTCTAATCAATGACTTGGTATAGCCTGTCCTACATCCTATATGCAAGGGATGCAGTAATCAAATGCCGTTCTTTTGAGCTGAAAATCAAAAACTCTTTGGGTTTTTTTTGTTTTTTGTTGTTTTTGTTTTTTTTTTTGAGAGACAAAGAGAGAGACAGCATGAGCAGGGGAGGTCAGAGAGAGAGAGGGAGACACAGAATCTGAGGCAGGCTCCAGGCTCTGAGCTAGCTGTCAGCACAGAGCCCGACGCGGGGCTCGAACCCACGAACTGTGAAATCATGACCTGAGCCGAAGCCGGACGCTTAACCGACTGAGCCACCCAGGCACCCCAGGAACTCTTTGAAAAGAGTATTGGAAAGTTGATGTTCTGTTTTTGGTGAAATATGTTTTTCCTGATATAGTAATCACTCCCAAATGATTGCCATGGTATGTTAAGACCATTTTGTATACTGTTGAAAACTACATGCTTGACTAAACCGTTAAATACTTGTAACGTGGGAAAAAAATACAAAAAGCTGTAATCATCTGAGCAGGTAAACTTAATCCATTCTATCTACCAATTTAGATCTGATTCTTTTATAACTAGTGAATTTTGTATTAGTGTACCCAAGCACCCCAATATATGGTATATTCTACCCCTGGATGGTATTGCCAAAATTAATCTGTAAAAGAGCTCTATTTAGTTGGCTTTAAGAAAATTAAGTGGTTGGGTGCCTGGGTGGCTCAGTCGGTTGAGCATCCGACTTCAGCTCAGATCATGATCTCACGGTTCGTGGGTTTGAGCCCCACATCGCGCTCTATGCTGACAGGCTCAGAGCCTGGAGCCTGTTTCAGATTCTGTCTCCCTCTCTCTTTGACCCTCCCCTGCTCACGCTGTCTCTCAAAATTAAATAAAAAAACAGAAAAAAAATTAAACAAAAGAAAATTAAGTGGTTATATAAATTGAATTCTCAAAAATATGAGGGGCACCCAGGTGGTTCAGTCAGTTAATCCTCTGACTCTTTTTTCTAATTTTAAAAAATGTTTATGTTTTTTTATTTATGACCTCATGATTCGTGAGTTTGAGCCCCATGTCAGGCTCCATACTGACAGTGTGGAGCCTGCTTAGGCTTCTCTCTCTCTCTCTCTCTCTCTCTCTCTCTCAAGAATAAATAAACATAAAAAAATATATGGTAGAACTAATTCTAATGGATTTCACATTCACATGATCTGGGAAAATATTCAATATTAAAGCTAGTTCTATTTTGTGGGTTTAGTTATGTTTTTTGTTTTATTTTTGAGAGACAGAGAGAGACAGCACGAGCAGGGAAGGTCAGAGAGAGGGAGACACAGAATCCAAAGCAGACTCCAGGCTCTGAGCTGTCAGCACAGAGCCTGACGCAGCGCTTGAACCCACGAACGGTGAGATCATGACCTGAGCCGAAGCCGGATGCTCAACCGACTGAGCCAGCAGGCGCCCCATATTTTGTGGGTTTAATTAAAAGAGTTGTGTCTTTGTGGCACCAAGGTGGCTCAGTTGGTTAAGCATACAACTTTGGCTCAGGTCATGATCTCCCAGTCCTGCTTCAGATTCTGTGTCTCCGTTTCTCTGCCCCACCCCCAATTGTGCTCTTTCTCTATCTCTCAACAATGAATAAATGTTAAAAAAAAAATTAGGGGCTCCTGGATGGCTCATTCTGTTAAGCATCTGACTTCAGCTCAGGTCATGATCTCATGGTTTGTGAGTTCGAACCCCGTGTTGGGCTCTGTGCTGACAGCTGAGCCTGAAGCCTGCTTCAGATTTTATGTCTCCCTCTTTCTCTGCCCTTCCCCGGCTCGCTCTCTCTCACTCTCTCTTTCTTTCTCACTCACTCTCTCAAAAATAGATAATAATGAAACATTAAAATTTTTTTAAAAAATTGGTATGTCTTTACAGTTAGTGTTAGAGTACTTTTATTCTACATAGGCTTACTAAAAGTCTGTTACCCTTAAAAATAGACACTGCCAGTTATTTTAACAGCAAAAGATGGATTTATTTGGGAAAAAGAATTGCAGTATGGGACAAACAAGCTACAGCAAAACCGTAGGCCAAGTCCAGGAAAAGAAGAGGCACGCTTTTTGAGGAGAGAAGGGGTAAGTTGGGAAGGCTGTTAAAAGTGCATTGGTATAAACTGGGAGTTCACAGGGTGGTAGCTTCACACTGGCAGAGATGTTGCCCAGGGCATGAGGAAAGTTTCTCATGTGGTGGCTGGAGTAGTAGAGTAGCATCTATGGGCAAGGTCAAGTCCGTGTAAGGTCAAGCCCATCTCTCCCTGTTGGGTCTGCAATTAACTATGAACGGTAGAGTATGAGAGCTTCCCCTGCCCAAACTTCAGGACTTCATGTTAATGGCTTTCTTTTTCTTTTTTTTTTTCAGTGTTTATTTTTGAGAAAGTGCAAGTGTGGGGTGGGGTGGAGGGAGTTTGAAGGGGAGAGAGGACCCAAAGCAGGCATTGTGCTGACAGCAGGGAGCCCAATATGGGTCTCAAACTCACTAACCCAGAGATCGTGATCTGAGCCGAAGTTGGACACTCCAATGACTGAGCCGCCCAGGTGCCCCTTTAATGACTTTCCATTACCGATTTTCGCAGATCAGATAAGTTCATGGTATCTGTTACAAAATCTGTCAGCAAGAAAATTAGCTTGAGATGATGGCTGACTTTGTCTAGTGTCTCATGAAGTTTTTGTGAGTAGTGAACATAATTGGTGGGAGGGAATGATTTAGATAGACATAAGTGGGATAAGAGTTTTTATGTGGAATAATTAAGTTTATGGTATATGTCTTTAAAAATAGCTTCCAAAAATCTTTTTGTGTAGGGCGTCCCAATTAGATGGTGGGGGCTAGCAAATGTGGGGATCCCAAGTGGTTGGGGGCCAGTAGCAGGGGCAATTAAAAATTCATCCAAGGCAGAAGAAAGGAGTTATAGAATACACCCCAAGGAAATCATGGGTAGGACAGCAAAGAAGACACTGTCTGCCACAGGGCAGTGGTGAGAGGCCACAGTTACAGGGCACGGTGAGGAAGTACAGGAACTTATAGGATTTTCCCTTTTTTGGTAATCTTAGGAACTGTGCCTTGTTGTAATGGGTCAGTTAGAGCCTATGGCTCTTTCGAGGTGGGTTGTTGAATGAGCCTTTTGGTGTCCAGGTGGCTGGTCACTGTGGACTTTACTCTGGTTTGCATTGCTAAAGCCTCTTGCCTAAAAGTGACCCCTACATCTTGGTAACTAGAAACCTTTGCGTTTTGCTAAGTTGACTGATGTCAATTCATTGAATATCTAAGTCATTTCCAAATAGAACATGAGTTACTAAGCATAGATTTGCCTACTTTTGTCTTATTACAGAGAAACTAAAGATAAATTTGACTCTGTTAGAAAACATGTCTTGTACCATGTGAAAAGCTTCTATGACAAGGAAGCATATGCTTTGAGAAATGATAAAATGTATTCCCAAATTTGCCAATCTAAAGAGTATTGGTGTTAACAGTTCACAATAGCTTGCTTCTTAGTTTTCACAGGAGAGTAAGGTTTCTAAGGGTTAAGAGTTCTAGTTAAGGTATATAATTAAAGCTATCATAAACAGTAAAGGAATAAGGGTGCCTGAGTGGCTCAGTCAATTAAAGATCTGACTCTTGATTTCAGCAGGGGTCATGATCTAATGGTTTGTGAGCTTGAGCTCCACTTTGGGTTCTGTGCTAACAGCATGGAGCCTGCCTGGGTTCTCTCTCTCCCCTCTTTTCTCTAACTGCCCCTCCCCTACTCTCTTTTTTCCTCTCTCTCTCTTAAAAAAAAGAAATAATAAGGAAGCAACTCTGTACATAAGGAAGGTAGAATGTGTTTTGGGGTAAGAAAAGATATGAGATATAATGATGCCTTTTGGCTAAAGGAAAAGAAGGCAAATTTGTTATCCAGGTCATAATTGCTTTTTTGGTGGATTTGATTATAATTGGTATTATGATTTCAGGAGTGAAGTTACGCATTTTGGAGTCAAGCAGGTTTACATCCTAATTCTCTCACTTCTGACTTTTGACAAATTACTTGATCTTCCTGAGCCTAAAATGGCAATAATAGTATCTACCCCTCAGGGTTGTCATGAGAATCAAATGCAATAATATAATAAAATCTCTTAGCACAGTCTTCTGCCCATTAGAAAGTGCTCATTAAATGCCAATATTCTGACTTCTCACATCCAAGATTCCAGTGCCTAATGGTGTTGCTGGGTGTTCCCTTCTGGGTGTTGCTGTGACAGGCATGCCACGTAGAAAATGAGTAACACAGTCCCCGCCTTCTAAGAGCTCACATTCTGTAACAGCACGCCCTGGGAGTCCTTGCTGGACTGTTCTCACAAGCACTTCTGGAGCCCTTAGTACTCTTCGGGTGGTGGCAGGGTCAAGGCCAGGGTTTCTCCACGTCAGCACTCCTGGCATTTGGGACCAGGTAATTCTGTGTCATGGGCAAGCCATCCTGTGCAGTGTAGAAGCTTTAGCACCATCCCTGGCCTCCATCCACCAGGTGTCAGTAGTACACACTGGCCCCAGTTATGACAACCAAAAGGGTCTCCAGACATTGCCAGGTATCCCTGGGTGGCAAAAATTGCCTCTGGTTGAAAACCACTGGATTCAACAATAGTTTTGTTTTGTTTTCCCTATTTCTCACTGTCTTGACCTTTAAACCCACTCTAGGGCAATGGCATATACCAAGAGGTGGGAGTGGTCCCCCACCTCCCATGCAGGAGTGTTTATCCCTGACCTTGTTCAAGATTGCCAGCACAGGGCTAATAAAAAGCAGATCAACTGCTATTGGTTTATTATTGTGTTTGCCTTCTCTACAGACAATGTACCTCATTTACTGTAGCACCCAGTGTCCCCTTGATATGCCATTCTTCCCCTGCCCCTGTCACTTTCATGTAACAAAAACATCCCGCTGTCCCCTTAAATCACTGCACTTACTCCAGTATGTCAAGTCTTAAGAACCTGACAAAAAAAATTTATTTCAGTCTGAGCCTGCTTCAGACTAGACCTCTGGAAAGGGGCACAGGGCAAGATTGGCTACTTCCATTTCCTGGTGTATTTGTTTTCTAGAGCTGCCATAAATGAAGGACCACAGACCTACTGGCTTAAAGAAATGTATAATTGCACAGCCTCGAGGCTAGAAGTCTGTGATCTAGGGGTCGGCAGGCTGGTTTCTTCTGTGACTGTGACAGAGACTGTTCCAGGCCTCTCCCCTAGCTTCTGGTGATTTGCTGGCTGTCTTCGGTGTTGTGGATCACCCCATCTTTTCTTCACCTTCACATGGCTTCATTCTTGTTGTGTATGTGTCTCTGTGTCCAAACTCCCCCTTTTTATAAGGACCCACCCTAATGACAGCATTTTAACTCGATTACTTCTAGAAATATCTTATTTCCAAATATGTTTTTTTTAAAGCATGAGAGGGGGAGGGGCAGAGAGAGAAGGAGACACAGAACCGGAAGCAGGCTCCAGGCTCTGAGCTAGCTGTCAGCACAGAGCCTGATGCGGGGCTCGAATCCACCAACGTGAGATCTGACCTGAACTGAAGTTGGAGGCTTAACCGACTGAGCCACCCAGGCGCCCCTCCAAATATGTTTATATTATGAGGGATTGGAGACTAGAGTGTTAACATACTTTGCTGGGAAGACACAATTCCGTATACTTACTGCCGAAGCGAGCACGGGAAGACACAATTCAAGCCGTAACACCTGCCTAAGTGGCTACCTCTATTTTTCCATTAGTAGGATGAACATGTAATATGTCATCCAAAATGAGACCCTTTTGAAAGTAAAAGGGGGTGCTCTTGATAATTATCTAGGATTATACCAGGACTTCAGATGCAAATCAGAACTGTCCTTGTCAAACTGGGCCATGTGGTCTCCCAGCCCATGAAATATCAGACCTAGTGGAGGTGAAAAGTGGAGTATGTGAGCCAGGGTATTGACTCTACCATCATTGCTCTGATGGATGCTGGCACTTTCTGGGTGTGGCAGATGTTTCACGCTGCCTCTTACTCTCATGGAGCACTGGCAGTATCTCACCAATTCACTGGATTGGGGCCAATGCATCTCTGTTCCAGCAGGTGGCCTGAGGATTCCTTCCTTTAGAATCAGGGTAGCCAGGAGTCTAACATTCTGCCCAGGTCCCCTCATACTATGAGGAAGCGTCCACAGATGAAACCTAAGACAGCCCCACCCCAGTTCTCCCCATAGATAATCCACATCTGATCCCCTGGAAACACTCACCATACTTGGCCTCACACACCGTGGGCACAAGACTGCCCCTAGTGTGGTAGTATCTTTTCCCTCTGCAGTCAGAACAGCTAGCCAACTCCAGCACTGACATGTTTCAGATTACAGAGGCCGGAGTCTGCTGCCTCACGCAGCTTCTCCAAGGGGTTCATTTAAAGCCCATTTCCCTAGCTTTAGGATGAGAAGAAGTATCCCCACAAACTCCCTCACTGGGCGTTAGGGTGGAGGAAGGGCTATACTCAAACAGTTTTCTCCAAACACTGTCTTTTCCTTTAATTTCCCTCTCAAAGAGCCCCTTTACTACCCTCTTTGGGGTGAAAGGCTCAGCATCTCAAAGCCACCACTTTTACAAGTCCTGCAAGATGATCTCACACATCACGCTGACATGTGACATCTAAATTTTTGGCACTTCAACGGCACCTAGGTGGCTCAGTCAGCTAAGGGTATGACTTCAGCTCAGGTCATGATCTCATAGTGTGTTCCATCCCCGTGTCTGGCTCCATACTGACAGCGCAGAGCTTGAGCCTGCTTCAGATTCTGTGTCTCCCTCTCTCTCTCTCTCCACCCCTCCCCTGCTCTGTGTGTCCCCAGTGTCTCTCTCTCTCTCAAAAATAAAAATAAAACTTTAAAAAAATTTTTATTTAAATTTTGTTGGCACTTCAGCCAAAGGCAGAACAAAATGGTTTCATCGTAACCATCTTTTACCCCTGACTTGCGCAAGGATTGTCTTACTCAGCCTGGCATCCCCAGCGTCTAGCAGCAGGTCTGACATCTGGTAGGGAGGTCTGTAAGCGTTTCCCAATGAATGAAGTATTCGCCAGTTTACATTCATCTCAACATTGTGATCTCCCTCCCTTCACAGCGTTTCAGTTCGGTTTTATTAAACCCCTAAATCAACCTTTGATAATGAAATAGAGACACGGGAGTAGAAAAGTGAGATATACGTGAACTTCTGTCTCGCTTCGGAAAGGACGCCTCTCATTTCCGCAGGTCGGCGGGCTCAGGCGGGGAGCCGGGCGGAAGGGCCGCGCCCCCCACTGCGAGGCTTCCCACGGTCCCCGCGCCGGCGCCCGCAGCCTTTTAGCTCCAGCTGGCGGCTGCAGGGCGCACTGCAGGGGCTCCTCCTGGCCGCGACGAGCAGAAGCAACGTTCTGACGCGCAGCGGGATCGTCTGGGAGGCTGGGAAAGGTTTTCATCTGCTGCCAAGCCAAGTTCAAAGGCGGCCTGCAAGCTTTCAGGATAGACACGTCCGTCCAAAATACCCCAGGCGTTGACCAGGCCTAGGCAGGTGGTCTGCTCTGCGATGTTCCGGGGGAGGACTGAATCAGGGCTTCCAAAGAAAACTTTGTTAATAACATCGGGTTCTGCACACTGCTCTGGGGCCAAAAATATGCTATGGAACGGAAGCACTTAAATAGATATTTTAAAAAATTGTTTTTTAAAGTTCATTATTATTTTACTTGTTGCTTGTAGGGGGAGATGAAGGTAGTGGGAAAAATAAATTTTGGCATGAGAGGTGTTTTTAATAAAATAATTTACATAATATATATCGGAAGTAATGTCTGATTGGTGTAAAATACTTCCAACAACTCGGATGTGTGTGAGTAGGAAATACAATCACCATCCCTTCCCTCATCACCCCCCAGCTTCACTTCCTAGAGGTAATTGCTCTTGATAGTTTGGTTAGTTTTCTTCAGCAATAATAGTAGTAGTATCAATAATAATAATCATAATAGCAAAAAACGGACAGAAGACTCATTTCTGTGTCAGACACTGTGCTAAATGCTTCACCTAGACTGATTGGATTCTCATTTTTTCTATGTCATGAGTATTTTTGGTACTCTTGTTTACAGTCGTAAAAACCAAGGCTTAGAGAAGAAAGGAAACTTACCTGAGGTCGCTCAGCTTTCTGCATATTTTCCACATGTGTTTACAAACATCTATTATGTGAGTACATATATATGGGCTAAAGTATACTTTCTATTATATAACATGCTTTCATGGAACTTGCCTTTTTTGCCCTGAACCTATTATGCACTTTTATATTGGGATTTATGACTGCCTCCTTCCACTGAGCAAGACAATCTCTCTAAACCTATTTCCCTGTTATTATCAGCACAGAAATTAACCGATGTATGTGAAATACCTGGCTGGCACATAATAGGTCCTCAAGAAATTACAACTATTAATATAATGATTAGCATTACTAGTTAATGTTCAGGTGGACCACCATTAAAGGAGGCATTTTTATTAGGTGATTAACTAGTTGGTACTTAACCTTCTAATTTCTGTATAAGTCTAATTACATGAAATAGAAGTGGGGGGTTTGATTTTTTACTTTGCTTTTCTGTTTGGAGTGTCATTGTAACTACTGTATTGTAAATGATGGAAAATAATTGCATATGTTAAAAAAATAAATTGTGTTATATTTAAAAAAATAAAATAAAGGAGGCATTTTTTATTTGTTTTAATTTAATGTGATCATCCTGATGCAACTAAAATCTACCAAATATAAATGACCTGCCAGTTCTTTCTGGATGTTTTGCCTGGAGGCTTTGGTTGCTGTGGGCTCAGAAAGGGGGAAAAATACACAGATGGTAACGAATGTTTAAGAGACTGTTGAATGAGGCTCAGAGAAGCAAACAAAAAATGCAAAACAAGCAAAGCCTCAGGAAAAAAACTCTAACACCACGAGATCAAACCTGAAGGATCTCCCCTCTCCCAAATCCCTCTGGCTACTTGAGATCAGCTCCTGGGTCTGGGTGAGGTTTGCTCAGAGCCCATCACCTCGTGAACCTTTAATGGAAGCCTCTCTCACAGAGCTCAGATACCAACCTAGAATAACGTGGACACACTTTTTTTTTTTTGTCCTATCTTTAGTGTACTCTTTTTTCATGAAATAGTAAATTGCAGTTGACCTTGAGCAGAGGTTGCAAATTAAAACCACTGATTTTTAAGTTCCAAAGGAGGTTATCATTGTTACAATGGGTAGAGAGGGATTCTGGATACTGTTGACTCCAGGTAGAAGATAGATTTGGTATCTCCTGCTAATTTCTTCTTGCTTCTGCTGAAACGGAACAACAAATTAAGGATACTTTGACATTATAGTTTCACTCAGCAAACACTTATTGAGCGCCTGCTATGTTCCAGGCATTATTATAGGCAATGAGATATCAGGGAACAAAACAGAAAAAAAAGACCCTCTAGGAGTGTCCATTCTAGTGGTCTGAATAATTTCCAGTAGGCCAGGAAAACCAAAGTTCCTGATCTGTTTTCAGTAACACAACATCCCATTTATGGCGTACATAGTAATTTAATAAAAATAGTCATTCCTTATGCTTATTTAACCAATCCAAGTTGCCTCGTGATCCTCGGGTTAGTAGTGATTTTATGTCTTTATTTTTTAAACTGAATTAGGACCAGCTCACAGCCTTATATATCAAGATTAAAAAGGGGTCTGGGGGCGCCTGGGTGGCTCAGTGGTTGAGTGTCCCACTTCTGATTTTGACTTAGGTCATGATCCTGAAGGATCGTTGGGCATGGCGCCTGCTTAAGATTCTCTTCTCCCTCTGCCTCCCTCCACTGCACTCTTGATCTCTCTCTCTGTCTCTGAAAATAAATTTTAAAAGGGGGTCTGGTATCTTTCTTGTGGTGTTGTGTCTAGCGTGGCATGTCAGGATTCCACAAGGGACCTCAATTGAAGAAGGAAGTCTGCCGGAAGGCCAATAGGAAGCATCCTGAATTCTCGGACCAGAGTTTACCCACTATGCTAATGTTCCAAACTACCATTTGATATTATTATCAGAAATGAGTCACCTGCTACAGACGTGACCTAAGATATTAAATTATCTGTATAACATGGGTTCCAAGACAAGCTAGCTGTAATGCCCATGTAGGGCTCTCAAACCCCCACCATGCCTGGCATTAGCCTTTGATCACTAGATCACGAACACCAGGGAGGGAGGGAGCTGGGTAAGAGTGGTCAGGGAGAGGGAACATTTGAGAAGAAGGGGGATTAAGTAACGTCTACTAAGCAACCATTACAAAAGTATTTCATTGTGTTGACTCCTCATATAGCCATACCTGTGCATGTAGCTAAATGGCTTGCTCATGATTTGTCTGTCAAGTGGGGCTGCTTACTGTGGGAGTGCGTTCTTGCCTGTCAATTTCATGCCATAGACAGTGGGTCCTTTGAAGAAAGGGGATCATGTCTGTTCTTTTCCTTGATGGCAACCTCGACTTAAGGAGACCTTTACTTTACTATAATATTTGAACCCAGTTCTTACAACATCCTCCCATGAGGTAATCTCTCCTCAAAGGGGCTGCCTCTGTGTAGGCTCAGCAGGAATTTGCTGATTTCACTCTCATATCATTGGCCCCACCACAAAAACCCTTGATACACAGATTGTGCATGTGCCATACACACATACACACACACACACACACACACACACTCCACAGGCTACAGGTATTACAGGGGTTCTCAAACTTCAGTGTGCATAAGGAGCACCTGAGGAAACTTCAAATGCAGATTTCCAGGGATTTCCTTCCCACATCCCTAGAGTTTCTAATTAATTAGGTATTGATTTTTGTATTTTAAACAAAATGTCCTCTCAACAGGTAGATCTTTTTTTTTTAATTTTTAATGTTTTTATTTATTTTTGAGAGAGAGAGACAGTATGAGCAGAGGAGGTCAGAGAGAGAGGAAGACACAGAATCGGAAGGCAGTCTCCAGGCTCTGACCTAGCTGTCAGCATAGAGCCCGACACGGGGCTTGAACCCACGAACCGTTAGATCATGACCTGAGCTGAAGTTGGACACTTAACTGACTGAGGCATCCAGGCGCCCCTCAACAGATAGATCTTGATGCAGACAGTCAGACAGAAACAAACACCAGTTGGCCACCAGCAAGCACTTCAGCTCCATTCATAAGTCATTTTGTGTTTTGCAAAGCAATGACAGATGTGCTGCCCTTTCCAGAGCCTTAACACTGAACAGAGAGGTAAATCATAAACTCTGACTTGGGTTATGTTTCATTCTATTAGTTTGTTTCTTTAAGTCATCTGCGGCAAACATGCCCAGAGATTTATTATGAGATTGGAGGTTAGTGCAAGGATACAATGGAACTAGAAGTAGCACGGTACATTTCCCCAGCCGTATAATCTCTCTGCCTCATGGTCATTTCATCGATGGTCATGGAGACTTGAGGCACAGAAGGTAACCTGATTCAAGGACCCATGCTTATGTTTATGCATTTCTTACAAAAGAGGTTATAATTGGTCAGCTCTTCACCACACAACGTGGAATGCCTCTTCTGAACAGTTTCATGCCCCACACAGGCTCAGAGAGTCAAGTTGCCTATGTGCTGATGATTTTGGCACCATCTCTGATCTGATGAGACACAGCTTGAGATGTGAGTTAATTTTTCAAGTTACATGACACCTCTTGGAAGAAAGCCTCTCATAGGAATATTTTCCTTAGCAAGAGCTAAGAACAAGGCAGTCTTTAGAAGGTTCATGGAGGCCTCCTGACTTTTCTAGGTGTTCTTCCACTGACTGGGGGCATGTGGTATGTACATGCAATGGAATGCTGTTCAGCTTTTATTTTATTTTATTTTTTAAAATTCATTTATTTATTTAAGTAATCTTGATACCCAACCTGGGTCTCTAACTCATGACCCTGAGATTGAGTTGCATGCTCTTCCAACCAAGCTAGCCAGGTGCCCCTATTCAACCATTAAAGAGGAGAGAATCCTGCCCATATGTGACAACATGGCTGAAGCTGTAGGACATTACGTGAAGGGAAATGACCAGTCACAGACAGACAAGCACTACACGATTCCACTTATAGGAAGTGTCTGAAATGAGTCAAATTCAGGAAATCAGAGTTTGGAACAGTGGTTACCAGGGGGTGGAGGATGGGGAAATGGGGACTTATTTATCAATAGTCATTAAATTTCAGGTAAGTAAGATGAATAAACTCTAGAGATCTGTACCACAACATTGTACTAGTGTCAACAATAATGCATTGTTGGCTTAAAATTTGCTAAGAGGAAAGGAGACTTTTCATACCTGAACCTTGTTTTCCATCATGTTGACTGTTCCCTTCTCTGAATTCTCAGCCAGGAACTTCAAAATTCATTACTTGTGATTGACTAAAAAGTTTCTTCATTAAATTATTTCATTCCCTTCTTCCATTCAGATTTTTTCTTCCATTTTGAAAAGGGGTGTGTGTGTGTGTGTGTGTGTGTGTGTGTGTGTTACTTTTTAAAGTCTTCTGGTCAAATGAGCAGAGGATTTGGTCTTCCAAGACCTATAGAAAAGACAAAAAAGATTTTTTTTATACCACTGAAAATATAACTATGAAGGAAAATAAAATAAGGGAGCCAAAAACAGAGATAAATTTTGGGGGAAATTCGAAAAGGTAGAAAGGAAATAGAATTTGGTGGATGGAGAAAAGAGTGGAGGGAAAGCATATGAATAAAGAACAATCCATCCCAAGGAGAAAGAAGCTTCAGAGTGGGAGTCTATAGAGAAGGATAGTTTGGACGCCATAACTGGAATTAAGAGCAATGTTCTGGTTTTCTATGAGTTGTTACAAACTATCAAAAACTTGAAACAATGACTATTTGGTTTGCAGATCTGCAGTTTAGGCAGAATTCAGCAGGGACAGCTTGTGTCTGCTTCTTTCAGCACTGGAGTAATTCAATTCTCTTTTTTTATGTTTGTTTATTTTGGGAGAGAGAGAGAGTGAGCATGAGTGGGGGAGGGGAAGACAGAAAGGGAGACACAGAAACTGAAGCCAACTCAAGGCTCTTAGCTGTCGCACAAAGCCCAAAGCAGGGCTTGAACTAATGAACTGTGAGATCATGACCTGAGCCGAAGTTGGCCACTCAACCAACCAAGCCACCCAGGCACCTCAGCAATGGAATATTTCAAAGGCAGGGGCTTGACCCCCAAGGTCTCCCTAGGTATCTCTGTCTCCATGTGGTTTCTCCAGATGGTCCCTCCACTGTGTTGGCTTCAGGACAGCTAGGCTTCTTACACGGCAACTGAGGGCTCCAAAGGGGCACGTCCCAAGAGACAGCCAGATGAAAATTGTATTGCCTTAGTGAATTAGCTTTGTAAATTCACTTCTACTGTAGACAGACCCTCCCCAACTCAAGGGGAGGTAACACAGATCTCACCTCTTGATGGAACCATGTCAATATCATGTCATAAGAAGAATACACTTGAGGGGTGCCTGGATGGCTCAGTCAGTTAAGTGTCTGACTTCAGCTCAGGTCATGATCTCAGAGACCCGGGTTTGAGCCTCATGTCGGGCTCTGTGCTCACAGCTCAGAATTGGAGCCTACTTCAGATTCTGTCTCCTCTCTCTGCCCCTCCTCCACTCATGCTCTGTCTTACTCTGTCTCTCAAAAATAAATGTAAAAAAAAAATTTTTTTTAAAGAAGAGTATCTTTGAAATATCCAAACTGCCATCTTTGAAAAATCCAAACTGCCAGAAGTTGTATTTAGACCAGCTGGACCAGTTAATTAAGAAAACCAAAAACAGTGACAGTGAAGAGAAGGATCAAGATGAATAAATAACGGACCTGAGAAAAAGAAAAAATCCAGGGAACACAGAATCAAATTTTAAATAAAAACTCATTAGTGTCACCAAATTATTTGAGAATATTTTATACCTATAAAGTAATTTAGGTTGATATGAAAAAGAA
Source organism: Suricata suricatta (assembly GCF_006229205.1). Lineage (NCBI taxonomy): Eukaryota > Metazoa > Chordata > Mammalia > Carnivora > Herpestidae > Suricata > Suricata suricatta. The sequence continues at coordinate 39,050,439 of NC_043711.1, forward strand.
ATAATAAGAATAAAAGAACCTGACCAAAATAGCCAAAATTAAATAATGAATGGACTGACTGAATACTAGAACAGATGAGATGAGGAGTGACCAAAGGTAAGTTTTGACAACACGCAGAAAAATGAACCTCAACCACTTTCTTATACCATAAACAAAAATAAACTCAAAATGAATGAAAGACCTAAACATAAGACAGGAATCCATCAAAACCCTAGAGGAGAAAACAGCTCAAAACTTCCTTGACCTTGGCCAAAGCCAAGCCAACAACTTCTTACTCAACACATCTCTGGAGGCAAGGGAAACAAAAGCAAAAATGAACTACTGGGACCTCATCAATATAAAAATCTTCTGCACAGCTAAGGAAATAATAAGCAAAACTAAAAGGCAACCAATGAAATGGAAGATGATATTTGCAAATGATGTATCAGATAAAGGGTTAGTAACCTAAATCTGTACAGAACTTATCAAACTCAACACCAAAAATAATAATAATAATAATAATAATAATAATAATAATCCGGAGAAGAAATGGGCAAAAGATATGAAAAGACACTTCTCCAAAGAAGACATCCAGATGGCCAACAGACGCATAAAAACTTCTCAACATCACTCATCATCAGGGAAATACAAGTCAAAACCACAATGAGATATCACCTTTACCTGTTAGAACAGCTAACATGAACAACTCAGGCAACAACAGTTGGCTAGGATGCAGAGAAAGAGGACCTCTTTTGCACTGCTGGTGGGAATGCAAACTGGGGCACCCTCTCTGGACAACAGTGTGGAGCTTCCCTAAAGAATTAAAAATAGAACTACCGTACAACCTAGCAATTGCACTGCTAGGTATTTATCCAAGGGATACGAGTGTGCTGTTTCGAAGGGACATATGCACTCCAGTGTTTATAGCAGTGCTATCAATAATAGCCACAGTATGAAAAGAGACGAAATGTCCACTGATGAATGAATGGATAAAGAAGATGTGGTATATATACACAATGGAGTATTACTCAGCAATCAAAAAGAATGAAATCTTGCCTTTTGCAACTACATGGATGGGTATTATGCTAAGTGAAATTAGTCAGCGAAAGACAAATATCATATGACTTCACTCATATGAGGACTTTAAGATACAAAACAGATGAATATAAGGGAAGGGAAGCAAAAATAATATAAAAACATGGAGGAAGACAAAATATAAGAGACTTTTAATAGAGAACAGAGGGTTACTGGAAGGGTTGTGGGAGGGGAGATGGGCTAAATGGGTAAGGGGATTAAGGAATCTACTCCTGAAATCATTGTTGCACCATATGTTAACTAAATTGGATGTAAATTATAAAAAATACATTAGTTATTAGATAAAAGAAAAGTTTTAAAAATTTACCTCTAAGAGAAAGTTCATAATAACAGTCACTACTGTTAGCAAGGAACTTCGTGCCCTCTCCCGTTTGCTCCCTCTCCTCTTCCCAAACACACATAGAGCCTTCCTGCTTCCATAAAGGAGCTTCCTGTCAAACAAGGTTCTCAACCCTGAGGGGTAAAGAGGTGTATTTGGACAAACATGGGCATTATGTGGGTCATCAAATAACCTGCAATTTAAGGATATTGAAACATTACAATTCAGTGGACAGTTCAACCAAGAACTGTCCTGCCCAACATATCAGGGGCAACCACCAAGAAACACCTCACCAGGGTGACAGCCCTTCCTCTGTACCTCTCCTTCCCAGCCCCAGGGAAGGAGTGACTTCTCTAACTGGTGGCTTTGTGGGGAGGACAGAGCAGGATTGCTTAGGCCCTGCTGGGATCTGTTCTCCTGGGGATTTGCCAGCCTGAAGAAGGGTTGAGTTTGGGCCTGCTCTGCACTGGGCAATAGGGTGCCCAGCAGGCTCTGACCTAGTGAGAAGTTCTGGAATCCATTTATATCAGAGTCTGGGTGGGAAAAGCTGTTAATTCCAGCAGAGTGTTAGCAGGCCCTTTGGAACACAGTTCTGAAGTCACGGTCCTCAGTCACCTTAATGAGTAATAAAAACTTTTTTTTTAATCGCCATTTATCCATCTCTTATTTCCTAGTTGCTTTGAACTGGGAAGGGAATGAAGAAATGCTATGTATTGGCTTAAAGATTTAAAAAGAAAAGTTTGAGACATTTAAGGGAAAATACTGAGGGATGTAAATGTCAGTATTCTTTAGATTCTCCAGTGATTTTAAATTTAGAAATGTCCATCACATGGAATGATTTCTGTTATTCATGTGGATTTCAGAATGCTGAAATAGTATTTTTATTTTTAAAATTACACCAGACCTAACTCTAAAAGAGACTTGAGGCTGCTTCTTAAAAGAATACACACAATTGACAAGACTTGATTTCATGTTTAAACATATAAGAATGTGGGGGAAAATCAGAGTCGCGACTCTTTTCTCTCTCTCGCTCTCTCTTTTTAATTTTTAAGTTTATTTGTTTATTTTGAGAGAGACAGAGAGAGCAAAAGGGAGAGAGAATCCCAGCAAGCTCCACACTGTCAGTACAGAGCCGGGTGAAGGGCTTGAACCCACAAACTATGAAATCATGAGCTGAGCTGAAACCAAGTGTGAGACGTTCAACTGACTGAGCCAACCAGTGCACTGTAAACAATTATTTTCAAGACTGATTTTGCCCAATGGACATAATATTAAATTCATTTTAGTGGACACACAATATGTACATATACCCACACATGGCGACTTTCAGAAGAGAGTCAGAATTGCTGGCAGTGACTGCAAGAACTTTCTTAGGAGTCTTCATAAAAGGGGTACTGGCTGATGTAAAGGAGGTATCTCCAAGAAGATCTCTAAAGAAGCTATAACCCTGAATTGCTTTCAGCTTTTCTTATGGTTTCCTTCAAGGCAAGCCACGAGCACTATGCCAAAGCATAATTTAATAAATGGGCTCTTTCAGGGACTAAGACAATCCAAGGAAACTGCTCTCTGTTGGTCCGGCTTGATGCCTAACCTTACAAGAGATAGATTGTTTTGCCATTTATAAATATTTTTGAATAGCAGCTATTATCTTGTGCATGTGATAAATGTTCAAAATCTATACTGCCAATACTCCATCATCCTTGCAAGGACATAAATCATTCCAAATCTTGGACCTTGTTTTTTATTAAAAAGCACTTGAAAACTTAAATGTTTTTGGCTTAGGATTACACTGGATTTTTTTTTTCAACAGTAACAATTTACACCCTCTGTTATCTTTTTCTCTGTTGTCTATATTCTCTGATTTCCAAAGTGTGAATTCATCACACAGGGTTTGGTACAGAAGAATGTTCCCTGAGGTGAGATGATAATCCCTTATAACCTCCTACTCACATGTAGGGGGTAAAAAGAAAGGAAAGAAGGAGAGAGGGAGGGAGGGAGGCAAAGAAGAAGTGAGGGAGGGAGAAAGGATCAATCAATCAACCAGTCAAGCTCCCCCTCACTCAATATCCAAATGACTATCTGGAAACATGGTATGAAAAGCACTCTTTGGGGATCATCTTCTCATCTTCTCATTTGGGACCACATTCCCAAATGAACTAGCTGAAGCTGTTCTCTATTGAACCCCTCCTATATGCCACTTTAAAATCCCCTGGGTCCCCTAAGATGTAAAGGCTGAGCTCCATTGCTCTGTGGAACCAGTATCCTGGCTTGCCCTGTGCATCTCTTTCTTCTTGTTCCTTGGGAACCTCCTCTCAACAGTCCAGAAAAGAGTGGGTGTTTACGCCCACAAAGCCATTCTTGACCAGGGGAGGACAGGAGCCAATGGATAAATGCTTCTCCTTTGTCCCACGGGCACACAGCTCTGAAATGAACTCCATTAAGTCTTCCTACAAGGTCCTGGTAAGACTTCATTTAACCAGCATAGTGGTAGGGGCAACTTAATAAGAGATTCTTGTACTGGTTTTCCCTCCTTTTTCACTTCCCCATATTGCCTCACTGTTTCCTGGGACCACATTCCCAAATGAACTAGCTGAAGCAAGACTTTGTACTAGGCTCTCCACCCAGGGGTCACCAGTAAGACATCTGCTTCTAGAGTATTTTACTGTGTCCCCACTTATGTGGATTTATAGACTTTGTCCTTCAATCTTTTTTTTAAAAACGTTTTTTATTTATTTTTGAGAGACAGAGAGAGGCAGCATGAGCTGGGGAGGGGCAGAGAGAGAGGGAAATACAGATCCGAAGCAGGCTTCAGGCTCTGAGCTGTCAGCACAGAGCCTCACATGGGGCTCGACGAACCTTGAGATCATGTCCTGAGCCAAAGCCAGACACTTAACCGACTGAGCCACCCAGGTGCCCTTCCTTCAATCTTAATAACATTAACTTCCACATAATGAATAAAAACCTTTAAAAGATTCCTTTGGCAAAGCTACTCACTGGAGACAAACCAAGAATGCAAACATAAGACAATAAGAAAATAGCAAAGCTGAGTCTTTGCTTACTCTACAAATTCCCTATCAGACATGCAAAAGAAGAAATCAATTTTAGCCATAATAATAAATAAAAACAAATAATTTGAAATATGCTTACCTTTATTTCATCATTTTAAAGCTCCATTTTAGATATATATTAAGTTTGGGGCACCTGAGTGGCTCAGTTGCTTGAGCATATGATTTTAACTCAAGTCATGATCTCACAGTTCGTGAGTTCGAGCCCCTTGTCAGGCTCTGTGCTGACAGCTCAGAGCCTGGGACTTGCTTCCGATTCTGTGTCTCCCTCTCTCTCTGCCCCTCCCCCAGTTATGCTATCTCTCTCTGTCTCAAAAATCAATAAAGAGTAAAATATTTATATAAGGTTTTATACATTATAAGTATAATTATGTACTTATATAATTATATTGTATAATTTACAAATTAATGAATGTACACATATTAGGAGCATGTACTCAAAAGTTTTTTCTGATAGGGTAAAAGATCAAAAAAGTTTGGAGGGGAGGAGCCAAGATGGTGGAGAGGAAGGGAGCTCTGTAACCTTTGTCTGCCCCATCTATCGAACTGAGAAGGACATTACTCTCATCTGCAACAGTGGAAGGAGAAAATACAGACTCCAGAAAGAAGACAACCTCAAAGATACCTGAGTGAGTGAGTGGGAACTGAGGAGATTGGAAAACAGGCCAGCCCAAGAAGGACAGGGGAGGTGGGAGCCCCAGCCCAACACGGGGAAAGCGTGCAGAGCCTCTGAGAGACAAAGGGAAGAGAAAGAGAAACCGAACACCCTGATAGTACTGTCTCTAGAGAAGACATAAAGAACATTTAACCCCACTCAGAGAGAAAAACTCTCACTCCATATATAACCACTGGGCAGCCCAAATCCCGAAGCCAGGTGGCACAAGGGAAAAAACAGCCTCCACCCCTGCGCCTTCCTGGCAGGGAGTCAGCGGCCATGACCGCAGCCCCGGGGGCACACACATCAAACTCGGCTGCAGGAGTGGGAGCACACACCTCATTTCCACAGTGCATCTCCTCTCCAGCATTGGCCGCACGAATCCGAATCCCGGGTGCCAACAGGGAAAAAATAGCCCCCACCCCTATGCGATCCAGCAGGGAGTTGGCGGCAGCAGAGGTGGGAGCGTGTGCTTTGGCTGCAGGAGTACGCAGCTCATTTCCGGCGGTGCCCTGCGCCTCAGTCAGCAGCAGTGCGAATCCAGCGAAGCCAAGAGAAACTGCTCCCTCCCCCTACACGATCGCAATCCGGCTGGGGGCTGGGAGTTGGTGGTGGTGTCTGTGCTGTAGGAGCATGAACTTCACCTCCTGCAGCGAACCTCGACTCCGGCAGCAGCAGCATAAATCCCTGCAAACGTCTAGAGAAACTGCTCCCTCCCCCTATGAGATCCTGGCTAAGAAGCCAGCTGCCAAAGCAAGTACAGCTCATCTGGGGTAGCATAAAAGTGCATGGACTAGGATTTTGAAACAAGGCGGGCCTGGAAAATACAACCTGGCTCAGCTGCGGCACAAAGAGGTCAGACTCACTAGAGTGGCCAGCAGCGCTTAGTTCAAGCGGAGATTGGGGACCTGCCATTCATCCTCTGCAACCACCATGGCGGAGCCTCTGAGAGCAGCAGCCCTTCTCTTGGTCTACTACACCAAACCACGCCTATCCGTGAGGGGGAGCTGCTGCTTTTCTTTTTTGGACTTATTTTTTATTATTACCCTTTTTACTTAAAAAACATTTTTTTTTAAATTTTTACTCCTTATTTTCCTTTCTCCTTTCTCCCTCTTTTTTTTTCTTTCTTGCCATCCAGATATATTCTCCCATATCTCATCCTTATCTCTCCCCTCAACTGGTTATACACTTTTAGACTATCCATTGTCTTTTGTTATCTCTGCCCCCCTTTATTCTTTTTTCTTCTCTTCTTTTCTTCTCTTTCCTCTCCATTTTCTTTCCTTCCTTTCCTCCTTTTAATTTGTTTGTTTGTTTGATTTGTCTGTGCATTTGTGTGCTTCTGTTCCCTCTGTGTTTGTCTGTCTGATTTCCTTCTCAGGGCTACCCCAAGAAACAAGCCAAAGGGTGCATGATGGCGAGTCCCAAATATCACTGAGTAGGGAAATAAAATATTCAAAGGCACAACAAGAGAAACTGAGAGACATCATTAAAAGAATATTTCCTGAAATGACGGGCCCTGACAGTCAATAAGCCTCCTTTAATAGAGCAATATTAACAGGTGCACAGTGCACAATGAGCTTTTAAATTGGATAAGAGACAGAAAACTAGCCAAAATGACAAAACGAAGGAACTGTTCCCTAAAGAATCTCCAGAAAGAAGTCATATCCACAGAACTGCTCAACACAGACCTAAACAACATCACCGAACAAGAATTTAAAATTTTTGTCATAAAATGAATTGCTGGGGTTGAAAAAAGCATGAAAGAAGCAACTGTGACAATGACTAGGGACTTTGAAAATAGGTGTGATGAGTTTAAAAAAAGGCTATAAATGAGGTGAATAATAAAATGGAGGCAGCCACCTCAAGGATTGAAGAGGCAGAGAGAAGAATAGGTGAATTAGAAGATATAGTTATAGTAAAAGAGGAAGCTGAAAAAAAGAGAGAGAAATTAATCCAGGAGCAGGAAAGGAGAATTTGAGACCTGAGTAATACAATCAAATGGAACAACATCTGTATCATAGGAATTCCTGAAGAGGAATACTGAGAGAAAGGTCCTGAGGGGATACTAGACCAAATTATAACTGAGAATTTCCCAAATCTGGGGAAAGAAATAGACATTCAAATTCAAGAGGCACAAAGAACCCCCTTAAGACGTAATTTGAATTGACCTTCTGCATGACATATCATAGTAAAACTGGCAAAATATAAAGATAAAGAGAGAATTCTGAAAGCAGCAAAGGACAAAAGGGCCCTAACGTACAAAGGGAAACCTATCAGAGTGGTTACAGACTTATCTAATGAAACTTGGCAGGCCAGGAAGGAATGGCAGGAAATCTTCAATGTGATGAACAGAAAAAACATGCAGCCAAGAATCCTTTATCCAGCAAGCCTGTCATTCAACATAGAAGGAGAGATAAAGGTTTTCCCAAATAAACAAAAATTGAGAGAATTCATGACCACCAAACCAGTCCTACAACAAATGCTAAGAGGGCCTCTATGAGGGAAATGTTGCAAAGAATACAAGGTGCTAGAGACACCACTATAAACATGAATTCTAGGGAGAACGCAATGACTCTAAGCCCACATTTTTCAATAATAACACTGAATGTAAATGGACTGAATGCTCCAACCAAACGACACAGGGTAGCAGAATGGATAAAAACAAAACAAAACAAACAAACAAACAAACAAACAAAACCCAAACCAAACCAAACCAAAACAAAACATCTATTTGCTGTCTACAAGAGACTCATTTTAGACTTGAAGATACCTTCAGGTTGAAAGTAAAGGGATGGAGAAATATCAATCATGTGACTGGAAGCCAAAAGAAACCCAGAGTAGCCATAGTTCTATCACACAAACTGGACTTTAAAGTAAAGGCAGTAACAAGAGATGAAGAAGGACATTATATAATAATTACAGGGTCTCTCCATCAGGAAGAGCTAACAATTATAAACATCTATGCGCCAAATTCGGGAGCACCCAAATACATAAAACAATTAATCACAGACAGAAACAATCTTATTGATAAGAATGTGCTAATTGCAGGGGACATTAATACTCCACTGACAGCAATGGATATATCAACCAGACTGAAATTCACTAAATAAACAATGGACCTGAACAACACATTGGACCA
>NC_043711.1:39058790-39064333 GCF_006229205.1 Suricata suricatta
ATCAAGAAGATGATATATATATATATATATATATATATATATATACAATGGAATACTACATGGCAATGAGAAAGAATGAAATATGGCCATTTGTAGCAAAGTGGATGGACCTTGAGTGTGTCATGCTAAGCAAAATAAGACAGGCGGAGAAGGACAGATACCATATGTTTGCACTCATAGGTCTAACAGGAGAACAGGAGAAACCTAATGGAGGACTGGGGGAAGGGGAAGTGGGAAAGAGAGTTGGGGAGAGAGAAGGATGCAAAACCTGAGAGACTATTGAATACTGAAAACGAACTGAGGGTTGAAGGGGAAGGGGGAGAGGGAAAAGAGGTGGTGGTGATGGAGGAGGGCACTTGTGGGGAAGACCACTGGGTGTTATATGGAAACCACTTTGACAATAAACTATTTAAAAAAATAAAAAATAAATAAAAAATTTGGAGAGTGCTGGTCTAAATAAATTCAAATCAGTATGTCTTTCAAGTTTTTTTTTAAAGCCTTCTTTGAAGATGATAGGAAGTGAGCAGACCTGTGTTGTCTGCAAAAGTTGCCCTCAATAACCTACCTTAAAGATCCGAGCAAATTCACTGATAGACAATTTTTTTTAATAAAGACTTAACTTTTTAGAGTAATTTTAAGCTCCCAGCAAATACCGAGAGGTTACTTTCTATCCCAAACATGCATAGACTCTGCATTATCAACATCCTACACCAGAGTAATATATCTGTATATATATATATACCTATACATACATATAAGTTTGGGAAACAATACCTACACTCTCCTCACAGATGTGCTACTCACCTGCCTACTGTGTGCTCAGTAGAATATTAAAAATAATAACAAATCAAGACAGCAACTGACCTAACTGGGCTTAGCAACTCTTTTGAAGAATACCCCGTTGAATATGTTTCCTGCTGTACAGACCCAGTTGATTGCCTCCTGCCCGATACCAGGCTTGCTTCATCCTTCTCAGTGAGTGCAGTGTCCTAACTTTACAGAAGAAGAAGGTAGATGCACAAATCACCCAGCTGGCCAGCAGCCCCTGTGAGGATCATAACTCGGGTGTCCTGACAACTTTCACAGAAATCCCTGTGATAAAAGTGGCTGAGTTCTTAGAGGTTAACACTTGTTATATTTCACAAGGGATGAAGAGCAGGCCAGCACCACACCTGGTTCCTATACTCAGCTCAGGTCACCAGGTAACTTTGTGGATCAGGATGAGTGTTCAGTCTCCAGTGAGGACCAGTAGCAAGCGCAGCCTTTTAAAAGGAGAAGAGTTATCTTCAGAGAGTGATACAGCTTTGTGACTGGATCCTAAGACTCGCCGCTGTGAATCATCTATGGGGGCCTGTGAATAAAATCTATTAAACATCTCTGCAGCAGACACTTCCCATGATCTGTCTCATCCAGTTGTACGGTATTCTTATGTTCTAGATTCTACATAAGACTGACAGATTTGGAGGTTACACAGTAGTAAGTGGATTAGGCATGAGGGCTTGGAGCTTGGCAAGGGGCCACTACCAACACATTTGCTTAAGGCAAAGGGAATATGGAATGGGTAGAAGAAGGCAGTTATAGATGTCACCTATGACCACGTGATCAGTTGCAAAAACCAGGGGTGTGATAGTTATAAGCATTCTACCTTATTTTGACTTGAAGATAGGTGTTAGTATATCAACCAATTTTTCCCCTCTTCCATTGTTCTATCATCTAACATAAGATATATTAATAGTAGTAAATCTTCTATTTCAGTATTTAAGCTACTGCACAGACACTTGGCATGTTTTTAGGTAAGTGAGACAAATTGTTCTGTGTTTCTTACCACAACATTTCCCATTGATTAGGTTTTCAGCTATCAAAGAAGTACTGAATATGAGATAGGAATGAGATTCAAAGGAGTCTAATTCAGCTAGTACTCATATAATTTAGAAGTAATATTGCCTTGAGGTGCCTGGGTGGTTCATTTGGTTAAGCATTCACCTCTTGATTTTGGCTCAAGTCATGATCTCAGGGTTCATGAGGTTGAGCTCACATCAGGCTCTGCACTGACAGCTCAGTCTCCTTGGGTTTCTCTCACTCCCTCTCTGCCCGTCCCACACTTGCTTACATGAGCACATGTGCCTTTTCTCTCTCTCTCTCTCTCAAAATAAATTATTAATTATTTTTAAGAAAGAAATAATATTGTCTTTGTCCACACAACATAATTCTGCATCCTTTGAAAACCAAGTGCACAACCAAGTGTATCTTTGCATTGGAGGATAAGTAATGAAAGGCCACTTGGGGGAACTCATGCTCTCAAGCTTCTTAGAACTTACAAACAGAAGAGACGTTTTGTTGATACCAAGAGATGGGTTGTGGTGGGGGGACATTCTGTGCAGAAATGGTTTTCAGTGCCAGGTGACTCATTTTTAAACAACTTCTACATTTGGCACATGGTGATAATGCCAGCACTTAACGACAAGAGCTGAGTAAATCAGGACGGCATGTTTCCACACTTCTCAGATGCTTATTTCTAAACATTATGTAAAAACCACGTCTTTGAGTACCTCTCTCCAGTGAGTCACAGAGCTAAGCGGGGCTGCTGCCTCCGGAATCCATCTTGCCCTCCTGTTGAAATGCTGTAATGGACCACACTGAGTGGAACAGGGGAGAAAGGCCCAGATGCTTGTTGCAGATGCTGAAAACATCAGGCCACAGAGTGTACTTACCGCGGATGTTTTCTGTTTTGATCATTTCTCACACAAATACTGTCATATGAATAAGACCTTCAAGTCTTTGTCACGTTTTCAGGTGTTACAGACAAATGAAATTATGAAATGATAGAACCTATGGGAGAGAAGGAACTTACAGTCATTGAGCCTGGGGCAGAAGGTAACTAACTTTTTAACCACACATTTTATGCTCCCTCTTCCATGGTGCACAGTTGATGCTAAAAAGTGGCTACCCAGGGAGGCAATGCATTGCCCAACACCCTTTCATTCGTGAAAGGCCATGTGCCTAGTACTGGCTAATAGAATGTGAGCAAAATTGACCTATGTCACTTCTGGGCAAGGCAGTTAAGAAGAGGGTGTTCCATTTCTTCTCCTTCCTCTTCCTTCTGGAGGCAGAGTTCTCCATGTCTCTAAGAAGTGGCAGAGCCATGAGATGAGATAAGCCTGGGTCCCTGAATCACCTCGTGGAGGGAAGCCACCAAGAATGCTTTTATCAGATTGTTATATGAGCAAGAAAGACATTTTTATTGTATTAAGCCACTGAAATTGGGGATTTGGTCATTCTAGTAGCTAATATTTCCCTAACAGATAGGCCAACTTCCATCTCCCTGTTTAATTCTCTTTACAACTCATAGGGAGATGAGTAGGAATACCCAGAAGGAATATGTGTAACATCAAGATGATGGACATTGGTGTCAGGTAGAGTAGTGTAATGCCCAAGATTTCAATATCACCCCCAAAAACCAGAGACCACCAGAAAGACCGAGTCACGCATGCAAAAACAAAGGGCAGTTTTATTACGGCTTAGGCTCGCCGGGCCTAAGTTTGGTCTCACAGCCTTCACCAACGCAGCGGACCCGTGCTGAGAGCCCTGAACACGGGCTGAGTAGGGTTTATACGGGGTTTGGGAAGGGGGAGTTACAGGAAATTGTGACATCCAATCATTATTGTGTAACAGCATTGGCATCAATTTTAACCATACACATTGTTCAGAGCATTTGTTACTTTTGGCGGGACCCAATCGCAATATTTAGGGTATCTTTGAAATTAACCAATTACAGAGTGAGTTCAGGGTCTTGTTTGGTGACTATCGGGTTAACTTTAACATTAGGTAACAGGGTCCTATCTAAAGTTTCTATCTGTAGGCCTCACCTTTAGGAATGTGGGGAGAGGTAGCTGGCCTTCCCTGATTGGATACCGAAAAGTGGTCTCTTCTGCCTCAGGCAATGTGTAACCGCCTAATTGTTCCAGAGAGACTGACCCTTAGACCTTCGAGTTTTGAGGGGGACCTCTGTCATGGAGTCTGTTAGGTCAGACTTTGTCCGTACAGTAGGTCTTGGATTCCATTTTTAAGGCTAAACTATGTGCTCTTGGAATGCTCAACTTTTCAGGGCCTTGGTTTCCTAATCTGTAAAATGGACATAATAATAGTACTTATGTCATGATGTTGTTGAAAGAAATCAAGTTGCTCTTTCTTGTGAGACACTAAATATTCAAAAAATGAAGGCTTGTGCTCTTACTGGCATCATCCTGTGAGTGATCATCATTCCTATGATGGTGGTAATATTAAAGAGATCAATTTGCACGTTTTTATTGTAATCAGTCGATTTCTAGAGGACCAGAGGAGCTTAGAAACACAAGTTGCTTCCCTAATTAGATACCAGAACCTTAGAAAACTGGTTGGGGTGATAGAATTGGAAACATAGGTCCTAGCAGACTCAGGGAGCAGACACCCAGAGACAACAAACCTCAAGATCTCTGGGCACTAAAACATCTTAGCCATGCCTGTGACCTTTAGTGCAGAGGAGGTGGGGGCTGCTGTTTCCAAGATGTATAGGTGAGGGAGGTCATGTGGGCTGTGAGGACAAGGGTTGGGGGGCTCTCAGCACAGCACTGTTCTCTGACTGGGCCTCAGGAAATGGGACCCTCTCCTAAGGACTCTGAGGAAACCCCAGAGATGTTCTCAGGTAGCACTGAGAAAAGGAAGCACCAGAACTAGGAGAAAGGAATGCAGCAAAGGACAGGGCAAGTACTCAGAAGTCCACACTCCCTGAGACCATCAACAGTCTGTTGCCTTCAATTTCTTTATCTGCTCCTTCAACTCTGCTTTGAGCCATGGAGCCCCCTCTCTTTGTCTTTTTAGCACAAGTCAAGAGCACAGACTCTCTGCTGACCCCACCCCCACTGTCATCCATGGCCACAGGGTCCCCTCATTTGGCATCAGGAGTCTGAAGGAAGACCCTCCCTTCCCTTGCTTTGCCTAGATACCAAGGGTTGGAAAAGCAAAAGCAGATGTTTGGCCCAAAACTGCTACAAAGAAAGATGAGAATGGCCTGGTTTCTATCTCCTCCATGAGTGATAATGGAAAGAGTGATAATTCAGACCCTGTCTCTGTCTGATGCCAAGATCCCGTGAGCCAAACTATTGAAGTGGCCTTTATGAACCTGGACCCACCCATGGCTTCAGACCCACTCCCTGAAGACAAACGAGGGAAGAAGGAAAAAAGAGAAACATAAGCTCCTGTTCAGCACCTTAGGCAAATGACACTGCTGGCTCAGGCTAACTTCTCCATCTGGGTTTCTCTTACTTCTGTTTTTGTACAGCTGTTGTGATTTACAAGTCCCTGTTTGAATTGGAACAGACTAACCCTGGTGGGGCTGGGGGAGGTAGGAGAAGGGTCTCCACAATGTGAGGGACAACCAAGAAAAATTCAAAACAATGTATTTTCCAGATCCTGTCTTTACACCAAAATGAAGTATTGTCCCTCAGAGAAGGAAAGGAGGGAGGGAGGAAGGAAGGAATGAAGGAAGGGAGGGAGGGAGGGAGGAA
>NC_043711.1:39064433-39106568 GCF_006229205.1 Suricata suricatta
GGGAGGAAAGAAGGAAGGAAGGAAGGAAGGAAGGAAGGAAGGGAGGAAAGAAGGAAGGAAGGAAAGAAGGAAGGGAGGGAGGAAGGAAGGAAGGAAGGAAGGAAAGGAGAAGGAGCTCTTCAGAGTAAATAATCATTTATCTTGTGGTTACTTGTATTCTGGTTTTCAGCACCTACAAGACTGATAACCTTGAAGAAAATGAGGCTGTGAATTAGCAGGTCAGTCACCCTTCCCCCTAAAATACACACCTGAGGCAGCCTATTCCAGCTCTGGACTACTCTCTTGAACATTTTCCTTTACACTGAGCAAAATCTATGTGCCTGTATTTCCCACCCCTGGTCCTCTCCCCTGTTTTGAATTCACACAGAACAAGTCTAATCTTGCCTTCACATGTAAAAGTTCACAGTGAAGGCCTGTCTATGAAGGGACAGAGGGAGAGGGTGGCCTTTGTGGAAGGTTAGTTCTCTGAGGGCCGTTGTCTCCTTTGGAGCAGTAACAAGCAACTTTATCTATGCCTTTATTTGGGAAATACTAAAAAATTTTCAACCCCAAGTCTTCCTTCCAAATTCCAGTATTGGCCTCTTTTATTGTTACCTTATTCTTCCTCACTGTCCCCTTATGCAGATCATAGGCTGGAGGGAACAGGACTCAAGATAGCTAGGTTTGGAGGTGAAGGCATGAAAGGTGACTCAGTTTGGGTTGGAATGTGGCAAGAGAACCCCCCCCCCCAAAACTGGAGATACTTATATCCAATTAGCACAAAGTGCAGTCACTCCATCGTCACCAAAGCCACACAGCTGGGACAGGAACAGGAAGCCGGGAACACCTCCCACTACCCATCATGTACTAACATTTTCTCTCAGCCCAGCTTTCCTTGTTCCCCTCACCCCTGTCTACTGTCTTCTTTTCTAGAATGCTCCTTCCAACAACTGTTGCAGATGCCAATGGAGATAAGAGAAGAGATTTGAGAGAAAAGAGAGGATGTTTATTTACTTAGGATCTTAAACTCCTTAAAGTCTACTCGTTGTTAATCCTCCTTAGATAGAACTTATTCTTCTGATTTCCTCAGCCTTCTACTCATATCTTCCCAAAATGCAAATATTGTTTGCTGATTTATCACGACCCATCATTTCCTTTCTCATGGTAAAAAGCTTTCTGAGTTTCCTGTGAGGGGCCACCCTACTTAGTCCACACGGTTTATTGAAGACTGACCACACACAACTCACCATCCCAGGGATGAACCATAGTCATGGTGATTGGCTGCAGGGTTGAAACATGATGGGAGCTGTCCAAGGAGAGTGTGAACTGGTGCTTTTTCTGGTATTAGTAGCAAAAATGTGCTGAGTTTGCTAAGTTGATTCAATGTAAACCTGGAGCTGCTGCTGGTCATTGTTATGCTCTTCTGGGGATAGCTGAGCATGAGAAAAACACTAAGGGGAGAAGGAACAAGAGAGGAAGAAAGACAGGTTTTGGCTTATGGCTGCTTGAGTTGAGTACCTCTCTGGCATCCAAAAGAATTCTGAGAAATACTTGACCCCAGCAAGTCTTAAATTTAGGGGTCTCAAGACCCTTTTGCACTTTTTAAGTTTATTAATGACCCCGAAGAGCTTATACTTATGTGATTTGTATTGATATTTATCAGCCTAGAATTTAAAATTGGGAAAAATTTTTAAATTGCTACTTCATACAACTAGTAACAAACCCATGACATGTTAAAAGAAATAATATATTTTATGGAAAATAGCTATTTTTCAAAACAATATCTTTAGTGAAGAGTGTGGCACTGTTTCACATTTTTTCAATTCCCTTGCCATGCTGACTTATTAGGAGATAGCTGAATTCTTGGGGCACCTGGGTGGCTTGGTCACTTGAGCTTCTGACTTCAGGTCAGGTCATGATTTCACAGTTCAAGAGTTTAAGCCCCACATCAAACTCTGTGCTGACAGCTCAGAATCTGGAGCCTGCTTTGGATTCTGTGTCTCCCTCTCTCTCTGTCCCTCTCCAGCTTGTGCTCTGTCTCCCTTTCATTCTCTCAAAAATAAATAAAAACATCAAAAATGTTTTAAAAAAGGAGATAGCTGAATTCTCATACATGCTTCTCCGTTAATATATTGCCATATGTTGTTTTAGTTAAAGTGTATAAAGAAGACCCATGTCATTGGAAAAGAGAGGGATATCTTAATAAACTTTTCAGAGAGTTGTGGAAATTCTTTTTTGATATCATTCCAAAACATGACAAGGGGTGAAATTTGAAACTAAAAATGAACTTTTCTTATTCTTTTTTTTTAATAGGCTCCATGCCCAGCGGTGGAACCCAGTGTGGTGCTTGAGCTCACAACTCTGAGATCACGACATGATCTGAGATCAAGAGTCTGACACTTAACCAAATGAGCCACCCAGGTGGTCCGAACTTTTCATATTCTGTACAGTCATGAGAGAATGGGAGTGACAGAAGGAAAAATAATATCTAGAATAAGAGGGAAATTTGATTTTTCTGGCCCTTCTGAAGAGATTTCAGGGACCTTCAGGGGTCCCTGAACCGTACTTTGAGAACTGCTGCTCTAGCCTAATCCTTACAAACTCCGACTCTCTCTATGTGTATTGTTCTAACATAAACTTCTAAAGAAACAGGAACTGATTTGCCTCATTCAGCCACCATTCAGTAAGATCCCTGGTAGTTATTTGACAAATACTCCTGAATGCTCCCTGTGCTCCAAGCACTATGCTTCCTAGGAACTGAGAATAAAGAGGTGAACAAAACAGAACTGGCGCCTACTCACACCTTACTGACAGTCTGGTGCACCACAGAGAAATTAATCAAACAATAGAGTTTTAATATAACCATATTGTAAACCTAGGTTACAATACTGGCCTAAGAGTCATGAGGAAGCTACAAAACGTATCAAGTCAGAGAGTTGCCAGAGGTGCGTTCCTTAGTGATGTGACTTTTAGGAGAGGAAAAGGACAAGTAGTCACTTGCTGTCGGGGGCAGGGAGTGATGGTGGAGGAATGTGGCTTGCTTCAGAGAGGAAATAGCACGTGAAGTGTCTTAGGGAAGGAGAAGCTTCAGGAAGCCAGCATGACTGGAAAGGAGGTAGAGAAGAACACATTGCAGGAAGAGTCTGAAGAGGTAGACAAACGCCATGTTAGAGCACTTGAAGAAGACCATCTTCTCGGGCTGCTGGCCGACCTACAGAAGACTGCCTTTCAGTCAGGCACTTGTCACTGGTCCAGTGACCTGGAGCTACAGATGCAGGGTGGTAGCCCATGCCTAAGGGACTGTCCACTTGGAGGGGACTGGCCAAGTGGGGTCACGGTCTCCTCCAAAAACAGATTCCATGTCTCATTGCTTCACGGTTACCCAATGCTCACCCTTCCTCCAGTCTGGAGGCTTTGAAGATCTTTTGTATTTGCTGGTTCATCCAGGCTTGGTATTCAGTAGGGACCCTGTCATAGGTGGGGTTCTCGAGGGGCAGATTCTGAGATGGAGATTAGCAGCAAGATGTTATTTAGGTCGTGCTCTTGGAAAGGAAACCACAGAGGTAGGAGTGGACAGAGGGAGAACTCACCAGCAAGGCAGACTCAACAAAGGTCTCAGCAAATTTCATGGGCAGCTCTGAACATGCACTGGTCCTTCTGAATTGCCCCGAGTTGCAGCAGCTCCCAAGGGAGGCATGACTTAGGAAGCAAGCATGACAAGGCAAGGCTGTTTTCCTTAGTTAATGCAATCCCCAGTGTAGGCTGGTGACAGAGGGCTGTCTTCGAGCCCCATTCCCAGCTCCTGAGAGAATAATCCTTCTTCCCTGAAGGAAGATCGGTGCCTCACAGAGCCTCCCACACTCACAGATACACCCAACAAGTTCATGACGGTGTTTATAAGGAGAGCAGTGGCCAACGGGTCAGAGGGACTGAGTTCTAGTGCTGGCTTTCCACAAATCAATCTTACATACAGGCTTATAGTTGATGGCCTGTGTCCCCTCTGTTTCATCTCCCCACTTTATCACACATCCTTTCTCACCAACCTGCTCCATCTGTGTAGGCCTTCAATCTTGTCTCTCAACTTTCCAAGCTCAGGGCTACTTTGGGGCCTTTGCACTGTTGATAGGAATGATCTTATTTGCATGTTACAGTAGAATAGATGCTTCAAGAGTGTGGAGACTTCGTGTTGTTCTTTGTGACCTCAGAGACTGGAACTAGTAGGTATCAAAGTATTTGCTAAAAAGACCAATAAGGGGCACAAGGCAGAGTGGGTGTATTTGCTTGCTAGCATTGACTTAATCGAGTATCGCAGAGTGGGGGGCTTCAACAACAGAAGTGTATCCTCTCAGAGTTTTGCAGGCTAGAAGTCCGAAATCAGAGTCAGGAGGGTCAGTTTCTTCTGCCTGTTTCCTTGGTTGTTTTCACATGGCCCTTTCTCTGTGCAGATGTGTATCCAAATTGCCTCATCTTAGAAGGACACAAGTTATACAGAATAAGGGTCCACCCAAATGATCTTATTTTACCTTAATTACTTCCTTACAGAACACATCTCCAAACACAGTCACACGCTGAGGTGCTGGGGGGTTAGGATTTCAATACACAAAAAGGCTATGTTATAGACGTTCTCTCTTAGAAGCATCGCGATGTCACACTGAAGAATGGGCTAGAACTTGAACGTAGATCTCCTGACCCGAAGCCTGCACAGTTAACTGTTTCTAGAAAATACCTGTTATTTATCTTCATAGCTTCCTACCCCAAGATTTAAATTGCTAGCATCCTGCATCAACAGAGCTATAATCAGCTTCATTACATGGTATTTTGTGGTGTTCTCTCTAAGTCACCTGTAGCCCTCTCCAAGGAGAAGGGAATCATCTGAAAAAAAACAAAAAAACAAAAATCCCAGAAGCCCAGATGTTGTCCAGAGTCAGGGTAGAGAAGCATCAACAAACATCTTTTTTGCTCCCAGCATTGTCAAGTCTAATGCTTTGGTTCTCTCCCTGAAACTTAAAGCAAAATCAGAACTTCCTTCATTCTCAGTTTCATGAGCTTGGAATAGGCCCAAGATAAGGTTAAAAATCAAAGAGTCTGAGAAAACTGCAACCAATTACCCTGAAAAATATGCTAAGCCTGAACAGATTTATTCAACGTTGCTTAGTGGGTGGCTTCACAGCACGGAGGCCAAGATTTATCATCTGCTTGGCTTTGCCTTTGATTATTCATTGACTGGGAAGGCTTTCTTACCATAAGCTGATACAGTCTCCCGTCTCAGAGAAAGGAGGGGGGAATACAAGACACCACACTGACTGATTCATTTCAAACAGAATGTTTTTTAAGAGAGACAGACCTGTGGTACTAATGAATATTCCCTGTTTTTCCTTTTGAATTCACAGCAGGAGATAAATGAAAATTTTAACGATGGGTGGAAGGGTGCTGGTGGAATGTTCTACTGATTCCATTGGGTGTATATCCAAACACACATGATAACTGCCTGTTAATAAGCCATGCATTGTGCTGGATATTGTCCTAAATTATCTCATTTTGCTTGCATAAAACCTTACAGGAAGCTGTTATCATCCTCATTGTCCAACGGTGCCTGGGTGGCTCAGTAAATATCCAACTTTGGCTCAGGTCATGATCTCGCAGTTCATGGGTTTGAGCCCCGCATTGGGCTCACTGTTGACAATTTGTAGCTTGGAGCCTGCTTCAGATTCTGTGTCTCCCTCTTTCTCTGCCCTTCCCCCACTTGTGTTCTGTCATCCTGCCTCTCAAAAATAAACAAACAAAACAAAACAAAAGAAGAACTGCATTGTCCAATATGGCAGTCACTAGCCACGGATGGCTATTGAAGTTTTAAAAGTCAGTTCTTTATTTACAGCAGCCACATTTTAAGTGCTCAAGAACCGTATGTGACTGGTGGCTACCACATTGCATGGCACAGATATAGAATATTTTCATCATCACAGGAAGTTTTACTGGACACGCTGCTCTAGGACCTAGAGGTAAAGAGACCTACCATTTGCTTAAGCAAAGACAAGATTCAAATCTAGACCTCTCTGCTCCAAGTCCAGGTTTTTCCCACTGCTGCAATACTCCCACATCATCTGTGATCTTCCTTCCCAGTAGGGGACCAATGAGCTCCCCAAGGGCAGCAACTTTGACCCTGATTTCTCTGGTAATCCCATGAACGAAAAACTTTTTTCTTCCCTAAAGGGTGTGTTGGGAAATGCTAAGAAATGGCCAGCAGGTGGTGTGCGTGTCCCATGTCTTGTAACATGTGCCGGCTCAAGGCCCTGCTAAAAGGTGCTCCCAAAAGCCAAAAAGTTGTTTGTTTGGAGAAAGGATTTGAATAGATATTTCACCAAGAACAGATTTATAAATGCCAATAAGCTTATGAAAAAATATTCAATGTCATTAGTCTTTGGGGAAATACAAGTCAAAACCACAATGAGGTACCACTTCATAGTCATTAGGAAAAAAGAAAGGAGGAAAGGAAGGGAAAGGAGGAAGGAAGGGAGAAAAGGAGGAAGGAAGGCAAGGAAAGACTCCTGCTTGTTAGCAGAAAGTAGCAAGTGTTGGTGAGGAAGTGAAGATATTGGAATGCTCGCACATTGTTCGAGGAAATAAAATAGCAAAATAGCACAGCCGCTGCGGAAAACAGTGTGGGAGGTCCTCAAAAAATTAAACAGGAATTTCCATAAGATCCAGCATTTCCACCTGTAAAGATGTACCCAAAGGAATTGAACCCAGAGAGTTGGAGAGATAAACGCACACCAACGTTCCTAGCGGCATTACTCAGAATAGCCAAAAGGTGGAATCAACCCGTGTCAATCAATGGATGAACAGATAAACAAAATGTGATGTATCTATAAATGAAATATTATTTGGCCTTTAAAATGAGTAAAACTGATACCTGCTACATGTGGCAAACTCTTGAAAACATGCTAAGTGAAATAAACCTGACAAAATAGTATTATTATATGATTCCACTTACAGGAGGTACACAGAGTAGTCAAATTCATAGACAGAAGGTAAAATGCCAGTCATCGGGTACTGTAGGGAAAGGATAGAGAATAGTTAATGTTTAATGGGTACAAGAATTTTGGTTTGGGAAGATGAAAAATTCTTGTAGACGAATAATAGTGCTGGTTATGTGACCATGTGAATGTACCTCATGTCACTGAGTTGTACACCCAGGAATGGTTAAAATAGTAAATTTTATATGATGAATATCTTCCACAATACAATTAAAAAAAAAATAAAACAAGTTGGGGGTGCCTGGGTCGCTCATTCAGTTAGGCAGCCAACTTTGGTTTAGGTCATGGTCTCATAGTTCATGGGTTCGAGCCCCACATTGGGCTCTGTGCTGTCAGCTGAGAGACTGGAGCCTGCTTTGGATTCTGTGTGTTCCTCTCTCTCTCTCTGCCTCTTCCCTGTTCACGCTCTGTGTCTCTCTGTCTGTCTGTTAAAAATAAATAAACATTAAAAAAGTAAAAAATAAAACAAGGATAGGGGAACCTTGAGGCTCAGTCGGTTAAGTGTCTAACTCTTGGTTTCAGCTAAGGTCATGATCTCATGGATTCCTAAGATGGAGCCTCCCTTCTCTCTGCGCAGGGCCTGCTTGGGATTCTCTCTCTCCTTCTCTCTCTCTCTGCCCTTCCCCACTCTCTCAAAATAGATTAATAACCTTTAAAAAGGAATAAATAAAACAAGGATAAAACACTTTCTTTTTGCAGTTTTCTAGTTGGGGTTTGGTTCCTAGGTAGGGAGAGTCCTATGCAGTACAGGAAAAAGGGAAGGGCCACAACCTCAACGCCATGCCTGGCCTTCCCACATTAAGTACAAAGAAGGATGATCCAGACATTAGTCTAGCATACCTACATCATGCCTTTAATGGCCAAGTGCAACTTCACTTGTAAAGATACCTTCTTTTCCCAAGACATGGGCCTTCCAGGAGCCCAGAAGATATGTGAGACAACTGATGTCCATTTGCCATCTCCAGAAATGCTGCTGTGAAGTGAGGCATGGCCTTTAAGAATCATTCTGTCTACCCCCTCCCATGATTGATAGGCATCAGAGTTAACTGATCCCCACTCAGGCCCACCTGTTTGTCATATTTTCCTCTCCATTCTCTTTGCCAAGATCCAGTCCAAAATTCACGTATCCTAGGGTGTTGCCACAAAGCTGGTGACTGCAGCTGCTATGAGGTGTGGTCTAGGACAGGAAGGATATGGGTGGCCAGGGAGGCTCTGTCTAGGATCCAAGTTTCAATCACAAAACACAGAGGGCTGTCTCTCTGAAAGTTGCTCTTGTCTATCTTCTTTGTTTGAGTTCTTGATAGCTTCCACATAGCAAAATACCTGCAAAGGATTTTGATCATGGTGGTTCTTGACTTGTAGGAACCAGTGGGCCCCCAGAGCATACCTGCATCCACAGATCCCAGGGTGAGACCACAGGATGTGAGGGCGCTTCCTTTCCAGAATCACCATGGTGGTCAGACCTGAGCCCTCTGAGCTTGTCCCGCTCATGGGCCACCTGCCGGTATGTGTCATCCTGCATGGTGATGTATAGGTTGAGCATAAGCAGTGTGGCAATGATGGCAAAGGCAAACTAGACCATGCCGAACACTTAATAGTCAGCAGAGGAAAAGTTGAAAAGTGCTGAACAATGCCATGGATAGTCATGGATTACCCCAGACTGGCTAGGTCCTCTGTCTGGAAAATGACACAGAATGCTGAGGCAAATCCCAGAAAAAACTAAGCCATCAGCTGACAGAAAGGCATTCGGTCTTCAAAAATCATCTTCTAGGAGCACTTGGCTGGTTCAGTCTGCAGAGCATGTGACTCTTGATCTCCAGGTTGTGAGTTTGAGCCCTGCATTGAGTATAGAGATTACTTTAAGAAAAATATAAGGAAGCGCATGGGTGACTCAATCGGTTGAATGTCCAACTCTTAATTTTGACTCAGGTCATGATCTCATGGTTTGTGGGATTGAGCTCCCTGTTGGGCTTTGTACTGGAAGCACAAATCCTGCTTGGGATTCTCTCTCTCTCTCCTCTCTCTTTCTCTCCCCCTCCCTCCCCTGTACACACATACTCTCTCTCTCTCTCTAAATAAATAAATAAATATTTTTAAAAAAGAAATGATATGCTTGAGAAGGATGTTTGAATCACTTCAGTTGTTTTTAATTAAATAAATCATATAAATAAATAAAAATAAAAAAGAGTGCTTGGGTAGCTCAGTCACTTAAGCATCCAACTTGGGCTCAGATCATGGTCTCATGAGTCCAAGCCCTACATGGGGCTTTCTGCTGTCAGCATGGATCCTTCTTCAGATCCTCTGTCCCCTTCTTTCTCTGCACCTACCTCATTCATGCTCTCTCTCTCTCTCTCAAAAATAAATAAACATAAAACAAAAACAAAAAACACAGTAATTATCTTCTGGATCATGATAGTGAAAGCACAGAGGATTCCAGATGGAATACTCAAGCGAAGTACATAACGCCACACAAGCCCAGCAGCAGGGTGACAGTCATGGGCACCATCTCCCCATTTGTGTTGGACAGCCACATCCCCATGGTCACCAGCACTATGCAGGCATAGGTGATGATAAGGATGTGGAACGACCCCCAGAGGACAGTCTGTCTAAAATAACAAGAGGCACCAACCCTGAAGATGCTCAGGATCTGTAGGAGCAGGATGATGACAACCTTGATGATGGTCATCAACTCCCCCATGAGCCAGATTTTGTCCTGGTGAATCACAAAGACCTCCTGTAGTGGTCTCTGTTGGAAAATGGTGTTATCTCAGGAATCTGTGCAGTTGCCAGTTTGGAACTTGAGGGGGCAGTAGATATAGCAGATCACATAGAACAAGTACAAGGCACCCAGAACATAAAAGAACCACTGACCATATTTCTTCCACTTGAAGCTCACTAGTTGCTTTGCTGGGGTCTGTTCTGGGATCTCGTGAGCCTCCTGCTTCTTGAGGAGACCACGAGCTCTAGAAAGGACAAGTCCTCTCCCCAGCAGTTGATCTCTGTGAGGTCACAGAGAGTGGAGGTCAGCGGCTCATATGTCCACTGGATGTGCTTCCACTTCTGCGTCAGATGCTGGAACATCACAGTGTTGCCCTCTACTCCTGTCGGCTTGAAGAGGTGAGACCCCGGTGATTGGGCACAAGGTCCAGGGACTGCAGGTGGTCCCTCCTCCCATCATGGGACAGGAGCAGGTTGTACATCAGGCAGGCAAATATATATTTTTTTTTTGGCAGGAGGATGAGAACATGCAAGATGATGTTTCCCAGAGAGTCCTGGGCCTGGATGCTGGCTCCCTGCTCAATGAGCAGCCTCACAGAGGACAGAGGATGCTCCCCAAAGTGGATGGGATTGTAGGGGCTGTGGTGGAAAGCTGTGCCTGTAGCTCTTACAGAAATGCCAGTCCCATGGGCAAGCAAGGCTTACACAAAGTTCACGTTCTGGTTTACGATGGTTATGTGTAGAGCAGTCGGACCTACAGCTGGCTCACACGTGGTGGGCTCTGTGACCGTCTCCCGGGCAGCCTCTGCCAACACCATGGCTGCCATGAGATTGTCTCAGAGGGCTGCCATATGCAGCACCATCCCCCTCAGCGCTCCTCTTCGTCCAAAGTCAGAGGTTCAGTCCAGCAAAAATTTCTTCAGGAAACAGGTGATTTTTCTTGGCTGCCTGAAGCAGTGGAAACTCTTGAACCCTTTTTTGTTGCAGCCTACAGGCTTTGTCTAGAGGCTGATCCTCTAGATCCCCAGTCCTGCTCTCTGACCAGCCAGGAGGCCAGAAGTTCCTGGAATTGGATCCAGAACTGCCTTCTGCTTTCAGCAGAAGCTGCCCCCATGTCTTCTTTCAGGCACTGGCAGGTGACGGAAGTTTGGTACAAGTTGCGGGTCTAGGACTCAGCAGAAGCTGAGGAAGACACAGGAGCTGGGGTAGGGACTGAGCATGAGTGTATCTTCCATGTGACTTGTGTATATAGCTTGTAGGGGTGTGTGTGTGCGTGTGTGTGACCAAACACTTGTTTTGTTGCAAAACATAGCCAAGAGATACCACTGGAACTGTGCACTCTTTATCTTTCTCTCTCTCCCCTCCCTGCTCTCTTTATGTTCTTCTTATCACTCAGAAACTTTGCAGTAAAGACGTTTACAAACTGGAAAATACAGCTAGCCACCTTCCAATGTCGATTCCCTTGGCTTTAAATATATCCGTATGTGGACAGACTCATTCCTGAAACTCTGTTTTTATCTATCTGTCTGCTTGATATCACACTTGAACATCAAAGAGGCATTTCAAAATGAATTTGACCAAAACAGAATTCTCACTTCCCTGACCCCTCTGCCTCCCAAACATGTTCTGTGCCCATCTTCCCTATTTCTATAAATAACGCCACCATCCACATTCAGGCCCAAACCCAAGGCGTTGGTCCTTTAGTGATCGCTCACACACACACACACACACACACACACACACACGCCCACATGTGTGCAGCAGGCACACGCACCCCACATCACACCATCTGCAAATCCTGGCGGTTCTACCCCAGGAAGGATCTCGAATCCACTTGCTTCTCCCCATTTCCATAGCACCTTCCTCATCTAAGCTGTCATTTCCTTTGGCCCGGGCAGCTGCCATTGCTTTTACGTGGTCTCTGTGCTTTGACCTTTGTCCTTTTCTAAAACCAAATCAGAACAAGTCACTTCCTTTAGAACCAAACTGACTCCTGCAGTTCTTGTAGGCCTACAAGACCCTGAAAGGTCTGCCCCCTGCTTGCTTGTTTGATCTCACCTCCTAGGACTCCCCTGGTTGGTCACTAAGCTGTCATTCCTCATGTGGGTCCTCAAGTACCCTAAGCCCATTCCTACCTCAGCGCCTTTGCATGATTTCTGGTCTTGATCCAGGGGTCCTCACCACAGAAAGTTCTTCCCTGATGACTCTATCTAAAGCAGGCTTCTTGTTCCAGTTTTTAAATCATCACACTATTTCTATCCTTCAGAACAGTCACCCCGGGGGTGCTTGGGTGGCTGTCATTTGGGTGTCCAACTCTTGATCTTTGTTCAGGTCTGGATCTCAGGGTCGTGGTTTAAAGCCCTGCACTGGGTATGAAACTTACTTAAAAAAAGAAGACACCCCAATTGTAAGTAACATAGATACTGTTTCCTTGCTTGTTCCCTGATTTGGTGTTGGTCTCCCACACTAGACTGCAAGCTCTTCTTCCCCACTGGAACCTGAACTCAAATCAAACCAGCTTCAAAGTTTCAGTACATTTCAAAAGACAAGGAAAAATGCATCCATAAGAACTCATATATATGAAAGTATTATTATTTGTCATTAAAATTGCTGTCTTGTCTTCCTATCTTCAAAACCCCTGTGGCATTCTTGTTCTGGATTTCCTTCAGAGCCAAGCTACTCAAACATGTGATCACCACGTGGTTCTAAATAGGCTCTGATACGGTTCATGGGTTCGAGCCCCACCTTGGACTATGTGCTGGCAGTGTTGACCCTGCCTGGGATCCTCCCTCTCCCCTCTCTCTCTGCCCCTCCCCTGCTTGCTCTGTCTCTCTCTCAAGATAAATAAATAAACGTAAAAGGTTTTTAAGTGGGCTGTGATACAAGAAGTGGAAAGGAGCACATTCTAGAAGAGTATCAATTTAATCTCTTTTCTTATTTTTATTAAAACATTTTAAGTTTATTTGTTTATTGAGAGAGAGAGAGAGAGAGAGAGAGAGAGAGAGAGAGAGAGAAGTGGGGAAGGGGCAGAGAAACAGAGAGAGAGAGAGAAAGAATCCCAAGCAGCCTCCCTGCTGTCAGCACAGAGCCTGACATGGGACTCAAAGTCATGAATGTGAGATTATGACCTGAGCCGAAAGCAAGAGTCAGACGCTTAACCAACTATGCCGCCCAGATGCCCTTAATCTCTTTTCTTACATTGAAGGCATACATGAAAATATTTCTCACTCTCCATGAACACAGCCGCCTCACACACATCTGCCTGGTCCAGAATCTGGTGGGTGATACTGAAGCTGTCAGGTCTAGCTGGTAGGGCCCCGGCAACGCTGCTGCAAGACCCTGGACAGGCCCAGCCTTCCCGCCCCTCCAGCGTGCCCAAGCCGATCCACGCTGCACAGACCCTGATGACAGAGGCATCCTGCAATCCCACCTGACGGAGCTGCCACAAACTCGGTTTTGGGCGGGGGGAAACTGGGAAGTGCTCACGGTTCATGGCTTCGGACCCCATGTCGGGCTCTTTGCTGACTGCTCAGCGCCTGGAGCCTGCTTTGCATTCTGTGTCTCCTTCTCTCTCTGGCCTTCCCCACTCATACTCCATCTCTCTCTCTCCCTCTCTCAAAAATAAATAAACATTTAAAAATTTTTTTAAATAAAGCAAAAATTTTTAAATACTGGAATTTGTGTTTATATGGGAAAAATAGGGAGGGCCTATGATAAGATCATGAAAAATAAGTTCTCACCTGTGTGTATGTCTAATGGAACATTTCAAATCCTGTAGGGACACACTACAATTCTTTGTCCCACAGGCCTGTCCCACCGTGGCTCCCAATGCCAGAAGGACATGAGATTTCTCCATCTCCACCTCTACACCCCTACGATCCTAATGTAAACCAAAAGCATCCTCACAAGGAAACATCCCCTGAAGATGGTGCTACCCCCTCTGAGCAGGACTTCCTTGAAGCCACAGCTCTTAGGAGAACCTCACATCTTTCAGACATTTTGGGGGTTTTACGGCAATGCAGTACACTATCACCCAACTGGGAATCCAAGGGGTAGGGGCAGAAGAAATGATGTTAGCTCCAAAATAGGAAAAAACCTGCCCCTTTGAATGATGGACTAAACCTCAGGCAGTTGGTGAAACTCCAGCTCCAAAGAGCACACAATACTGGGGAAACACATAGTGACAGCAGGAAACTAGGCCAACTGGTGACACGGACACAGAAGTGCTACAAGACATGATAGGGCACGTAAGAACAGGAAGGTGAGCCATAGCCACAGAGAAACATGGGGGTGAGCAGCAGGATTGCCCCACAGGACAAGGCACCAGTTGTTGAAGAATCACGGTGTGTAAGGGCACTTCTAGAAATTCAGAGAGAGAGTGGAGACAATAGAGGGTATTGGTTAAGAATGTGAGCTTTAGGGAGCACCTGGGTGGCCCAGCTGGGTAAAATTCCTACACTAATGATAATCCCTATCACATGGGGTTGTTCTGGGGGTTAGAGGAGATCATAGGTAAGGGGCTTAGCATGGGGCTTGGGTGGCCTGTGAGCTGCTCAAGAGTGAGACTGTCTAGTTTTGTTCCCTTTTATCCCCGGGAGTACTTGATGTGAAGCAGGCACAGATCACTCTATTTGCATGAACTGACCAGGAAGGCCCTGTAAAAGGTACCGTTCTCATTATCAAGAATGATAAAGAGAAAAGGAACTAGATACCGGAGGCTGGCTAGGAAGCAGGGACTTGGTTTCTGTGCTGGGCCGCGAGATCACAGGCAGTATCTGTCACACGAAGAGGAAACCAGATCACCCTTGTAACTGAACCAACGCTCCTGAAACCACTGTCTCAGTGCCTGGGGGCTGCTGAGATCCTAGGAGAAAGCCATGCAGGTCCACCATAGTGGGGCCGAACAGCCCCTGGGCACCACGGTGCATGGGGAAGAGGCCTCCGCCGACCCAGGGGAGCACTCTCCTTGCCTGCAGACCTGTGGCCCCATAACAGGAAGCGTGGGCCTGTCTTCTCCCCTCTAGGAGCTGGACATAGCAAAACTCACCGGGAGCCACGCACAGTAAGAGGAAAGTAGGCCAGCCCTGGCTCCTTCCCCCTTTACCAGCTCCATATCACGTCACTCCTCCCTTTGTGTTCTGAGCTCCAGCCGCACTGGCCATTTCCTTGTTTCTCGAAAATGCTAAGCTTCCCCACCCACATCCCCACCGCCCACTCTTTGCCTGGCTAATTTCTGCTCACCCTTCAGGTCTCAGTTCAAACATCACTTCCTCAGAGAGCCTGTCCCTGAACCCCCCGGATAGGTGTGGGGCCCTCCCACTTAGGCTCAGCCTTATCGGTTTCTAGCCTTTTGCATCTTCACACCTCATGCAATGGCACTTATCGTTGGGGTAGGAAACTGCCCCCTGTCCATCTCTCTCACTAGACTGGACACTCCTGAGGGGAGACACCGCATCGAGCGGATAACCCCATATCCTCTGCTATGTAGCCCAGTGCCTGCTACAGGGTTAGCCTTCAGTAGATGTCAGCTGGAAAAGAAATTGGATGGGATCAGGGAAGGAGCCGCAAAACTCAGAGCAGGGTTACTGGGTTTGTCCTAAAAGATAATCAGATCATAGACTAACCCAACTCTTAAGAAAACCAGGCCACCGACATTCCTGATTGAATATTCATTTTGCAGCAATTTCTCACCCTATTTCAAGGCCTAGCCCACAGTGGAGATTTATGTCACCCTTTCCTCTCAGATGCAAACGGCAGTGGTAGCAAATACTTTGATTTATTTCCCTCTCCTCCCTGCTGTCCAGCAAGATGCCATGAGCCATGTCAGGTGTACCATCCCTTTGATCTTGCTGGTGATAAAATGCATTTGCTACCAAGTTCTAGGCAGAAACGAAAGCTGAAAAATAGATTCCTCTCTAGCTACATGCGTCCTCCACTGTTCCACCACCACCACCACACAAACAAACCCCTGCCAAGCATTTTAAAATCCGCCAAGTGAGACACCTGAGTTCCATTTTCTGGCTCATGGGCAAAAAATCCCAGTTTATTTCTAGAGATTTCTTCATTTTTTTTTTCCTCCTGCATCAGCACTGCTGGGAAGCTCAGGTCCTTTTAGGTGCTTACAGGGAGCAGGCAGAGAACAGTTGGCCTAAATGTCCAGCTCTTATTACAGACATGGAAATGGCAATTTCCCAGCATTTAGCTTCTAATAGCTAATTATCATTTCTAATCACTGAGCTCTCCATTCTAAACCAGCAACTATGCCATTAAGTGCTTCACATACAAGAGCCTGTTTAATCCTTTCAACAGCTCTATGGAACAGGTACTATTAATGTATCCATTTTACAGATGAAGAAAACTGAGGCAAGTTGAAGTAACTTCCTAGATCCACATGACCAGCTAGAAGTGACAATACCTGTCAAACCCAGGTCTCTACCCCTGCAGCCTGATCTCTTAAGTGTCAAACTTTGTTACAAGAATAATTGCTACTTATATGGGTGCCTGGGTGGCTCAGTCAGTTGGGTGTCTGACTTTGGCTCAGATCATGATCTCATGGTTTGTTGGTTCAAGCCTCACATCAGGCTCTCTGCTGACAGCTCAGAACCTGGAGCCTGTTTCAGATTCTCCGTCTCCCTCGCTCTCTGCTCCTCCCTGACTCATGCTCTGTTTCTCTCTGTCTCAATAATAAATAAACATAAAAAATTTAAAAAATTAATTGCTACTTATAGAGTACTTTGATGGTCAAATTAGTTGATTAATAGAATAGCAGTAGCAACAATACCAAGGATTATGATCATAGCTAAGTGTTCAATGAATGTTACCTGTTATTGTTATTGTAGTTGTTATGTTATGATCTCTGATTTAAAAATATCATCTTAAAGGGAGAGACCATTCCTCTGAATGGTCTGAAGACTCTTCTCTACTCTGTGGTCTCTGTCTTGGGGTCTGGTCACAGAAGTGGTGTGTGTGTGTGTGTGTGTGTGTGTGTGTGTGTGTGTGACTGAGCCATCTGTCTGTTGAGGTGGCTGTGACCCAATTGTTCAGTTCCCCCTTGGGTCAAGGGTGCACCATCACACATGCCCCAGAAGCACCCAAGTGGGATCTGAGATGCACCCATGAAGGTGACAAACCCCAGCTTCTATTACCAGTTCCTAGAACTAGGCTGTTTCCCCACGTAGCGTCCTGTTATGATTCATACGGAGTAAGAGCTGAATGACAAGTTCAAGTCTCTCTTTTTTTAAATATGCTAACCTGAAGAGACCTTGGGAAAATGGATAGTGTATTTTTTAATAGCAGAAGACTCCTTTAGAAAACCTGGAGTGATTTCAAAGAGAGAAATAATTTATATACATACATATCACAAAACCAGCGTATAATGGCAAACATTATCCTTTCTTTCACAATTTTTAGAATATGGCAATTCTCTATTGTAGAAAGCTGGCTATCGAGGTGGAAATTCACTCAGAAATGGGGATGCTAGAGTCAGTGGCTCATGCACAGGGGGAGACAATTCATGAAGGAAGGGAGCTCTGGATGTGGGGCCATTTAGACCTGGGTTCAAATCCTGACTCCACTACTTAATAAGTAGTTACTAATAATAAGTAGCTCTAAAATGTGAGGCAAATTAAAAATGTGTTTGTAATTTTTCTAAACAGATATAGGATAGTCATATCCATATCTACCTGGCATGCTTCTCATGGGAGAGTTAAAAAAAAACACAACAAATAAGTCTTTCAAGTGAACAGAGAAAGTACAGTTTAGCAAGGAAGGCCCTTACGTCTGCAACTGGACCTGAAATAATATCCAAGTTCAACCACCTCATTGTGGCTTGGGATGGGTGGCTAAGGTTTAGCTTCCTTGAGTTTCATTCATGGGAAAGCCATTGCCCTCCGAGGGTTGGAGTAAGAATTATGTGTGATGTAGTGCTT
Source organism: Suricata suricatta (assembly GCF_006229205.1). Classification (NCBI taxonomy): domain Eukaryota; kingdom Metazoa; phylum Chordata; class Mammalia; order Carnivora; family Herpestidae; genus Suricata; species Suricata suricatta. The sequence continues at coordinate 39,082,093 of NC_043711.1, forward strand.
AATTTAGTGCTGGTACTTTAAGAGGGTCTCCCCAAAAGGTAGGGTCACCTATTAGGCATGGGCAGGACCAGACCCTAGGCTTCTTTGTATTCTGGCCAGAGGTTTGAAGTAAACTGCCCAGGCATGACTGGGGTGCAGTTGAGGGCAAGGTGCAAGGTCCAACATGGCAGAAAGTCTAGGTGTGCACTTCTCTGCTCTATCCTGAAGCCCTCCTAGAACCTGCTTCTTCATTTCTCCACCCTACTGACTGGATTCTCATGTTTGGGCTCTTAGGACATTTATCAGTGTGTCTATCAGCAAAGGATGAGGGAAGGGCTGAATTCTAACATGATACCAATATTTTTTATGGAGATGAGGTTAATAAAAAAAAAATTGGTGGTGTGAGAGTCCTAAGACATTTCTCTTTGACCCTAGAATAATGGAGAGTTGTTTCAAAGACAATTTGGCATCATTCCTTGTCTAGGTAAATTTAGCCCTGGATATAGTTGCAGATTAGCATACCTGCTCTTTTTTCCTTGCCACAAAGTGGGCACTCTTCCTAGTTTTCAAAAAGGGATCTTCGGTTGACGTCAGAAAGGGATTCAGCAATTAGCCAATTGGATCATGGAAATCCTATTTGTAGCAGGGCTGATTATTGTTGAACCTCTTCTTCTGCCTTCCCCAAAGGACTTTAAAAAAATTAATTCTGACATTCCATTCTGTAATTGTACTTGATGGATAAACAGGCAGGTATGACTTGGGAGTCTGATATATATCTAATGCCACATTTCTTATCTGTGAAACAAGACAGGAAAACTGACCTCATAAGTTTAATGTGAAGATTCAAAATGTTTTTCCCTTTCACCTCCTCCCACTGACGTCTCCCTTCCTGGAGGCTGAGGCAGCAGCCATGGCTAGTTTTCTACTTAGCTGTGATTCCATACTCCTTCTATCTCAGAAACAGGATCCGAGTTTGGTTCACTCTCCTCTAAGTGGCCACGTTCTTTATTTGGGGGGACAGTAAGAACTGGACCCTTCAAGCAGTCCTAGGGAATGAATCTTGTTTCATTTTAGCCAGTCCTGGTAATCTTGATCCTCCTGTCCAGGGGGTAGTTTAGACAAGAGTGCATGATACAGTTCTGGCCAATGAAATGGGGAAAGTCTGCTCAGGAACCTCTGGGAAGATTTTTGTTGTTTTAAAAGAAGGATATAAGACAGGTATGTTTCCCTTTCTACCTCTGAGTGTTGTCATCTATATGCAGTAACTGAAAGAAGGCAGCCATCTTCAGACCAGAAGGAGAGCCATCCTACAAAGTTAAGGCCAAAAACTGAGACTGGCAGAGCAGAAAACAAAAGGAACATGGGTGTTGGATGATGGTGTTGGATCAGTGGATGAATTACACCAGCAACTCCCTGATATTGGACTCCTTGCTATATAAAACAAATCTTCTCATTGTCTTACTGATTTGTGGACAGTTACTGATGGTCAAAGGTGTTTTCCATGGTAGTTATTAGGATAGTTTGCAATTATTTGCATTCTCTCTTTCCAGGCACATGATAAGATTGCACTTCTCTAGCTCCTTTGACAAAGGAGCTTTGGCTTGCTTTGGTCAATGAAATGTGAGTTGAAGTGCTGTGTGTCCTTTCTAGGCAAAGGCTAGCATGTGTCAGTATGATTTTCCACACTCTCTTGGCCTGCTTGGGTCATCAACGTGAGGCAGATGAAGCCTCCACCAATCTGAGTTCTCCAGTGACTATGATAAGCAGAGACTACTGCTGCCAATATTACACACATGGCATGAACAAGAAAGAGACTTGATTGTATGTTAAACCAATGAGATTTGGAGGGTGCTTTTGCTGAAGCACAATTTAGGCTTTCCTGACTGCTACAAACTGACACATTCAAATAAAGGAAGAGAGACTCTGGCAGAGAAGATGACAGGAGGTAAAGAGATTCACCAACAAAAGGCTAATCTATGTGCTGTGAAAAGTCTGATTTGTTTCTAGATAATTCATTCTAAGACCAAACTATTGTACAAAATTTTTATTCCCTGGACACGTTGCCTTTAGGAATCAGGCTCCATCCCTTAGGGGTACTATACAGAGAAGCCACACTAGGGAGTAAATGAAAGAAAAGGCTAGACCCTGGGTGGAAGCATGGGAACCATGACACTGAATAAGGCAGGGAGCCTGGGTGATGGAGATAAGAAAAGAAAAGTTTTGGGGAGGTCCTACTGGGTTCCTAGAGTGTTAAGACCCAAGTTTACTCAACTGGTTGGACATGGATTGACTAGAGGAGAGAAAGTACCCCTAAACTCCTCTGTCCTTGCTTAGAATTAACCACTCAAACCCAAAGCAAACTCTTCTAGTTACAATGTATGAAGTTTGGACAAGTGTAAGTCTATCACTAATAAATGATAGGTTGCTAGGGCTGCTATTAGAAAATGTTACAGACTGAGCAGCTTACATAACAGTTTTATTTTCTTAGAGTCCTAGAAGAAGTTCAAGATCAATGAAGGCTAGAATGAAGGCTGGACACCCTGTGCCAGCAGGGTTGGTTTTTTCTGAGGCCTCTTTCTTGGCTTGTAGTTGGCCATCTTCTCTCTGTGGGTGACATGGTCTCCCCTCTGTGTTTATCTACCTGGGTCCTAATCTTTTCTTCTTATAAGGACATCAGTCATTTTGGATTACAGCCCACTCATATGACCTCATTTTATCTTAATCACCTCTTGAATTGTTCTGTCTCCAAACACAGTCACATCCTGAGTTACTGGGGGTTGGACTTCACCATACAGATCAGGGGTGGGAGGAGGGACACAATTCAGCCCGTAGAGATGATAACATCTTTCCTTTACACAAAAAGAGTAATAGTGCAAAGATATATATGTAACGTGCCTGGCACTCAGTCATTCCAGTAAAATGTAATTATTAGTACTGGGGGGTTGTTTGATCTCTGCAGGTTCATAAAGTCCCTGAAGCATATGTTCCTATGCTTCTTTGTGAACTATATGGTCTAACATTTTATCATACACTCGACACAAAAAATACAGCGCACTGGTTAAGAGCATGGGTTCTAAAGCCAAATATACTCAAGCTCAAATTCTGACTCAGTCCTTTGGTAGCTTTGTAACTTTAGGCAAGTCACTAAACTGGCCTCTGATTGTGTCCTTCTTAGCATATTAGTTTCATATCACCTATCTGCATTAGTTTCCTATAGCTGCTGCAACAAATTATTACAAGGTTAGTGGCTTAAACAACATAGATTTATTACCTTAGAATTGTGGAGGTCAGAAGTCCAGAGTTAGTCTCCAGGGATGAAATCAAGGTGTGTGCAAGGCTGTTTGCCTTCAGGTGGCTTTAAGGGGGGATCTGTTTTCTTGCTTACAGAGGCCACCCACATGCCTTGGTTCATGACATCTTTCCTTATTTATTTATTTCTTCATTTCTTCATTTATTTATTTATTTTATTTGAGAGAGAACATGTGCACATGAGTGGGGGAGGGGAAGGGGGGCAGAGAGAATCTTAAGCAGGCTACACACTCAGCATGGAGCCCAACACAAGGCTCAATCCCACGGTCCTGAGATCATGACCTGAGCCTAAATCAAGGGTCAGATGCTCATCTAACTCAGCCACCCAGGCGCCCCACCTGTCATCCAGCAATTGCATTTTCCCAACCTCTGCTTCTGTCATGACATCTCTGTCCCTGACTTTGTGTCGCTTGTTTCTCTCTTTCATATATAAAGACCCTCGCAACTACAGTGGGGTGACCCAGGGTAAACTCCTATTTCAATGCCATCTGACTAGCAACCTTAATTCCATCTGCAACCTTAACACCTCTTTGCCATGTAACTTAACATATTCACAGGTTCTAAGAAGTAGGATGTGGACATAGTTGGGGGGTGTCTTTCTTTTCCCTACTGTATTATGTCTCAGAATTGTTGTGAAGGCCAAATGAAATCATATATGCAAAGTGTTTAGGACTGTGTTTGGCACAATGAATAATCAATAAACAATGTTCTTTGCTTCCTAAGAATTCACTCCATGAAATTACTCATTGAAGGTCAATAAAATTTGGGAAAATATGGGCTGATGCAAATGAGTTACTTTAAAATTCAGGCAGAATTTGTTTTGGTGTAGTGATGTCCAGAATCATAGCATTTTAAGCAAAAAAAAAAAAATGCTATAAATCACCAAACTCAACTCTCTAATTTTACCAAAGATCTCACTGAGGCATGAAGGTGCCTATAAGTGGCAGAATTAAAGAACTAAAAACTAAATTTTTGTTATGACACAATAGTTTAATGTGTAATCAGAGGGCTATATTTAAAAAAATTTTTTTTAGTTTATTTTATTTTTGAGAGAGAGAAGAAACAGGGGAGAGGCAGAGAGAGAGAGGGTGAGAGAGAATCCCAAGCAGGCTCCACACTGTCAGCACAGAGCCTAATATGGGTCTCGAACTCACGAACCATAAGATCATGACCTGGAATTGGAACCAAGAATTGGGTACTTAGCCACCTGAGCCACCCAGGCGCCACAGGAGACAATATTTTAATAGTTGTTTTTACTATCTTTCCTCTACCTAGTCCAGGAACACTATAATCTGGATAGCAGTCCAGATCTGTCAGCAAAATCATAATTTCTTCCATTTAAATAGCATTATTCTCCTAGTGAAGTTAAAAACCTCTAGAAAGAAGAAGCCTGGTTGATCATGGATAGTGACTTTATTTTTTTGCCCTGATCAGTGGTATTTCCTTTGGGTTCCACTCTCCAACTCACCCACTCTGTCTCTACCCCACTCAGTCCGTTGTCTCCAATCTCCTCTTCTGGGTGGCCACATGACCCAGGCTTACCCAGTCAGAGGCTTCCCTGGGAGTTTTGCAAGAGTCGTTAGAGAAAATCTCTGTCTTTCAGAGCGCCACCTCGGGCCACCAGCCATCATCTCATTTATTACATAAAAAAAAAGAAGCATAATGAAATCCTCTGGGTCCCTCAAAAATCCAAACACCTAGAGACGCATATTCATAAGAGCCAAAATCAACCTTTTCTTTTTTTGCTTAAACGAATTTCACCTGAATATCTGCAACTTGTATCTGAAAGAGTCCTCACTTTCTACATTTTTAATTGAAATGTAGTTGATGTATCATGTTATATTAGTTTCAAGTATACAACTTAGTGATTTGACAATTATATATATTACAAAATGCTCACCACGAGAAATGTATTTATCATCCGTTACCATGGAGATTGCTACGTTATTGACTATATTCCCTATGCTCTACTTTTCATACCCATGACTTATTTATCTCATAAATGGAAGTTTGTTTCTCTTAATCTCCTTCCCCTATTTTGCCTATGCTCTACCCCTCCCTCAATAACAAAGCTATTATCAATGTAAAGCCTTATTTTTAAATTTAATCTTTAATGGAAAATGACTTATAAACTGGAAAGTTTCGTTTCTTAGTAAGTGACTTATGAAACAATACCAAAAGGATATAGAGAAATCATCCAATTTTGAAACTTTAAGTGTGGTAATCCTTGGCAAATTAAAGAAATCTATTTTGGGGCACCTGCATGGCTCAGTCAGCTAAGCATCTGATTTCAGCTCTAGTCTCAATCTTGTGGATCATGAGTTCAAGCCCCACATAGGCTCGCTGCTGTCAGTGTGGAGCCCGCTTGGGTTCCTCTGTCTCCCTCTTTCTCTGCTCCTCCCCTTCTCATGCTCTCTCTCAAAAAAAAATAAACATTAAAAAAAAATAAAGATGTTAACTCACTTGGATTTAGATTTTTTTAATGGAAAAAAAAATAAATAACAGTTACAAGGCACAAAAAGAAAAGAAAGAAAGAAAGATATTTTGATGTGACTAAGGTTTTCTAAATTGCATACACTAGGAATGTGAGTGTATGTTCAGTTATGCTAAAAATATTTACTGTGCACTTACTATACGCCATCACCACTAAGAGCAGGAAAACAATGAAGATTCATTTTCCTTCTTTTTACATAAGCAATTAATGCTCACTGTGGCTATTTAGAAAACACTAGTACAACGAAAGTTAACTAAAATTGTGTATAATCCAATCATCCAGAAGCTATTAGTACTATTTTGATGTATACCAACCCAGACTTTTTTCTCTGCACAGGTAATAATAGCTATTATTTATTGAGTGACTCATCCATGCTGAGTATTAGGCTCAAGGCCTTATGTGGATCATTGTTTCCTTGAGACTCACAATAATTCAATGGAGCAGTGACTTTCATTACCCTGATTTTATAGTTTGGGAAACCTGCAAAGTTAAGGAACTTGTAGAGGATCACACAGCTAATAAATGGTGGTGTGGAGTTGATTGAAAGAATCTCATTTTTTTAACACAAAAAAATACAATCATATGGTTTAGTATCTTGCTTTCTTTGTTCAAAAACATATCTTAAAGATATTTCATGAAATAAATCTGTCGCTTCATTTTGAAACACTGAACTTCAAGTCACTCAGCCAAATGCTAATATGGACTTTAGGCTCGTTCTAATCTTCCCACAGCTATGGTGCTCACAGTCCAGGGGAGGCCTGGTGATTTCCAGGAGCCTCCCTTGCTGACTAGAAACACACAGCACTTCGTAATCTGCCCCTCTCCTCTCCCTACACCGTGAGATCCGTCTTCTAGCCACCCCGAACAGCTGGCCCTTTCCTGATAAGGTGTGACCTTTCACATGGCTACATCTTTAATCAAAGTGCTTCTATTATTCTTCTGTGAGGGATTCCCAATCCTTAAATGTCACCTATCCCATTTCCGGAGCCTGGCCTGCTGCTTTATCACCCGGGCCAGCCACTTGGGACACCAACATTATCAATAGAGAAAGGCCACACCACAACTGTGTCTAGCACGGTATAGTACCATTATTCTCAGATGAGTTTCCAAAATGCAAGGCATTTCTTGTTCATCTTGGAAACCCCAGTGCCTACCTGTGTGCTTGGCACATAGATCCACAATGATTACAACTGAACTATGAATGATAGCAACCACAGCAGTGGTGACAGCTACTTTCTACTGAGCATTTACTCAGTTCTAGGCACTGTGGTTAGGGGCCTCATGTGTGCTATTTTAGTTAATACACGTCTATATAAAGTAATTCTTATAGTCTCCTTTGCTCCATAAGGAAACTGAATCTCTGAGAGGTCAATTAACTCATAAAGATCACCCAACTGTAAATAAAAGAACTAGGGTTTGAGTACAGGCCAAGCACAAAGCCCATACCCTTAATTAGCATACTCCAAGCTTTCTGCAACACTACGACTTAGACCCATTCTTTGAACCAATATTTACTGAGCACCTGCTATATGCTGGCTGTGGACCTAGAGCAAGATCCACACAGTCCTTGCTTTCCAGAAACTGACAACCTAATGAATCTAATCAAATTTAAGGAAGCATCAGAATCACCTGGAACGAACGCTGAAAAGGCAGACTGCCTGGCTCTGGAGATTCTGATTCAAGCTATCTGGGCTAGAGCCCAGGAATCTATATTTACATTAGGTCCCTGGCAGGGCTGACATTCAGCCAGGAGGTACTGGGATGGCCCCCCTAGTAGTTAAAATATTGACATTATTGGGGCGCCTGGGTGGCTTAGTCGGTTAAGTGTCTGGCTTTGACTCAGGTCATGATCTCATAGTTCATGGGTTCGAGCCCTGCATCGGGCTCTGTGCTGACAGCTAGCTCAGAGCCTGGAGCCTGTTTCGGATTCTTTTCTCCCTCTCTCTCTCTGACCCTCCCATGATCATGCTGTCTCTCAAAAATAAATAAAAGACATAAAAAATTGACTTTATTTCCGAACCAGTTGGTAAACATACATTGCTTCTGAGCGTAGGGGTCCAAGAGTCCTACGTTTGCCTGGGAATGTTAGTTTCAGCAATGAACATCCTGGGGAAAACAGGACAGTTGTTGACCACATCTGAGTGTCTCCTGCCATTCTAGTTAAGCCTGATTTTTCCCAGATCTGCCATGGTTCAGAGACTCCGGGGTTAATGCCTGGCACAATATGGGTCTCTCTGATCATAAAGGCTGTCAGTTCTGATTAGTGGAGATTTTTGTCTTTTCTGCTGTTAAATATTTTGAATATTACCTCTGTCCCAAGTGATTCTGTGGCAGGTGGCCCACAGACCACTCTTTGAGAAATACTAGTCCAGATGCCTGATGCTAGAGTAGGCATTGAGAAGATTTTTGAAAATGTAATGCTAGAAACCTTTATGTGATGCTTGGGATGAGCCAGGAGCCATAAGAACTCTACACAAATTAGCTAATTTAGTCCTCACTACAATACTAAGGAGATACTGTTACTATCCCCATTTTACAGGTGGAGTAACTGAGGCCCAGAGAGGTTCAGCAACTTGCACAAGATCGCATAGCTAGGGAGGAGCAGAGCCGGAGTTGACTACAGCCTGGCTCCAAGTCTGGCCAGCAAGCAAGCCAAGACAGACGCTCACATACAGCAGACCCGGGCTCCGAGGTACAGCCAAAGCCTCAGAAGACCCTCTGCAGCACATCTGGAGCCACTGTCTTGTTCTGAGCCTCCGGCGTCCAGATCTGAGCCAGCGCCATACTGTGCAAAGGCTCTGGGGCCCAAAAGGCAGCCCTGCATCCTTCCATCTGATCACTGCTCCTGGAGAAGCTGTTTTCAGTCCTCACAGAGGCTCTCCTCACATGGCAGCAAATCCCAAGTATCAACCATATTTAGGAGCGAGGGATTGAAACATATGTCAGAGCCAGAGAGAGGAACCAAGTGACAGCCTTCTTCTGGGAAGGAGTGTGAGTTTTTTACAGGCAGGGCTGCTTTTTCAGTGAACTTCTCCTCTTCATTTTCTAGTCCACCTGTTACCAGACCAGATGGCCCCCGCTAGCCTTTTCTTTTACAGGCTTCAAATAAAACGCAACACCCTCTGAGATGTAACCAATTTCCACCCACCGACACTAGCTCCCTCTTTACCCAGGTGCTCTTAAAGTCAGAAAATGTGACACGTACACAAGCTGACATTCACGATGGGGAAGAGGAGGCCCAGGTGGGTGCTCAGACTTTCACTGAGCCCTTCGATAACTGCTTCCTGGGCTCTCACTGCGCACCAAGCGTCACTCTAGGTTTGCGGGTACAGACGAGGGAGGCGGCAGCCGCCTCTGCCCCTCATGGAGTTTGCAGGCCTGTGGCCACCAAAATAGCATCATTCACTTTCATTGAGAGAGAAGAAAGGAGTGTGACTTGAGGGTGTTTGCCAGAGCAGCGCAATCTATTGATGGTCAGGGGGAACCTTCACCTTGAAGGTGATGCATAAAAGCTGCAACCACAAGGAAAAAGTAGGTGCTGGCTCAAAACAGGGGAAGGGAACAGATATCCTAACGCAATGATCTGTGTTTGCAAGAAAGCCTGAAACCTGTAAGAGACTCTGAGTCATGAGGGGACAGGGCCACAGAGCAGCTGCAGAGGAAGGCAGACGTGCTGGGACGCGCAGGCTGTGTGAGACATGTGGCCGCTGTCCCTGTCCCGAGGGTGCAGCAGCATTCCAAACAGCGGAAAGACACGGTGAGACCTGCATTTTTAAAAGACTTCCTTTTGACCTACAGCTAATCAGTAGCGGAGGCAGAGCTGTGCCTTGAATTCAAGTGTGTCACCTCCCTGTCCAGTATTCTTTCTCAGCAGCCCAGATGGAGAACCCCGGTCTTGCCATTTGTGTTTGAGGAATCTTGTTCCATTTATGTCCAAACATGTTAGGAACGTCTGCATCTTCTGCATTGTCAGAGTGAAGGACAGCTCAAAACGCAGGCCCACGTGATGGCCTGAGCTAAACCCCGGCTCTCTTATTTGGCGGTCTTGGGCAAGTTCATGAACACTGCGGGCCTCAGTTTCTCATCTGGAAAATGAAAGGAAAAACCCAGTTCAAATCACTGTTACAACACTTGAAAATGGTAATGCATGTAATGTATTTGACCTCAAATCCATGCTCAATAAATAAGAACTCTTCTCACTGGAACTCATAGGTGCCTGGGTGGTTCAGCTGGTTAAGTGCTTGGCTCTTGGTTTCCGATCAGGGCACGATCTCACAGTTCGTGAGTTTGAGCCCCACTTTGAGCTTTGTGCTGACAGTGTGGAGCCTCCTTGGGATTCTTTCTCTTCTCTATCTCTGCTCCTCTCCCCACTCACATGTGCACTTTCTCTCTTTCTCTCAAAATAGATAAACAAACTCATTTTAAAAAATTGGAACTCCCTTCTCTGAGGGGAGCCAACAATTTTCCCCGAAGTTTTCTATACATGTTTTCTTAAGGGTTTCCGAGATGAAAGTCACCACTATGTTTTGCCTCCCCGGCAAGGCTTCTTTAGTCCAGTGAGGCTCATTCCTGTGGTGGTTACAGGGAGCAAGCCAGGCCTCGCCAATCATAATGCTTCGTCCCATCATGGGCTGGGTCATTGATTCAAAGAGGGTCATTCATTGATAATCATGGCCTGGCATCTGCATGCAGACGCTGTGAGCCCGAAGTTCTCTTTCTTACAGTGGAGGCTGCTGGCAATCGTGTTAACCAGAGGCCAACGCACAGAGAGAAATTAGAAAAGGGATCTGAGAGTCAGATGAGCAGAGAGGGAGTTTGGGCAGCACTGCGTTCCTGGGTCTAGCCCCTGAGGTCATGGTTGTCACAGCTGTGTGTTTTTCTTTCTTTCTTTTTTTTTTTTTTTTATCAGTTCTGTGAACTACTTCAACCACGCCGCAAGTTTCTCAAGTCACTGTATCCCCATCTTGCTTTAAACTGAATTTAGAAGAGTTTTGACACTTTCAACCCAAAGATTTCTGACAAACTGTCTATTCATTTGTCAGGGCCACAGGCAATTCTGAATCATTGACTTAGAGCCCCAGTGTTCAAAGAGACCTCAAAAGGTCATCCAGGACAGTGGCTTCAAAAAAAAAAAAAAAAAGAAAGAAAGAAAAGAAACCAACTCTGGCTTTCAGCAGCAAAATCTTCTTGTCAATCGTCAGGAACCCAAATATATAAAAGAGGAAGTGCTGTTGTAGCCGCGAGGGTGTGGGGGACCTTTAGTCCCGTCTACCATCTCCTGATTCTGTCCACCTCTCCTGCATCCATCAGAAAGCTAATCAGCTGGTCCAATTTCCACATCAGGGATCACCTCGACCACGTCTTTGACACCTGATCCACTGCTCACGTCCACAGCAAGCCTTGGGCAATCGTTTCCTTTTGCAGACTTCTCTGATAGCAACATGCTTCCTCATCTGTCTCCTGGTGATACTCACCCGTGGGCCTGAGTCCTCTGGGGTGAAACAGGGCTAATCAAACACACCTTTCCTATGGCAGTTCCTCCTGAAGACAACTTTTATGTACCACTTAGTTCCTGGCTTATACATCCTTGGTTCCTTCTGACGATTCCTCGCAGGACCTCACGTCCAGCTGGTGAGATGCCTAAAATAGGCAGACTGCTGTACAAGGTGTGACTTAAGGAGGGACAGAGAGACAGAAGGCTTAGAGAAAGCATTTATTGAAACACACACATTTATGGCACCCCCCCATTACTTCTCGTGCGTGGCATTCTCCCTGTGCTGGGCACTGTGCACGGGGCTGTACACACTCCCTCTTTCTCCTTCAGCCCTCACAACACATCCATGAATTTAGGGATTATTTTAATCTTAAAAGATGAGGCTGAGAGGAATTAAAGTACCTGGCTCAAGTTCAAGAGCTAATATTTGGTAGGACTGGGATTTGAACTCAGGTCTCATCTGACTCCAAAGCTGGGGGGTTTAGGAGTACTTCTATTAGAAGACATTGCTGTCTTTGCTGTTGACCATCCAGTCCTGGAAGATGATAAAATGGAGCACTGGAGGGATTGCATAGTGCAGATAAAATTTGCAGGCTTTATATCACTGTGGTGGGGACATAAAGCAGACACCTCCTTTGCAGGCAAACCCTGGAGAAAATTCTCTTTTTTAATTTATTTTTTAATGTTTATTTATTTTTGAGAGAGAGAGAGATGGAGTGCAAGTGAGGGAAGGGCAGAAAGAGAGGAAGATACAGAATCTGAAGCAGGCTCTCGGCTCTGTCAGCAGAGATCCTGATGCGGGGCTTGAGCCCGTGATCCATGAGATCATATCCTGAGTGGAAGTTGGACGTCAAATGACTGAGTCACCCAGGAGTCCCTAATTTATGTTTTTAATTGAAGTGTGACTGACTGACAACAGCCTATTAGTTTTGGGTGTGTATCATAATGATTTGATAATTTTATACATAATGAAGTGATCCCATGGTAAGTCTAGTTACTACCTACCACCATACAAAGTTACTTCTAAATTATTGACTATATTTCCCATGCTGCACATTTTATCCCAGTGACTTATTCATTTTTATAACTAGAAGTTTTTACCTCTTAATCCTCTTCACCTATTTTAACAGTCTCTACAACCCCCTCCCCTATGGTAACCAACAGTTTGTTCTCCATATGAGTCTGTTTCTGTTTGGTTTCTTCATTCATTTTGTCTCTTAGATTCCACGTATGAATGAAATCATATGGTACTTGTCTTTTGGAGACACTTCTATTTAAATATAACATAGGCATTGCATGTCGGAGATGATTTAATCTATTATTTGAGCAAGCAGTCCAAGGTTTGGGGCTCTGGGGTTGGAATGATAAGGCATGCATATCTGCGTGACCAAACTGATTGCAGTTAACCCGGCTTCCCTTTTTTCTTGCCCATAGAGAATCTTGAAGCTCTTTCCCACCATGAGCCCCACTTTGGGTACTTTGGTGCTCAAGGAAGAGAATCTGGGGAGCAGAGAGGTGTGAGAACTGACTGACCCTGTCCACCCTGGAGCCCCTGGTTTCACTAATAAGGGAACTAGCTCTCTGCTTCCTGCTTCCTGCTTTCAGGGTCGCATCAGCTTTCCATGGCTATGTGTGGTGCTCTTTTATTTATTTTTTATTTTTTTTAATAGTTTATTGTCAAATTGGTTTCCATATAACACCCAGTGCTTCTCCCCACAAGTGCCCCCCACCATGACCACCACCCCCTCCCTCCCTCCCCCTTCAGTCCATGGTTCATTTTCAGTATTCAGTAGTCTCCCTTGATCTGTGTCCCTCACTCTCCCCCACTCGCTTTCCCCCTTCCTCTCCCCATGGTCCCCTGCCAGGTCTCTCCTGTTAATAGACCTATGAATGCAAACATATGGTATCCGTCCTTCTCTGCCTGCCTGACTTATTTCGCTTAGCATGACACCCTCAAGGTCCATCCACTTTCCTACAAATGGCCATATGTCATTCTTTCTCATTGCCATGTAGTACTCCATTGTGTATATATACCACATCTTCTTGATCCACTCATCAGGTGATGGACATTTAGGCTCTTTCCATGATTTGGCTGTTGTTGATAGTGCTGCTATGAACATTGGGGTACATGTGCTCCTATGCATCAGCACTTCTGTATCCCCTGGGTAAATCCCTAGCAGTCCTATTGCTGGGTCATAGGGGAGTTCCACTGACAGTTTTTTGAGGAGCCTCCACACTGTTTTGCAGAGCGGCTGCACCAGTTTACATTCTCACCAACAGTGTAGGAGGGTGCCTGTCTCTCCACATCCTCGCCAGCATACATCTTACAGGTGCCTGGCTGCCTCAGTTTGTAGAGCACACGACTCTTGGTCTTGCAGTTGTGAGTTCAAGCCCCACACTGGGTGTAGAGATTACCTAAGAAACCTTTAAAAAACTTGGGGCACCTGGGTGGCTCAGTTGGTTAGGCGTCCGACTTTGGCTCAGGTCCTGATCTCACAGTTCATGGGTTCGAGTCCTGCACTGGGCTCTGTGCCAACAGCTGGGAGCCTGAAGCCTGTTTCGGATTCTATGTGTCTCTCTCTCTCTGCCCCTCCCCCTCTCCTGCTCTGCTTTGTCTCTTAAAGACACATAAACATTAAAAAAAAATTTTAAAAATTGAAACTCAGAAATTAAAAAACAAAAACCCCAAGAAATAAAAAAAAATTTTTGAAGTGCCAGGTGTGAACCCTAACAGTTATAGTAGCAATACTACTCTTGATGGCTTTTATTGAGCTAATGCTAGGCACAGGCACACACATCCTCTCCTTGAATATTCACAATGTGCCTACCCAGCAGATACCGCTAGGGTCCCATTTTGACAGTCCTGGTCATTGAGGTCTGCAGAAAAGTAGGTAACACATTGAGTTTCTTGCCCAAGGTTGTCCATTCGTTAATGGCATGGCTGATATTCAAATTTCTGATTTTGATGTAGAATCAGGTATCTCTCTATATTAAGTGAAAAAAAAGACAGGTTTCAAAACAGTATAAAACTTTCCTCAGCAATGAATAGGAACAAAGCGTGTTACATGCAACAGCAGGAATGAATCTCACAATAATTCTGCTGAGTAAAGGAAACTAGATGAAAATGTACACATGTATGATTCCATTGACTTAATACATTCAATTGATAGAATTCTAGAAAATGCAGACTGCTAGAAAGTAATAGAAAGCAAATCAGCAGTCGGCCACTGCTGGAAGGGACAGGAGGGAGACATTATCAAGTAACCTTGGGGAGTGACGCGATTCATTCTCTTGATTCTCTGGACTGTGGGGATGGTTTCCCAGGTATCTAGAAATATCAAAACTATGAGGTGCCTGGCTGGCTCCTTCCATAGAGCATGTGACTCTTGACCTCAGGGTTGTGAGTTTGAGTCCCACATTGGGTGTAGAGATAACTTTAAAATAAAATCTTAAAAAAAAAGAAATGTCAAATGCATCAAATTGTATAGTTTAAATGACTGTAGTTTATTATATGGTAATTATATCTTCATAAAGCTTTAGAAGCTCTATTGGGCATAATTCTGGTTTCATTTTTAAGGGAAAAATTAAGACATATACAACACATATGGATATGGATATGTTTGTATATGACTTCACATGACTCACAAGGCCCCGTGTGATCTGGTCCCTGACCCTCTCCACAGTGTCATTTCTCCCCACCAGCCCCTTAACCATGCATGGTGCTAGCGAGACTCACCTTCCTGCCCTTCATCTCCCAAGCTCTCTCCCCTCCTGGCTTTCTCGCTTGTTTTCATGCTCTCCGCCTGGGACACTGTCTCACCTCCTCACCTTTCCTTGGTTAACTCCTCTTGACTCTTTAGGCCTCAGCTGAGATGTCCTCACCTCCCTCAGACCAAATCACTTCCTTTTGGCACCTGGTATTGTAATGGTCTAAAACTTTTCTCTGCATTTACCTTGTAACAAAACTTGTAAGTTTTGTGACGGCAAGAGACTGTCTCTGGTTTGTGGAAGTATTCTTAATCAGTAGCACCAAGCCTGGCACACAGTAGGTATTCACTAGATACGTGATTGAATGAATGACCAAAATGATATTAAAAATCCTGGCGAATAAGAACCACTTCTATACATCAACCTAACAGTTTTTAAAAGCACACTGACATTCTCCAATCCACAGGCCAGAATAATGTTAGCAGTGATTATCAAAATAACATGTTCACAGAGCAGTTAAGAATATAATATTCAGGGTCATTCATTCAGGCCTGATTCTACCAGTCGCCAGCTAAGTAACCTTGGGCAAGTCAGTTTATCTCTCTGAACCTCTGGTTTTTTCTGAACGTAATGGGGAGAGAGAGATTCTGCCACTGTTAGGAAGTTTCAAGCAGATAACGCACGGGAACTGCTTAGTGAGGTACCTGCACACTGTCGGTGCTCAGTTACTATTATTATTGTACGAGCATGTCGCTCAGACCAACCGAGTATCATCTGTCGACAAATGCCTCACTCTTATCCTGGTTCTCTCCCTCTACAGAACATTCCCCGTACAGTACCTCCGCTGCCCCTACAGGAACCTTGCAGGGACGTGACACGGTTGTTACTATTCCTCATTTATTTATTCATTTTAAACGTTTATTCATTTTTGAGAGACAGAGGACAAGCAAGGAAGAGGGGTGAGTGCCGAGAGAGAGGGAGACACAGATTCCGAGGCAGGCTCTAGGCCCTCAGCTGTCAGCACAGAGCCCAAACCCACAGAGGGTGAGATCATGACCTGAGCCAAAGTTGGATGCGTAACTAACTGCACCACTGAAGTGCCCCACTTATTTCCCATTAAAAAATTTTTTTAAATGTTTTTTTAAATTTCTTTCTGAGAGACAGAAACAGTGCGAGCAGGGGAGGGTCAGAGACAGAGGGAGATACAGAATCTGAAGCAGGCTCCAGGCTCTGAGCTAGCTGTCAGCACAGAGCCTGACACGGGGCTTGAACCCACGAACTGTGAGATCATGACCTGAGCCGAGCCGGACACTTAACTGACTGAGCCACTCAGGCGCACGCCCCCCCCATTTTTTTTTAAAGGGAAGCTAAGGGATGCCTGGGTAGCTCAATCAGTTGAGCCTCCAACTCTTTGGGCTCAGGTCATGATCCCAGGGTCTTTGGCATTGTCCCCTGCATTGGGCTCCACACTGAGTGTGGAGTCTGCTTGAGATTCTCTCTCTCTCTCTCTCTCTCTCTCTCTCTCTTTCTCTCTCTCGCTCTGTCCCTTTCCCCTGCTCATGCTCTCTTTCTCTCTCTCTCTCTCTCAAAGAAAAATTTTAAAAGCCAAATAATGGGAAGCTGAGGCCCAGAGACGCAACATAGCTTTACCAAATTTACAGATACGGCAAGCGGAGGCACCAGGGGCCAATCTCATAACCATGTAGCATGCTACAGAGGCTGGCTGCTGGAGTCTTGCCTGCTCCTTAGACGTGAAAGTGACTGAAGGGCCCTATCCACCTCCCTCCGGAGGCAAGCTCAAGTTTGTCTGGGAGTTCCAGGGACTCCGGGTTCTGTCAGCCACTGGGCTGACTCCTGTTCCTACCATTTTATCTCAGTTGCATCTCACTTCAGGCAACTGATAACTTCTGTCTGCTCAGCTCCACAGCAGGAGGGACATTGTCTTCCTTCCTCAGTCCTTACCCCAAACCCTCCACAGACTCCCTCACCTAACATCCCTTCCCCCCACCTCCTTCCCCAGGTCTGTGCACCATTTCTCCTCTTTTCTCCGCCCCACTTGCTGCCCCTCTGTTTCCCAAGATTGCCCTCCCTCTGGGGTGTTCCCTTCCCTCAAAAATACTGACATATCCTCACTTGACTGGGCAAGACACTTGCCCTCTCCCCGCCCCCTCCCACACACTCCTCAGATGCCATCTACCTTGCAGCTCAGTGCTCAGCCAAAGAAAGGCCCACTAAGCTGGCTCCTACCTCATTTATCTCAGAGTCTGGAAGCTTTGCCTTGTTTGGCTCAGCACAAAAGCCCATTCAATAGTGCATTCAACTTTATTTTTTTTTCCTGATATTAAAAAAATGGATACATTTCACATAAACCCCTAGTTTCAGCCCCCCCCATTTTTCCCCCCCAAAAAAGGGGAAGATATGACAACACGGAGCCCCCAATCAAACATGGCAGCAATAAGCTGAAGTGAGGTGATGGCTGCCCCCGGAGCCAGGAAAGACCCTTTCTCTTCACCAGAATCCACCAGGCTCCTGGGTTCGTGTGACTCAAAAGTCTGGCCTCTGGAAGTCTTTCAGTTGTAATCCCTTCTCTGGTGATATAACCCAACTGGCAGAAGTTTTACGTCAGTCTTCTTCCTTCCCTTCTGTAAGTGGAAAGACCCAGTATAGAGATATTCATTTTTCCACTGATGTAAATTATACTACCACCCCAAATTAGATAGCAGAAACAGTTACATGCAGTTTGGTTTTAAATATATTTTCCACCCCAATGCAAAAATGTTATACAGCATATTTAGAATCTTTCCCCCTCTCACAGTAAAGGTTTTTTTCATGACAACTAAAATTCCCATTATTCAACTGTCTACCATGTGCTTTCAGATTTGGGGATGATTCTAGCTGCTTCCAGAATTGTAACTAAAGAAGCATCATTTGTATTGTGTGAGCAGCTTGCAGCAATGCAGCCCCGAACATATTTGATTCAATGCACATTAATGGAATCGCTCTTCACTCTTCAAAGCTCAATTCATATTTTCTAAGGCAGCTCCAATCTCTCTTAGGCTAGACTCTGTGTTTGCCACCTCTCTCAATTTGCAAGTAAGCTGACCCTCAATTTCTCCCAACCAGCCTTAGCATAGAGCAGAGACAAGTTGGTACCAACTACGTAAACTTTCTCCCTCGCTGCTGACATCCACAAAGCTTCTGATATGTTTCCACTTGAGGAGTGCCCAGCAAACACGCTCTGAAAGGGCAGAGCAAACCCTAAAGCAGCAGTTCACAAAGTGTAGAACCTGGGGCCAGCCGCCTGGGCAGTGCTTGGGAACTTTATAGAAATCCAAATCTGAATTTTAACAAAATCCCCAGTTGATTCTTAAATAAATAAACAAAGAAATTTCTTCAGTGAAGAGGACAGTGAAGTAAATAAAAGGGTGATATCACCCTCTAGGAAGAGGCCACTTTACATAGAGCAGCTGTACTCAAACTTTGTCATCTCAGGAGCCATTGACACTCTTAAAGATTGTTGAGGACCCAAATGAACTTTTTTTTTGTAAATTGTTTGAAGTTTATTTATTTTGAGAGAGAGAGAGAGAGAGAGAGAGTCATGGGAGGGGCAGAGAGAGAGGGAGAGAGAGAGAGAGAGAGAGAGAGAGAGAATCCCAAGCAGGCTCCACACTGTCATAGTGGAGAGCCCCTTGTGTGGGGTGAAATCAAAGCTGGAGATCATGACCTGAGCTGAAAACAAGAGTCAGCTGCTTTAATCCACTGAGCCACCCAGGCGCCCCGCCCCCCCCAACGAGCTTTTTAAATGTAAGCTATATCTATGAGTACTTGCCATTTTAGAAATTAAAATCAAGTAAGTTTTAAAAGTTTGGTTGATGCATTGAAAAATGGTAAACATTACATATAATCATATATTTTATGAAAGTAGCTATATCTTCTAACACCAAAAGAATTAGTAAGAAGAGCGGGACTGTTTTACGTTTTCCAAATCTCTTTATTTGTCTGCCTTAATAGAAGACAGCTGCATTCTCATATCTGCTTTTGCAGCATCACGTGACATGTGGTCTTCGGAACACTGTATCGCATCCTTGGGAGAGAAACAGTGAAAATGGCAAATATTGTCTTAGTATTGTTATGAAAACAGTTTTGGCTTTGCATAACCCTGAAAAGGTACAGTCAGTACCCAGACCGCTGGAACCGGTGATGTGAGGCCGTGATGGAGAAAGGCACGTAAAGCAAGTTCTCAGGGGTGAGTCCTCTGTGGGAAGACTTCTCGTTTTAAACAACACAGAGGTTGTGCAGCAAGGGTGTCAGTGTGACGTCGGGTCACAACTTGGTCCTGGAGTGGCTACGGGACGATGGATAGATCCCTCATTCTCTCTCTGAGCCTCAGTTTCCCCGTCTGTTTTATGAGGAGCGCGACCTGTAAAATTCCAGCCGCATCCCCGCTCCCCACCCCCACCCCAAGTATGTGGGAGGTCCCAGCGGGAATTGCAGAGTAACTCTCTCGTTTGCCCAGCAGAGGGCGATGGAGACCAGCCCTGGCTGGACACCTTACACTCCACGGCCCTTCACCACCTCCCACCCAGACAGACCATCCCCTCGTGACCAGCGCGGTGTCCTTGACACCAGTTGGCACCAGGTATCTCAGGCAACCTGGGCCATCTCAGGGTAGCCGCTGGGAGCCTGAGAACCCTTCACGTTGACCCACACGTGGCCATGTTGGGATGCTCTTATTCCCCCAGGAAGTCTGGAAAAGCCGAGGGGAAGAACTGGTGTAGGCAGACACATTTTTTTCCCCTACTGGGCCTTTCGGTGAGGAACCACCCAGGAGCTGTTGACTCCTTACTGGGAAAACCGGGCGCGGTGGCCGGAAGGGAACAAGACGGAGCGCTGTGCCAGCTCTCCCAGGGGGCTGCGTGCCTGCAGGCGCGGGGCTGTGCTTGCATCAGCGCTGCCAGGGCTGGGGCAGCGGCCGCCAGCGACGTCAGCCGCCTTCCCAGAAGAATTCCACCGCCTGCGGCCAGGGGCCCGGGCGGTGTGGGGGCGGGGGCTTTTGGTTTCGGAGGATGACACCGCTTGCTAGCTGCTCTCCGTTCGCATTCTGTTGTCATGGAGACGAGAACATTCCCGACAGCCTTGCTGAGGCCAACCTGCCTGAGAAGTGACCCGGACCTACTCCGGAAACCACGGGTTCTACGGGTGCTGCCCCAGTGAGATGGTCCTGCCGGTCCTAGGTGCCCCCCTGAGGACGCGCTGCTGGGCCTCCTTCCTTATTATACAGGATTATCCAGACTCCAAGCACGCTTAGAAACAACCTGCAACCCCAGAAAATCGAAGCCCAAAGAAGAGCACAAGAGCCCTAAGACGTGCTTGGCAAAACAGACTTTTCAATCCTCTCCTTTTTTATCCTTTTTCTTTCTTTCTTTTTTTTTCTTTCTCTCTTTCTTTCTTTTTCTAAATATTACAGTTTATTGTCAAGTTGGTTTCCATATAACACCCAGTGCTCATCCCAACAAATGCTCTCCTCCATGCCCATCACCCATTCTCCCCCACCACCCCCATCCACCCTCAGTTTTTCTTGTGTGTATGTGCTTGTTTTCTTATGTTTCTTTCTATGAAGCAGTTTCTTACAATTCTTTTCAAAACAACTAAATTGGTGGATATGACCCTTAGTCTCCACAAATGATGCATTTTACTGCACTGAGACCATGCATTTGATCTTCAATTATGTGTTAAAAATGATTGAGAAGATCAGGGCAAAAATAATCCTAAAGAAGGAATAAGAAATAGATGATAATTATTTAAATGCGCCTGGGGTGCCTGAGTGGCTCAGTCCGTTCAGAATATAAGTTTGGCTCAGGTCATGATCTGGCAGTTCATGAGTTCCAGCCCCAAACCTGGTTCTGTGCTGACAGCTCAGAGCCTGGAGACTGCTTTGGATTCTGTGTCTCCCTCTCTCTCTGTTCCTTCCTCTCTCACAGTCTGTCTCTTTCTCTCTCTCAAAAATAAATATACATTTAAAAAACTTTAAATAATAATTTGAATGCAGCTAACATTGACTGAATGCCCACTATAGGTCAGACACTCTGCTAAACCCTCTACAGTCATTACCACATTTGGTATTCACAACTCTCTGAGGTGGGTTTTATTATTTTGATCCATACTTTGCAGAAAAAAAGGAACTGAGGCACAAAAAGGTAAAGTAAGTTGTCCATGTCCTAGAGTCAGTCGTTTAATATTTAGTAATTAATAGAATCATGTCCTGGTCTATAGTAGACATTGAATACAATTGCACTCTGCTTTGGAAAGATTGGAAGGAGGGTGGTGAACACAGACATCCCAAGAAAATCACATTCATTCATACCATTTCCATCTATGATTTCTTATAATTTGAAAAAAGGATGGGGCGCCTGGGTGGCTCAGTTGGTTAAGCGTCCAGCTTCCGATCAGGTCATGATCTCACGGTTCGTGGGTTCGAGCCCCAATCAGGATCTGTGCTGACAGCCATCTCAGAGCCTGGAGCCTGCTTCAGATTCTGTGTCTCCCTTTCTGAACCTCCCCTGCTCCTGCTGTCTCTCTCTGTCTCTCAAAAAAAAAAATTAAAAAAATTTTAGAAAAAAGGCTAGGGCAAGGTTCCTTTTTTCTCCATGGGAAAAAATAGTTGCTAAGCAAGTATTATAAACAAGGTGAGAATATTTTTATAGGACATTTTGGAGTTTAGAAAGCACTTTGCTACTAAGGATTTAACTTCATCTTCACAACACTCCTGAGGAGTAGTAAGAACTGGTCCTTTGCCCCAATTTAGAGGCAATTTTTGCTTTTCACAGAAAACCTTTTAACCACTAAATATAAAAGTGGTCTTCAAGGACACAAGCCTAGACCACACATAATAGCCAAAAAGTGGAAACAACCCAAATGTCCATCAACTGATCAGTGAATAAATAAAATACCGTATATACATATAATGGAATATTATTCAGCCTTAAAAGTAAAGAAAATTCTGACACATGGCACAACATGGAGGAAGAACCTTGAAGACCTTATGCTCAGTGAAATAAAACAGTCGCGAAAGGAAACATTTTGTAGGATTTCACTTTTATGAGGGACCTAGAAAAGAAAGATTTATAGAGACAGAAAGTAAAATAGAGGTTATCAGCGGAGCGGGGCGGGGGGATGGGAATTATTGCTTAAAGGCTACCCAGTTTCCATTTGGGAGGGCGAAAAAGTTATAGAATTGATGGTGCTGATAGTTGCACAACATTATAAATGTGCTAGATGCCACGCAATCCTCTACTTAAAGATGGTCACCATGATAAATTTTGTTACGTATATTTTGCCACAGTGAAAAAGAAAGAAAGAAAACCAAGCATGTCAGGACTCCCCATTCTTATTCTACTTTGTCTTTTAAAGGGGGATTCTCATGTGTTTATTCGAGCAAGAGTAGCTTTATACTCAGACCCATTTCTTGACTTTGCAGGGTTGTGCCTCTGCTTGAAAGTAAGAAAACGTCACACCTTTAAAAATAGCTCACGATTGTGTGTTTTCACTAAATACAGGAGACTGGTATTCCCCTCAGGTATTCCAAATGAGCAAGATCTGGTGGGGCGGGTTGGCGGGGAGGGAATTGGGGTGAGTCAAGGGTTTGGCAGGTGAGGTCATCATGGGGTGACGGTCTGCTCCCCACCTCCCACAGCTCCCATCTTCTCCCCTCAGGGGCAGCTAAGTCAACAGCCAGCTTAGCTGGAAGTCTAGATGCTCCGGTGTGAAGCTCAGTGGGAAACATTCCTCTTGATGACTCTGTGACTCAACACTACAACAGATAGGTTCACAAAGCCCCTGGTAACCAAAGCCAGCTCTGAGGTCGAGACTCTGGACGGCCAAGGCGCGCTCTAGGAGCCGAAGAGCGGAGACAGACATCCTCGGGAAGGGAGAGGAGCGAGTTTGTTTGTTGGAATGCTAAATATCTAAGAAATGATGGAACTGTTCTACTTATCTTGATTGTCCTGATTAAGACAACTTAGGAGAGTGGCATGCAGAAGGGGACAGTAAATATTTGCTGAATGATTCTTACTTTGGAGGAGTTCAACTACTAGAACAATCCTAAAGTACTAGTAAAACATATATATTTTTAGGTTTTTGCCAACTCTTGTTTTCTCAAAGAGGCACCAGAATTAGAGCTTGATGTATTTTTGTGGATGTGGACACCTATGGTGTCAATACAAGGAACCATGATGTTTATTATGCAGGTAACTAGGTTATAAATAAGTGGTAATGTGAAGGGACTTTCTTGGACATGTTTGTACACTCATCTAGCAACCATTAGCAGAGGTACCATGCATGTAAGATGAAAGAGAGTCAGAAAGAGAAAGTTTTTGATTTATTTGTTTTACCTTTTTCCTCTTTGGTCTCTATATTGTTGAGTCAATCTGGTATGGTTTAAAGTACATTAGCCTTAGTGTAAGACAAGCCTTATATTAGTCAGGCAGGGACTCTAAGTAGCAAGAAGCATAAAGTGGATTCAAATTAGCGGGGGTGGGGGGTTAGGGGGGATGAAAACCAAATGATGGCTTCAGGCTCAGCTATATGCAGGTGCCCAAACGACAGTGTTAGGGATCTGTTGTTCTATGTCTCTCAACTCTGACTTCATAAGCTTACACGATGGCCAAAAATCTTCCCAGTAGCTCTGGGCCTACGTTCTGCAGGCCTAAGAAGACCTCATTAAAAAGAAATCTTCCTTCCCAACAAAATTATCTCACAGACTAAGGACCTCGCAGACCGAGAAAGAGATAGATGCTGTTTCCATAATAAAAGGTAGTGGTTGCCGGGCAGGCAAAACTAATAGGTGTAAACTCCCTAGGCATGAACGTATATACGTGTGGGAGAGAGGGTTTACTGTTTAGGTGTCACTTTCCTAGTTTGTCAGTGAGTCAGTCTGGCGAGGTGAAATATTTGTGCCCTGGACTCAGCAGCCCCAGGTCGAAACTCCGGCTTTCCACTAGCTCTGTGGCCTCCAGCGATTCACTTAAAAGTAATCGGAGCTAGTAACTACCATGTTTTCAACATGAGACCGTTGCTAAGCATTAGGTGAATTATCTCCTTTACTTGACAGGTCTGCAAAGCATTATTATTGTCACATTTTATAGATGAGGAAGCTGAGGTCCAGAGGGATTAAGTGACCCACCCCAGGTCATGAAGCTAGTAGGGGTCGTTCCGGCTCAAGCCACTCTGACTCAAAGTACGCTCTCTGGGTCTCACTCTCCTTGCCTACAAAATGGATATGAGATGGAGAAGAACGAGGGAGAGAGAGACGGAGAGGAAAAGGAGAAATAGCAGTAAAACGCCCTAACAAATTAAGTATGCAATAAATCTAGTTCTCTTACCTGTTTTCTCTACTCTATTTTTCCCTTGCTTCCTTTCTCTGGTTTTTTCTTCCTTCCTTTCTTTCTTTTCTTTATTTCTTCCTTCCTTCCTTCCTTCCTTCCTTCCTTCCTT
>NC_043711.1:39106668-39142246 GCF_006229205.1 Suricata suricatta
ACTCATTGCTTCACAGTACACATCCTCATAAAAATTGCACCTCTAGAGGAACCCACAGCCATAAACCCTAGTGCAGCACTCTGGCTTGCCCAAGATCAAGTTCTAGTTCTGGGAACTAGAACCAAGGCAAACAGCACTCTTTCAAAGCCCACCTCAAGCCTCCCTGCTGGCTGAGCTTTGCTGGAAACCTCTGCTCATTTGTTTAATCTGAACCCCACTCTGGCCGAGGCCAGGCACAGGCAGGAACACCCTCTGTCACTGGTTTTGGCTTCAGCCCTTGCCTGACCTCTTGAGCCACCTGGAGTCCCCATGAAACGGAAAGGAAGTGAGGGCCAAGTGATGACCTCCTTGAGGCTTCGAGATAAGCACCTTTTCTTTGGACGTGTTGTAACTAGAAATCAAGAAGAGGTGACATGCAGGAGAGAGAGCTGGGCTGTACCCAGATGCTGGGCTGCTAGGGGTGGGGACTCAGGCTCCCAGGCAGAGGCAGGGGTGACACCTAGAATCAGGCCTTCCTGAGGAAGGCCAGGTGGTAGAGGAGGAAGAGGACTTGGAAAACAGTAGCCCTCTAGCTCCTTAATAACCATTTTACAGAGTTTAGGCCTTGGGGACTGGGAGTTCACACAGGTGACAGAGCTAAGAGCTTTGCTCCCCACAGCAGCCCCCAGCCCCATCACCCCGACTTCCCCATGGCAGCTCATGGAATGTGCGAGAGAGTGTGAGCCATTCTGCACATGCCCACAAGCCCATGGCTCTCAGTCGTCCTGCATAGGTTCCCCACTTAGGCGGGCCCTGCACTTGGGCTCCTGGTCTCCCCTCTTGGGGCACCATCGCTAGCAGCAGAAATTGCCTCCTACTCACCCCTCTCCAACCTGGGGGGAAGGCTCTTGTGAAGCGGAGCTGGGGCTGAGGAAAGGGGGTCCCAGGCAGCTCACACTTCGCTCACCTCAACCCTGACACTTGGAATCCCCATTTTTATAGATGAGGAAACTCAGGCTCATGGGTTAGCTGATAGGGACACACAGTGTGTGCTGACTGATTTCACGGACTTTTGTCACCCCCAGGATGCGGGGCACCTGGCACTCTGATTTCCTCGCCAGCGCCTTTCATGCTCCAGTGGGCACACACATGACCTGGAGAGCCGGTTAAAATGCAGATTCTGACTCAGCAGGTCGGGGAGCAGCCTGAGACCCTGCATTTCTGACCGGACAGGTGACACCATTGCCACTGCTCTGGGACCACACTCTGAGTAGCAAGGCTGTGTTTTCTGCTCCCTTTGCCATGAGCCTTGAGCAGAGTACATTCCCGCTGGGCGCTCAAGCAGCAGCCAGTGAAGGGAGGGCTGGTGTTTGCTATCTGAATTGAGACGTGCTGTGAGTATAAAATACACACCAGATGATGAAGATTTGGTGAGAATAAAGTGATGTAAAATATCTGTTTGAAAACTTTTTTGTATTGAGGCGCCTGGGTGGCTCAGTCAGTTAGTTAAGTGTCCGACTCTTGATTTTGGCTCAGGTCATGATCTCAGGGTTCATGCGTTCGAGCCCCACATCAGGCTCTGCGCTGATATTGCAAGGCCTGCTTGAGGTCCTCTCTCCCTCTCTCTGTTCCTCCCCTGCTTGTGCTCTGTCTGTCTCTCTCTCTCTCTCAAAAAATTAAACTTAAGACTTTTTGTGTTAATTACATGTTACAATGATAGTGTTTTAGATATACTGGATAAATAAAATATATTCTAAAACCTATTCCACCTGCATCTTTTCTCATTTTTAACGTGAGTACTAGAAAATTTTAAATTGTGCATGTGGCTTGCATTATATTTTCACTGAATAACTCTGGTTCAAAGCAGTGGTTCTCAACCAGGCAAGGGCGATTTTGCACCCCACCAGGGATGTTTGGCGATGTCCAGGACATTTTTGGTTGTCGTATCTAAGGGTGTTGCTGCTGGCATCTAATGGGCAAGGGCCACAGATGCTAAGCGTCCTGCACTGCATAGGACAGACCTTCACAACCAAGAATTAGCCAGCCTAAAATGGCAATACTGCCAGTCTTGCAAAATACTGGCACTGCACTGGCATACTGGCATCTGCACTGTCTCTGAAATTATTTACTTTATTGCTCGTCCATTCACTGTTTTTGTCCCCTCTGCTAGCATATGAGTCCCAAGAGACCAGGGACATCGCCTGCCTGTGGCTCCCAGAACAGCGCCTGCTGTGAGGCATTTTGTATTATACATGGAGACGCTAACCACCTGAGCTAACCAGGTGGCTTCAATTCATCCATGCAAATTAGCACACCAGCCACGAGCGAGCGCCAGAGGACAGTGAGACCTCTCCGCCCTGAAATCAAGCTAGGACAAGACAGACTCTCCACGTCTTGGCTGGATTGCCCTCCCAACTGCATATTAATCAATCTATCAGCAGCAGGCATGAACCCAGGGAGCAGAGATAGGAATGGCCTCTGAAAGGCTGTCAGTCTTTTGCCTGCCTGCCCAGCCACACCCTGGCAGGCCTTTCACAGATCAGACTGCATCATTTCCAGGGACTTTATTCACCACCCAGTGGTGGTTTCAAAGGGCTGGCTCCCGCCCATCTGATCTACCGCCTTTCCTTAGTGGCTGGGCCCCGCGGAAGCCCAGACCCGGGATTTCTAAGGAAGAGTCATCTCTCACGCTCTCCCTTCACAAGAGGCCGGTGGGTGGGGAGGGTGAGGCCCGAAGAACAACTCGGGTCCACCCAGGGCGTGCGAGGGAACAGAACCAGGGCAGATTAATTTCTCTTGTTCAGATAACTCCTTAATCTTCGGTGTAAAGTCTTGAAAGCCAGGGTTCTGGGCCTTCTCCTTTCCTACTCGTCACTCCCTAAGGTGGGGCCCTGTCCTGGTGGCAGTCCAGAGCCCAGGTCTGGCCCCAGAGCTGGGCTGCGCGACCTTGGGTAAGTGAGGAAGTGCTCTAGGTCTCAGGGTTCTCTTCTGTAAGACAAAGGTAGAGGAGTGGGGGCATGAGTTGTGCTGATCTTTAAGTTTTCCAGTGTTTTGAGGCACCTGGTGGCTCAGTCAGCTGAGTGTCCGACTTCAGCTCAGGCCATGATCTTACCATTCATGGGTTCCAGCCCCACATTGGGCTCAGTGCTTTCACCACAGAGCCTGCTTCGGATCCTCTGTCCTCTCTGTGCCTCTCTCTCATTCATTTATTCTCTCTCTCTCTCAAAAACAAACATTTAAAACACAAAAATAAAATAAATCTAGCATTTTGCTTTAGTCTTCAAGGAAGAGTCGGGCTCCTTAGCAAGGCCAGGTTTTACTCCCGTCAGCCTTCTGTGTCCTAGCCTGCAACCCGCATCTTGCCTCATGTTACAAATATATCCCCAGCTGCAGATGCAATGGTGCCCCTTCGGCGTTGTTAGTGTGCCTTGCTCTCTCTTGCCTCCTAGTCTTTGGACCTGTGATTCTGCTTGCACTCCCACGGAGTCTCCTAGAGTAGGACTTGAAAGCCTGTGCGGTGGATCACACGCACGCGTTGACTCTGTGCCCTTTGGCGAGTTACTTAACCTTCTCGGTGCCTCAGCCTCTTCTGGGAAAGGAGAATAAGAAAGGTACCTGATGTATACAGTTGTTGTGCTGGTTGTTAGCAACAGTGGCAAACACCTCGAAAGCAACAGGGGGAAAAGCTCTAGTCATCGTCATTACTATCATTTCTGGAAACCGTTCCCACTCATCTCTCAGGAATCAGCTCAGTGGTCACTTCTTGGAGGAAGCCTTCCCTGATTCCCACCTGCCAGCTGAGGGAGCTGCCTCTGCTCTGGCTTCTGACTCAACCTGGACTCACCTCAGTCACCACCCTTATCGCCTGTGTGGCAACGGCCTGTTTACTCGTCTGACTCCCCTCAATGGACCGTCACTTCCTTTAGTAGAGGCTGGAAATGGATTACCTGACAGACAAACCACAGGCGTGCTTTACCCAGACTACTGGGGAGTTTGGAAATATTTTTATTTATTTATTTTTGAGAGAGAGCAAAAGAGAGAGAGAGAGAGAGAGAGAGAGAGAGAGAGAGAGAGAGAGAGAGAGACCATAAGTGGGGAAGGGGCAGAGAGAGAGAGAGAGAGACTCGGAGACACAGATTCCGAAGGAGGCTCCATGCTCTGAGCAGACATGCAGATCCTGACTCGGGGCTCTGACTCACGGACCGCTAGATCACCACCCGAGGCGAAGTCGGACGCTTACCCCCCTGAGCCACCCAGGCGTCTCTGGAAACATTTTAATGGAATGTTGAACTTTGAAAATAGGGCAATTCTTGGGGCGCCTGGGTGGCTCAGTCGGTTAAGCGTCCGATTTCAACTCAGGTCATGATCTTGCGGTTCGTGGGTTCGAGTCCCACGTCAGGCTTTGTGCTGACAGCGCGGAGCCTGGAGCCTGCTTTGGATTCTGTGTCTCCCTCTCTCTCTCTGACCCTCCCCTGATCACACTGTCTCTCTCTGTCTCTCAAAAATTAATAAAATGTTTAAAAAATAATAAAATAAAATAGGGTGATTCTTTAAAAAATAAGATCTCTTTTAAATATCAAAAAAAAATAAAGTCTGTTTTAAAAAAAAAAGGATGATGTTTCATACAAACCTGGATTTCCGGCTTTTCTTGGAAAATTAGAAACCGCGCTAACACAAGCGGCCATCATCACCTGCACCTGCAGGATGTCACCTTCGGCGGGCTTGCGCTGTTGTTTGCTGCAGGCCCCACCCAGCCCAATTAGCTCACACCCTCTGCCCCAGAAATCCAGTAAGATAAGCCTGTCCTCGTAATCTGGGCACTTTTGAGAGTGAAAGGGGGATGTTATTCATAACCACAAGTAAACTGGACAGCTCAGGAAAAACTAGAACACGTACCAGCACCACCCCCAGCTACAGGGCAGGGGTCCAGGGCACCTTTGGATCCCACACCACATGCTTCCTGCCACCTAAATGCTCAATGAGTGGTAATACCAACTGGTGTTCTTGATCGTTTGTTAAATGTGTTAATGCGTGCAGCCCTCCCAAACCTCCTGCGAGAGAGGGACTATGGTCTGCATTTTGCAGTTGAGGAAACTGAGGCATGATAAATTAGTTGTCTCTCTGAACTGCACAACTAGGAAGTGGGGACCAAGACAGTCTGGGTCTAGAAGCCTATGTGTTGGCCAAGTCCTGCTCATTCCCTGACTTGTATATTCCCTTGGCTGTCCCACCTTCTCCCTCCGTGTCTTTCCTCAGTCTGGTTTTGCCTCTGTCACCATGTCTCCTGTGTTTGCTCCTGAGCGCGGTTTCTCTCTGTATTTCTCACGTTCCTTCTCTCGCTGGGACTCTCTTGCTGTCTCTCCTACCATGTCCCTGCTCTCCTTTTCTCTCTTCTCCGCCTCCTTCTCTTCCTCTCCCTCTTGCTCTCATGCATTCTTACCGACCATGACTAAACAAACACTTTTGCGGTAGTGGAATATGTTTTCAGTAACTCCCCGTTGGTCTTGGCTTGCAGGAATCCGACCAGCCAGGCTCCGTGCCTTCTCCACGCTTTGTGGAGAACCGTGGAGAACCGTGGACAGAGCTACAGCAGCCCCCAGCTGGGAGACCCAGACTTCAGGGAATGTGCCAGCCACCCGTCCCCACCCCACCTGCCCCCATGCCCAGCCCGCGCCTCTTTCCCGCAGGAATAGTGGCTGCAAGCTTCACGCCTTTCAGCAGACAGCCCGCAGAAAGGGAAGCTGGTCGGGGCTCAGGTCTTCCTTTCCAACAGACTGACAGGTAAGTAGGATTAATGGCGTGTCTTTCTGTTTGGTGAGAGCAAGACAACCAGAGTACATTTGTCACAAAAGCAATCCCTCCAATGAATCAGATCCAATCACAGGAAATGAATATCTTTTGAAGGGAGAAGACAGTTATTTTGAAGGCAAGGAGAAAAAAGGCAACTTTTTTCTTTCTTTTTACCAACAAGCAAGGAGAAAGGTATGGGATGGGAGAAAGTGGTTCACTCCAGCAGCCAGCGAAGAATGAAGGGGAAGGCACTGCAGGGAAATTAAACAGGAGTCAGTAGGGCGGCCAGAGGAGGGGAGGCTGAGAGAGGGGTAGGGGTGACAGATTTTGAAAAATTCAAGGTGACCCTTTAACAGCCTCAGGCGGAGGCAGCCACCTGGTTAGCTCTGCTCGAATGAACATTACTGAGGAAGGAAGGAGGAGGAGACGTCAGAGAAAGACCACACAGATGTGGATGCCCAGGCTGGGATCCACCCTCTTTTCACCTTGGTTTCCAAATGGGTGTTCTGGTGCGCTGGAGGGGAAGTGTTCAGACAGAGCTCGGTTGGTGGTGGTGAGTCAAGGCCCCACCCAGCACGCTGACAGCCCCAGGGGGCCTCCCGCCGCAGGCCTGGCAGCTGCTGGAGGTTATCAGGACCCAGCCAGGCAGCAGGGGCACGGCAGGCCGTTCGGTTCACTCCCAGTGACCTGCGCCACAGGGTCTAGCTCCAGAGCTCTGTTCTTGGGGGGCTCCGTCCTTTCTGACAATTAGGGGTGAGCGGGCTGCTGCATGTGTGTGAACCATGCAAGGGAAACAGCCTTGCAGAGTGGGGTCGGCCCAGCTGCCAAGATCTGTCACCTGACAGTTCATTACTCACCCAGCCCTTCAACAGTAAGCCCTGAGAGGGCAGGAACACTGTTGTGGACCCCACTTCAAAACAGCACTTGACACGCAGGCTGGTATACAGTAGGAGCTCAAAACCTGAATGAACAAATTAGAATACACTCAGATCTCCCTGCAGCTCCCCTTCCTACTCGTTGTGTGACTCTGCTCAGTCCCTTAACGTCCCTGAGCTGCTGCTTCCCTCACCAGGACAATGGGCTAGGGCTGGTGAAAGTATAGACTAGACGTCTCGCTGCCCCTCAACTTAGCAAACTCAGGCGGTGGGGGCACCCTGTCTTTCGCAGTTGCTCATAGAGGGCAGGCATGCAAATGGAGGAGATATTTTACAGCGTTGAAAATCTGCAGCTTCTGTTGCACGTAGTTCCAGGTATGTCATATAGATGTTACTTTTCAGGAAGACAGGGCCGTGATGTGGTTAAGAGCTGCTGACCTGGAGGCCCATGACTCGGGTTCAAGTCCTGCCTGCACCCCTCGCTCCCTGTGGGATTCTGGGCAAGTCTGTGTGTACCACAGAGTTGCCATGCAGCCTGACGGAGATAAATCCCATGCAGTCCCTGGCACATAGTAGGTGCTCAGTTTGCCGTAGTCGTTATCACTGGTTTCCACTACCAGACCCTGTGAGGTGGATGACCAGAACCGTCCCCAGGGTGCAAAAGAGGAAACCCGAGCTGGCCAGGTGGAGAGGCGTGCCTGCCTCCGAACCAGAACTAGCCGTCTCCTGCCCCTGAGGCCCACCACAGCTGCCAGAAATAAGGTGGCGTATCGCTGTGCCTGCCTCCGCCCCTCACCCCGGTGGAGAAGTGAAACACAAACCCGCCGGCGTCAGAAAGAAGAGAAGGAACCAGCTGAGGTGAGGAGCGTCAACTAGCCCCCAAATCCTGTCAAAAGGACAGTCCAGGACAAGGTCAAGTCCAGGGCGGCGAGAGGGCGGAGGCGGTGGGAGGATAGTGTGACAAGAAGAGGTCTGGTGGCTGAGTCGGCCAGTGGCAAGGGGTGAAAAGCCGATCCTGAGATCCTGAGAATGCGGAAGGAAGCCCTTTTATCAGCGTTAACAAGAACAGAGGGGGAAGTTGTTTGCATCTGGCCAGATACCTCGCTCTGACCTCCTGTCTCTAAGCGAAGGGTCCCTGCAACTTTGCTTTCAAAAGTCTCTTGGGAGAAAACACATGGCCCGGATTCTTAGAAGCTGCCCTCACACTCACTGCACAAACATCTCTCAGTGGCTCTTGGACCAGCTGTGCCTTCAGCCTCTAGTTAGAGCGGACATTTCCCATGCTTCCAGCCTGTCCATCTTACAGGTAAAAACTGAGGCTGCAACCTAGCCTCTGTGGTCCACGTGACCAGAGAAGACCCTAGTGTCTTCACCTGCCAGGCCTGTTTTCCCATCTGCAAAGTGGAGCTGTTGAGGCCACATCTTCATTTCAGCCCTTTGTCTGCTCTCCCTCCAGAGCAAAGGGTGTGGAATTTGAAGGCAAAAGTCACCCTGATCCAATGGTGTAGATTAGTCAATAACCGAGCCCTGAGGTCAGCCTCTGGAAACAGTCGGAAGAGGGCCCAGGGATCTGAGATTCCCAACCCCACAGGCAAGCAGAAGTGTTCCCTCCCACACGGGGCCACCTCCCTTCCTGAGCAATTCTGCTCCGATTCTGTGGGTGAACGCAGCTGTGCTTTCTGCAGAGGCCCGATGCGCCCAGCACGTTGTAGGCCTTGGAGCAGGCAGGGTGCCCCGTCAGTATCGAGCACTCGCTGAGCGCCAGCCAAGAGTAACCAGGCCTCTCCTCCTCACAACAGCCCTAGGGAAGGCACACATGCTCCCGACACGCATTTTGTACTGGTGGAACCTGAGGCCCAAGGAGGCACCTTGCCCAGGGTCACGGACAGGTGACAAAGCAGAGCTCAAACCCAATCTTACTGACTCCTTCTGACGGAGCACGCCGCTGAAATCAACACCAGGTGATTAAAAGATGTATAATTTTCTTGCTTTTTTTTAATGGTTTATTGTCAAATTGGTTTCCATATAACACCCAGTGCTTCTCCCCACAAGTGCCCCCCTCTTATAATGAACACACGGATTACTCAAATTTAAAAGGGAGTAACCAATAAAAGTATTTACAGATAACACGATCTATTGTATGGAATTTGATTTAAAGGAATCCAGTTTGGGGGGGAATAGAAATAAAGCAACATTGTGCAAGAATTGATGTTTCTTGAAGTTGGATATTGGGTATGCGTTTGTTTACGTTGTTCTCTCCCATTGTGAGCATGTTTGAAGATGTCCCTGATTGTTGAAAAACGTAATTTACATTTAACATGGAAAAAGCAAGTAACTCAGGATAAATGAACCAGCCCTGGAAAGGCCCTGCCTCCCAAGGGTGGGGGTAGTGTCTCACCCCACCCCACAGCTGAAAGCACTTTATGGGCGCCTGGAGAAGGCATTCATTATGGCCTCCTGGTTCTGCTCTCCCCAGACCGCAGGGGCCCTCTCCGCCTCCAAGAGAACAGTCTGCCCCCAAAGTGCCAGCCAAGTGCAGATGCATGTTCGGGCTCCTGAAGCCGTACTGCGGTCTTGTGACAGAGCTTGGAACCATATGTGGCTCATGTTCACCCAGGCAGGAGACTTGGGGAGTCTTGTAAATGTGCCAGCAAAGGCACAGGGACTGTGCATGGTCCGAGACAGAACCTGGACAAGAGGAGATCACTGACTTCCCAACCAGGGTCAAGTGTCTGGGAGTGGCCCCTCTCCACAGGCCCCGAAGGTCTAGTGCACTCTGCAACCTTCACTCAGTGCGCCCTGGGGGTCCACTGGTCCTTCTGGACTCCCCCGGAAACAAGGATACCTCCTGTTTACAACCGTCCTTGCCTGCACCTGCTCCTCCCTCAGACAAGTGGAATTCACCTCTCTGTTGGCCTTCATTATATTAAGCTACAATCAGGTATTTATTCAATAATTGTTTACTGAGCACCAACTATATGCACTGGGCTTATAGCACATAGCAAGCAGGTAGATGGATGATAGATGGCATTGGTAACATACAGCACATGACAGACATGGTCCCTATACTCCAAGAGCTCCTAATTTCCTAGGGGAGAAAGGCAATAACCAGCTCTTAATACAATTAATCACTGAGTTAGATTTCTGACAAGTGCTTTAGAGAAGTACAGAGGCTGTGCAGGCACATAAGGAAGAACGAGATCTAATGGAGGGAGGGCATGCAGAGGATTCAACGAAGGCTTCTTGGAGAGAATGTCTAAACTGGAGATTTGAGGCATTCCCTAGCCCAACAGGGAAAGGGGTTATTCCTGACAGAGGGAACAGCATGTGCAAAGGGCAGAAGCATGGCTTGTTGAAGGAAGTGAAGGAACACAGTATGGACTATGTTGTCCTTTTTAAAAGAAAAAAATTTTTTAAGTTTATTTATTTATTTTGAGAGAGAGAGAGAGAGAGAGAGAGAGAGAGAGAGCACAAGTGTGCTCACTCCAGCAGGTGTGGGGCAGGGATAGAATCCCAAACGGGCTCCAGGGGCTGCCAGCACCCAGCTGACTTGACTCAGGGCTCAAACTCACTAACCATGAGATCCTGTGACCTGAGCTGAGATCAAGACCTGGAGGCTTAACCGGCTGAGCCACCCAGGTGCTGGACCTGTACTGTGTAGTCTTAAGGAGTACACGGGAGAGTTAAGGCTGATAAGGTTCCCATGAGGTTGTGTGTGTATGTAAACATTGTTCTTTGAAGCCTAAATTGGTCACTCTGGTTGTAGGGGGCTGCATGGCTCAGAGCAGGGCAAATGTGCACGCTGCAGGGCATGGGCTAGCTCATGAGGCACACTTGTGAGAATTAGGAGAAAGCATCCTTCTAGGAAGACACCGCCCTCTAGACTCATGCCTAGGAAATGGAGCCTAGCCTGAATTTCAGCACCTGTTATCTCTGAGTCTGTACCCTTGTGCCATCAACAACCCGTACAACTGTGCACAATGGACATGGATTCTGGGAAATAAAGACATCAGAATACTGTAGAACTTTTGTAGACAAATCTTCCTCCTCCACTTTCAGTACCTTGAATTCTGAGTTCTCAAGCTCCATATTCATCTTTGTAACCCCAGTGTACAAAGGACATGCTCCAGATGTTTGCTGAATGGATCGTTTTTTTTTTCATTAGACTTTCTGTACTCTTGTTCTTTTCTACTTAATTAATAATGCCTTCCTTTTAATGCACACCTACTAGGTGTTAGGAAGCACTGTGTTAGACACTTTGTCTTTTTAGTCTTCCAAATATCTTAGCCTCTATCCATTTGATGGTGACTATGGCCAGGGTCACAGAGCTAAGAAGGTGGGCAGGGGGCAGGTCATACTATGTGTGAATCTTTTAAGTCCTGAACCTGGAGAGGGGTGTGGGAGGCATACCTCCTGGTAAAGATTCTTGTGGTTGAATCTCTAAACTTTGAACTCTAGAATGTCAGAGCTGAAATGGACCATTTGGGGTCTCATTTTACAGAGGGGTCAGAAAGGGCCAGAGGAAGGCTGGAAATTGCTCGAGGTCACTGAGTCAGAGCCAGAGCAGGACTAGAAACCAGGTCCTTTGACAGGTTTGGATGAAGTAAATGGATCTCAGGAGTGCAGATTAGAAGAGAAAGACGAATGGGGGAAACAGTTCTCTCCAGATGCTATCTGACTGCGATGGTTATCGGTGAGGCTGCCTGGGGGTTAGCGCAGGACACAGAGGCCTTGGAGACTATCTAAAGGGGAAGAGAAGGTAGAGAAAACAGGACTTCCTCTAGGAATGGGTGGGTCTCTAAACTGGAATCCATCTGGGTCCAGCCTGGCCAGACATAAAGTGCACTCTCTTGTTCTGGGCTTGCTCACCCTGGAGACCCTTGGCCACCAGGCAACAGTCTTCACCCACAGCCTGCTCTCGGGCAGAGGGTGAAGGCAGAGAGAAGGCCTAGTTCCCTGTCCCCAGGCCTCCCTGTCCCCAGGGCCTGGGCCTCAGGACTCTCTACTGGGGGTGGGGGGTGGGGGCTGTGCTCCAGTTCTCCCCGGGGGCTTTCCTGGCCCTGGGCCTGCATCACAGCCCCTCATAGGTCACATTGCCTCGGGTCCCACCACCATTGCCCTGAGGTGGAAAATCCCTCTGAGCCTGAGCAGCCCGTGACCATGAAGGCAGGAAACTGTGACACGGAGGCACGCAGGGTGTGAGGTTTATTCTTGGTGTGTGGTTGGAAAGGGCGGGGCTGAGCAGGGGTGGAGTGGGATGGGATCATCAGGAGAGAACAGAGAAATCCAAAAAGAAGGAACCCCAGAGAATTTCAGACTAGTTTGCTTTCCCAGAGTGTCACCTTTGCTTCTGGCTCCCGGGACTGTCTCCCTACCTTGAGACTCCATGGCACCTCTTGGGGGACATCTTAGGATCTAGGGTCCAGCTCCTGAATTCAGAGAGCCCAATCTGTGGGACTGGGGAGTAGTCGCAGTGGTAGTAATGCAAGTAACAGTTGTCATTAATCACACACTTTCTAGATGTCAGGTTTTGGGTACCTAGTACAGTGCCTGGCACACAGGAGGTCTTCAGTAAAGGCAGTCTTCTTTTAATCCACATATCTACTTAAGAAGTAGGTATTAGAGGTGCCTGGGTTGCTCAGTCATTTAAGCATCTGACTTCAGCCAGGTCATGATCTCATGGTCTGTGGATTCAAGCCCTGTATCAGTCTCTGTGCTGAAAGCTCAGAGTCTGGAGCCTACTTCAGATTCTGTGTCTCCCTCTCTCTCTTCCCTCCTGCTTGTGTGTCTGTCTACCAAAAATAAATAAACATTCAAAAAGTTAAAAAAAAAAACTATTAATCCCATTTTGTAGATGGAATAACTGAGGCTCAAAGTGCATAAATCATTCCCCAATGTCATACAGCTATTCATTTGTCCATGGACTCAGCGAATACTTATTGATCCCTCCTGTGTGGTGGTTACTGTCCTAGATGAGAGGAATAGAGCCCTGAGTACAGTTCCTGTCACCAAGTTCATCTGCGTATGTTCTAGAGAAGGGTGAACAAATAAGCAGGTCAGCAAGGAAAACAATTGTAGATTGGGATAGGAGGCCAGCAAGGCGAGGAAGTGGAGAGTGTGACGGTGATGGTGTTTTAGAAAAAATGGTAAGGCAAGGCTGTTTTCAGAGGTGCCATATGAACTATGGTTGGATGGGTGAGAAGGAGCCTGGGAAAGGTTGTTTTCATCAGGACTAACAGTGAGAGCAAAGGCCCTGGGGTGGGAAAGAACCCAGTGGTTTTCCAGGAGGTCCAAGAAAGGACTGATGTACGAAGGGAGTAGTGGGGGGTGGGGGGGAGGTGCGGAGGCGGGAGGGGGTGTGCAGCAGGGACCGGGTCACAGCATCTTCTGGGCCATGGGAAAGGGACAGCTTTGTCAGGGGCTCTCCGTAGCAGAGGCTGGCTTTTAATCCATAAATTTAGCCTCCATGGCCAGTGCAGGCTCTGCCCCTGTGGCCCAGGCCTCAGTCCTGACTCCCCTAGGTCCCGTCCACTGGCAGAGTCGGGATGTACACTCAGGAGCCTCCCAGGCCTGCTGGTTCCCCATTGAACAACAGAAACAAACTCGAGTTATCAGACGATCAGGCCTAAGGAAGCCGTTCCAACCCAAGACGTGGCCTTCCTGTCTCCCTGCAGACTTCCAGGTCTCCTCTCTGCCTCCACTTACCAGTCCCTCACGGTGGAGTCGGGATTGGCCTCACCCGGGTTCGGATCCTACCCTCATTACCAGTGGGACAGTGGGCAAGGGGTTTAATCACCTCTCTGACTGCCCCCTCACCCCCTCAGTTGTGGAGTGGGCTAATCCCTGTCTGCCCTCAGGGGCGTGTGGGCAGCAGACAACAGGATAGGCGTACTATCAGCAAACATGGGTCTGCTCTGGGTCACGCATGTGCTCGTTGTTTTAAGGGCATTAACTCACTTTATCCTTGTATCAACAGCATGGGATCAGTATTGTCAGCAGAGCCAGCTTCGCGGGTGTGTGGCCTGTGCAGTCACACAGGACCGCCCCGCACGTCAGAGGGCCCTACATATTGTTTTATACTCAGCCATTGCTATCTTGAAATTCTTAGTTTTTCAACAAGGGGCCCCACATTTTTATTTTTGCCCTGAGCCCTACAAATTAGGCAGCTGGTCCTCCTTATTATATATTCATCCGTATATTCAAGAGGTACTTACTAAGCTGGGCATGGTTTAAGGCCCTGAGGAGGCAGGAGTGAGCAAACAGAACTCCCTGCCCTCATGGAGTTTACTTTGTGTCATTTGCCAGAGAGAACCGAGGTTCAGAGAAGGTTAGCACCTGCTCAAGGTCACACAGCGAGTAAGGCAGTGCCTAGGTTCCAACTCAGAGCTCATAACTGCAATACCGTCCATCCCCATCCCTACCCAGCCTGCCCCAGTGTAAGGCTGGGAAGTGTTTAACAGGGTGCCCAGCAGAGAAATAGGGAGTACTGTTGTTCTATGAGCTTTAAATGAATTAATGCATTTAGTTACAACAATCCCACCTTAGAGACAAGGAAGTGAAGTCTTAGAAGAGGTTAAATAATTTGCCCAGAGTCGCAGTGCTGGTAAAACACAGGGTTGAGATTAGAAACTCAAGGCCACTGGCCTATGCCACGCTCCTAGCTGCTCCAGCATGTTGCCTTTTGAAGTAATCATTCAGAAAATGATGACTTGTATGATTATTTTAATCACCACCGTTTTCATTTTTGTCTCTGGAGCCCCTGTGCACTCGTGACCCAAATCACTTTGTGCAGAATGAAAGGTTAACACATGAATGAGCAGATTCATTCCACGTGTGCGTCGTGTTGCCACAGCACCCCAACCGTGTGTCCTTGGCACCCAGCTTGTCTGTCTTGCCTTGAGCCAGTGATGAAATCTCTCCGTGCTCAGGATGTAGAAAACAGGGTCGTACCTTCCAGTAAACAGGCCAGGGCTTGAAGGGTGGGGTGCTCCGGGGAGTTCACGGTGATGCTTATCACCGAGTGAAAGCCTTTCTTTTCCTCCTTATGAGATGGCGGATGACGTCATACTGGGGCTCCTGTGGCAGCGGTCCCCTCCCCTAGGGGCTGTCACTTTTCAGAGGGTCTCAGCTCCCATGCTTGGGCTGATTGGAGGACTGTGTCAGTCGGGCAGGCTGTAAGCACTGGGTGTTTCCCAGAGCTCAGAAAGAGACTCCTGCCGAGACTTCACATCCTGCTCACTGATGCCTGACATCCCTCCTCATTCATTCATTGTTCAGTGAGTACTTATTGGGTGCCTCCTACATGTCAAACAGTGTTCTAGAAACTGGGAAGTAAAACAGAACCCCCCCCCCAAAAAAAACCCAAAAATATAACCCTTTGCCCTCAGGGAGCTTATATTCTTGTCTAAGAAGTTTCCACTGGAAATTCTTTTGAATGGATGACAGACATTAGGAACTTTACCTTGTTGGGTGCCGGATATTTTTTCACTCATAAATATAATTGAGTTTTGTCTAGGACGCAGTTAAGGCATTTTTTAAATCATTTCAGGTGGGAGAATAAATCTGGGGAGACAGGCTATAGGCCTGGGGGAGGGAAGATGAAAAAGTCCATTAGTTATTTATACCTTCCTGTGAATGAATTTATAAGATTCTTTCTGAAGCATTGTAGTAACTGGAAGGGAAGCGCTGCTAGACACTGGAGTAGAAGGTAGGACTCAGAAGAAAAATCCAAAAATGCTCTTATAGCCATTATTTCATTTGAACTCATCACAATCTTGCAAATCGGCCAACAAGTCAACAGCTTCTATGTCCATTTAAAAAAATGTTTTTAATGTTTATTCATTCTGGAAACACAGAGCATGAGTGGGGGAGGGACAGAGAGAGAGAGAGGGAGACACAGAATGGGAAGCAGGCTCCAGGCTCTGTGCTGTCAGCTCAGAGCCTGACGTGGGGCTCCAACCACGAACCGTGAGATCATGACCTGAGCCGAAGCCGGACACTTAACCGACTGAGCCACCCAGGCGCCCCTTCTATCTTCATTTTATAGATGTGGGATAGTTGGACAGCTCAGGTGACTGGCTGGAAGGCAGACAGCTGGTTAAGACCCAGGCCTACTCACGTCCTCCCTAGAGTTCCTTCCAACAAACCTTGGGTCAAGGGCCATCGTCCAGCGAGGGAGAACAAAGGGCATCTGCGATCCTCAGCCCTTGTGCTGACTTGGGTATTTCACACACCACTGGCTTTGCCCCTTCTACATCAGGTTTTCTGAGAAAAGAGCCTCAGGGCAGAAGCCAGTACAGCTCAGGTTCCCCTGCCACCTGCCACCCGCCCCCACCAACAGCCCCTCAAGCAAGGTTAGGAAGAATGTTGACTCCTTAAGGGAAGGGACTGCATCCCTTTGGTTACCCCCAGGGGGTGAGGTGTAGGTGAGCAATGTCTCCAATAGAACCTGACCCCTGGTAGGTTTTCAAGAACTATCTGTTGAACAACAAAACACGAAGGAATGGATTTGGGCATTAAATAGACCATAATAAACACCTGCCTCAGTTACTTCATCTGTAAAATGGAGACAGAGATTCCTTGCCTTTTAATGCTGTTTTTAAATCTTGTTGATGTATTTTATTCTCCATGAGGGCAGGGGTCAGGGGGGTTTTGTCTATTTTATTTAAGTACTGCTGTATCCCCAGTATCTTAAATAGGACCTGTCACACAGTAGGTCCTTAAGAAATATGTGTTGGGTGAATGGACAAGAGTGAAACATCAAGGCGTTAGTGAATGTGTGCCTAAACAGGACCTAGCAGCACTGTGGTTAAGAGCAGGGAATTTGAAGTCAGACCCAACTCTACTGCTTATTAGCTGTATGACCTCCGAAAAAGGTCTCTGAACCTCAGTTTCCCGAGGATATATAATGAAGAGAGTCATCTTCTCTGCATAAGGTGTCCTGAAGGTTAAGTGAGTTCCTATGTATAACAGGCTTAGTACAGTACCAGGAATAAAAAAAAAATGCTCCAAAGTTATTAAAGTTTTCATATGTCTAAGAGTGAGGGTGCATATTTTTAAGGGTCAATTTTCTCCAAAAGGACTTTTACCTCCGAGACTACCCCCCAAACCCTCAGAGGTTGTTCTCCTGAAAGATGAGGCTGCATGGAGAATGAATTTCTGTCAAATCATGTGTTGGCAACTTAGAAACCCCTTGAGCCTACAGGGCAGCGCCTCATCGTGCCCTGTGCCAGCTCACTTAGACACGCCTGGATTCACTGTGGGGGCGCCAGCCTCTGCTCAGCGCCCTGGTCTTCAGCAGCCCTTTGAAATTGGGATGTGCCTCCTCATGTCTTGTTGGCCCGGCCTCAGAGCTAACAAGCAGCCTGTTCCTGCACTAGGGTAAAGTGAGTGCTCGAGAGATCCCCCATGGAGATAGTGAGTGAAACCCAGTCCCCCGTGAAGGCAGCCAGCAGATAAAGTGACCGCCCCAGGCTCTACCATTCCCACTGGGGCCCGTCCACTCTCACCCGTGGATCGGGACTAATGCATAGGCCAGAGTTTTGGGCTTCCTGGACTCAGCTTCTTGAACCCATGGGTGTCATAAATATTTGTCAGTTTTTGCCTTAGAAACTTTGGTCATTATCAAGGGAGATTGTGTGGCTTTGAAAAGAAGCCAATGCGGCTGACCTTGCTGTAGACTGCAAGGGGGGGGAGCAGTCCCGAAGGTGATTAGACAAGCCTCTGACACCGAGGGTGAGGATTCAGAAGATAAGGCAGGAAGGGTGCTGGTCACAGAGAAAACTCTCAACTTATGAGAGCAATTATTATGTTGATTTCAGAGGGAGATTCCAGACCTCAGTGTCCATATTTCCTTTTGACATTCAAAAGTCTATCCCAGGTTTGAGGCTCTTTCATACCTCACTTCTTTGGAGATCTTTCGGAGCTTAAGTTTCTCA
The DNA here is from genome assembly GCF_006229205.1 of Suricata suricatta. Taxonomy (NCBI): domain Eukaryota; kingdom Metazoa; phylum Chordata; class Mammalia; order Carnivora; family Herpestidae; genus Suricata; species Suricata suricatta. The sequence goes on from NC_043711.1 coordinate 39,124,250, forward strand.
GGCCTCACCACTTCTCTGTGACTTCCCTCCCCATCTGCTCCTCACTGCTGCAAGCTCCCCTTGAACACAGGTGTACGTGTGTGTCTGCAACTAGCTGGTGTGCTTTCATTCATTCATTCAGAAATAGGCAGTATGGTCCAATGGTTAGGAGTGCACCTGAGAGCCAGATGGCTAGAGGTCACTCTGACACTTGCAAGCCTACCCGCTTACAGGTAAAGGGTGACCTACCCACTTACTCTGTCTCAGTCCTCTCTCACCTCCAAAATAGGCCCAAGAGTACCAACTTCATGAGGCTGGGTGATAGTCAGCCTAATGAATACCCACAAAGCATTAGAACAGTGCCTGGCACAGAGTAAGCGCTCAGTAAATTAGATGCACACATACTGTTCTGAGTCTCTAACAGCCAAAGCGAAAAGGAGAAATGTGTCGTGATGAATCTGGGGCTAAGTCGTGCAAGCACAGGAAAAGCAGAAGTGCAGCCAGACCTTGGGACAGCTGAAGGGCTTCCCCATGCTCTGACTGTGTCTCTTTCTGTCTCTCCCATCCTGTCTGCCTGTCAGCTTCATTCCCTCACAGTAGCCCCTCTATGTGGCAGGAAACGTGGCCACCAAAGTATCCTGTTTCCTTAGAGAGAAACTGAATTTTCTTCCCTAAATTCAATCCTCCCTCCCCCAAAAAAATCCCAGGGAAAAATTCTGATTGGCCCAGCTTGGGTCATGTGTTTATTCCCTCCCCCAGCCCCAATAATCCGCTATGGGGGGAGGGGGGAAGATGGAGTCGCACAGCACAGACACAGCCACCAGGGGGCCTTTACCCAGGGATCAGGAACCCCCCCTTCCCATGAGGGAAGCCCCTGCTTCAGCCCCTGAGAACATCTGATACTGTCTTCTAAGCAGACTTGGCACTTTTATTGTGTACTGGCTGGAATGAATGTCATTTCCCCGAGTAAACTGTAAGTTTCATAAGAATAAAAATGATGTTGGATACTATTCTCATCCTTCCTTCCCTCCCACCCTGCTGGTCACACACAGGATGGCAACATGAAGCACACCGCTAGTCACATGGTCATGGAATGTCCCAGATAAGGAAAGAGGTTGGAGAACTAAGGCACAGAGACAGCAATTTGCCCAAGGTCACACAGCTCCAACTAGACTCCAGGTCACTTGCCCTGTGATTTCTGATAGCTTTCCCTTGCTTCTAGGGTTAAGACTCCAGACCTCATCCTTACAAGGAAACCTCCACCCAGGCCAGGCACTTCCTGCCTCCCCAGGCTTATCTCATACATTCTATACATCTCCCAGGGGGTTATTACTTGTATGATTTTTATAGCTGCCCGAGGCGCCCATACTGGTCCACTTTCCTTTCATTAGAGATAAAGGGATTTGTGCCTCTGCATTCCTGCCAGAGTGGCTTTCTTTCTGAGACTTGCCTCACTCCCCTCACCTCCAGGGCTTTTGCACTGTGGCTTCCTCTGTGTGGAACACTCTGTTGGTTTGCTGGGGCTGCCACGACCCAGGACCACAGACTGGGTGACTCACACGGCAGACATTTATGTGCTCAAGTTTCGGAGGCTAGAAATCCAGAATCCAGATATCAGCCTGGTCGATTCCTGCTGAGGGCTTGGAGGGAGAGTGTGTTCCAGGCCTCTCCCTGCATCACGTCTGTCTCTGTGTCCAAACTGCCACTTTTTATAAGGACACCAGTCATACTGGATGAAGGCCCAGCCTAATGACCAGATTAACCTGCTCACTTCTGTAAACACTCTCTTTCCAAATAAGGTCACTTTCCAAGGTATTGGGGTATTAGAACCCTGACATCTTTGGGGAGGGGGACACAATTCAACCCAAAACAAGCACCATGTTTACCCTCTTCCCCCCTCCAGTCAGCTCCTCCTTATCTACTCCATCTCAGGCAAGCTCTCTGACAGCAGGCCCTGCTGTCTTCTCTTGCGCACTCCTCCCTCATATTGGTCGAGGATTGTTGGCATCTGCTCCTGTAATTATCTGGCAGGCACCCGTGTCGCCCTCAGACTCTCCACTTCCCAGAGGTAGGAGCATGACTGGTCTGTGTACCTGCTACAGCCCCAAAGCCCAGAACCTGGCCTGAATGGATGGTAGATGGAGAGAGGGGAGTCTTCGCTAGTCACAAAAATGAAGAGGAGGTGGAAGCCAGAGCCTCAGAGGCAGTGAGGTTAGTGTTGCCTCGGGAGAGAAAGAATTTGTTCCATGAGCCACCAAGGGCCTAAACCCCACCCGCACACCCCCTTCCCACCTTTGAGGAGTGGTCATCGCCTCCCCTCTCCCCCAGTTTCACTGCAGAGCTGTGCACGGAAGGCTTCGTGAACCTCAGGGAAGCTGGAGGTGAGTCAGAAGGGACTGTAAAGTGAACAGCTCTGAAACCTAACCCCTGGCACGGAGCTGGGAGGGGGGCACGTTCATGGAAGGTGATGGTGTTTGCTCTAAGATTTGAGGGGCCCTATGCAGCAGCATCTGAAGCATTCTAGTTGGCAAAGGGCCAAGTGTGCCCCAAACTCCAGATACTTGGGCTCGCTGTGACCGTGGCCTGCAAAAGGTGGCAGGATGCACTCCACTGGGCACACCCCTTCCGCAGTGAGCCTTCCACAGGCTCACCTGTGTTGGGGATGCAGGTATAACCTTTGTGGCCTCCACTTTCTCTGTGTACGAAAGATACCATTAGGCTCAATTGGAGCAACTCCACCTCTCCCCAGCAAGAGGATTCCAGTCCTGGGGCTTCCCAGGACCCCCCGGACACATGCCATAGGCAGTAGGATCCCAGAGGGAAAAACGAAGCCCTCCCAGAACCCAGCCCCGGACCAAGGCCAAGCTGGAAAAAGTGACTTCCCAGCCAGTCACCACGTTTTACCCCAGTGAAAGGCTGACTCATTGCAACAGGCCTGGGCTGGCTCAGACTCGAGCCGGTGGCTTGGAACATGCCTGGACAGTGAGCGCCTTGTCTGAAGGGCTGGTCCATGAGAAGCCATGGGTCAGGAGAGCCCAGGCCACTGCCCTGGGAAACACCCGAATGTGGCCTCACCAGCCGCCAGGGAAGTGACAGCAGGGGGGCCCCCCTCACCCCAGCAAACTTCCAGACGCTGGCATAGCACATGCTAGATAAGGCCTGGAGAGGCCCTAAGACCCCAGGGTGGGTTAAGCCCTAATGTCCTGAGACATAAAGGTCATGGTACCCTCTTCCCACAGGAAATTCAAACACAAAACAACGCTAAACAAAATAAATGTAGAAAAACTCAAAAAGGTCCTGATTTTCTTCGTGAGATTATCTCAATAGTTTCCTCTGAAATGTCAAAAAGAACTTATTTTCCAGGACTGGGGGCAGTGGGAGGGCTGGGGCTGCTTCCTCAGGGCCCTTGAGTGCACCTGTCGGTTAGCTCAGCACCAAGCGCAGAGTGCAGCCTGTCTCTGATGGATGCCCCAGACGCTCTTCTCTCTTCAGGACGTTGTCCATGTTGTCATCCAGGGCTCTTTGGCAAGGACTTTTGAGTCATATGTTGGCTTAATTCCTGGCTGTGCCATCTGTTTGCCATGTGACCTTGGGTAAGTCACTTGATCTCACTGAGTCTCAATTTCTGTACATGTAAAAATGGAAATTACACAAGGTAATGCACTCATAGTGCCCAGTATAATATTTAGCACAGCACACGGTATATATACTTGATATCTCCCAGCTTCTCCCTTTATCCCCTACAAAGCTTCTCTTGGGAAAGAATGTCATCAGTCATTTGCACTTTAGTGCAAATAAGCTCCTATATATGTCATTCCTTCTTTTCATTCACGTATCCAACACATGCTTGTGCATCTGTCATGTACCTGATTTGAACTAGGTGTTACATGGTCTGTGTACACAACAGTCTCTATAAGATCACCAATATGCCCATTTGGTCGTGGAGGACACTGAGGTTCGGGAAGGTGAAGGAATGTTTCCAAAGTCACACAGCAGATCCTAAGTTCACTTGTTCATTCAGGAAATATTGACTGAATTTTCGCTGTCATTCAGGGTCAATACTGGGGACACAGCAGTGAATGAGTTGGAACACTATCTTAAGACTCTCGTGGGCTACTCTGTGTATTTGTATCTTTTGTCATCACTCTCATTGTTCAAGTCCTGTTAAAAGCTTGTGCACGTGGGAAAAGAGAGCCGTCCCCTTCCGAACAAATGACTGTTCGATGGACTTACCTTCTTCCTCGAGTGCAAGGCTGAGCTGACAAATCAAAAAAGCCTCTTGCCCTTTCTTTCCATACCATTCTGGGACTCTGCTGAGTGCAGATCTCCAAGACTTCCCCTGAAGAATTCCATTCTTGTCCTTCCTTTGTGTGCTTCATGATATATATCACAGAAACAACACATGTCCATTACTTAAAAAAAGAAAATACAGAAAAGCAAACTTTCTCAGAGTAACAATAACTCTAAGTACTGCTAAGATGGTTAAAATTTTTGCTATACTGTCTGCCAGACCTTCCTCTTACGCAATTATAATATCATTAATGATAATAATGATGATAACACTAATTTTCACTAACCCTGAGCAGAACTTCCTCTGTGCCAGATACAGTTCTAAGCATCTTAGACTTTTTGGCTAATTTAATCCTTACAGCACTCAGTGAGCAGATTATTGCTGCCTTCATTTTTATAGGTATGGAAATTGAGGCAGAGAAAGAGAAAATTTAAAAGTATAGATGTTATTCTTAATTTAAAAATAGGATCATTCTGAAGATAGTTTTGTGACCTACTTTTACCCTTTAACAATAAATAAAAATAATAAATATATTTTCCCAACATACTTTTTCAGGGCTATTTAGTATTTCAGCTTGTACACAAACCATAAATGACTCAGTTGTTCAACCAGGTCATTCTTTCTGATTTTTTTTTTTTTACTATGACACAGAAATGTCCATCCTTGCAGCTAAATATCTGAACACCTAATTAATAACTTCCTTAGAATCACTCCTAGAAGTAGAACCTCTTGGTCGGAAGATGTACATGTTCCAAGGCTTCTGACGTCTCTTACGAACTGCCTCTCAGAGTTGCTTGAGAAATATTACCTACCACTGCCCATGGAACAGCTTTGGTAATGCCCATCAAAATGAAGCTGCCCAGGCTACTGACTAAGCAATCTCACTTCAAGGAGTTTACCCGCAAGTATTGTTGTACATGTACAAAATGATATGTGTATAAAATTACTCATTGCAGCCTTGTTGATAAGAGTAAAAGATCAGAAATAACCCAAATGTCCATAATAAGGAACTGGTCAAGTAAATGATAATACATCTATACCATGATACACTGTGCAGTTGTGAAAAAGCAGGAAAAGCTTTTCTGTGCATTCATTGGGTGGCTGCCACTATATAGTAAATTAAAAATAAGGGCAAAAGAGTGTAAGTAGCATGCTTTTTTTTTAAGTTTATTTATTTATTTTTGAGAAAGAGAGAGCATGAGCATGAGCAGGGAAAGAGCAGAGAGGGAAGGAGAGAGAATCCCAAGCAGGCTCTGCAGTGTCAGCACAGAGCCTGATGTGGGGCTCAAACTTACAAACCATGAGATCATGACCTGCGCTTAAATCAAGAGTCATACGCTTAACCAACTGAGCCACACAGGCACCCCAGCATGTTATTTTTGTATGAAGAAATGATAGCCCACATTCATATATGCACTTGTAAACATAAATAAGCACTAAGATAAGTAAAACAGTGTCTAGCTACCTACTTGTAGGTGGCTTTGGTGAGGCCAGAGGGACTGGATCAAAGAAGATGAATCAGGACATGAGAAAAATTTTTTTCATAGATCATTTTTTCTTTTTTAGATTTTGAAACCATTCTGTGCCTATACTTAGAATATTAGTCTTTAAAAATTGCCTTCCAGGAGATGTCAAGTGCAGTGTGGGCATTTTTGATAACTGTATGTTTCTGGTGACTGTACAGTTTGAAACACTATTTTTATCAAGTTCTATTTTAAAAAATTGTTTTCCAGTATTGTTAAATTATTTTAAATATGATAATGCTATTGTAGTATTTTTTTAAGAATGCTTAAATATTAAAATATTTATAAATGAAATTAGTTACTGTCCAGATTCGCTTCTAAACAATACATGAGCGGGGGAAGCAGAGCGGTAGATATATTACAGATGAAACTGATTGAGCATGAATTGAGGATTGTTAAGGCCAAGCGATTGATACAAAAAGGGTTCAGTATGCTGTTCTTTGTATCTTTTAAAAAATAATTTATCAAGGGGCTCCTGGATGGTTCAGTCAGTTAAGCAACCGACTTTTTGTTTTGACGCAGGTCGTGATCTCACAACTCATGGGTTCAAGCCCTGCATTTAGTTCTGTGTTGACAGCGCAGAGCCTGCTTGGGATTCTCTGTCTCCCTCTCTCTCTGCCCCTCCCCCATCTCTCTGTCAAAAATAAATATGCAAACATTAAAAATAATTTATCAAGATGAAATTCACATAAAATTAACCATTTAAAAATTTTTTAATGTTTTTATATTTATTATTGAGACAGAGAGAAACAGAACATAAGTGGGGGAGGGGCAGAGAGAGAGGGAGACAGAATCTGAAGCAGGCTCTAGGCTCTCAGCTGTCCGCACAGAGCCTGATGTGGGGCTCAAACCCACGAACTGTGAGATCATGACATGAGCCAAAGTCGGCCACTTAACCAACTGAGCCACCCAGGCGCCTCAAAATTAACCATTTTAAAGTGGACAATTCAGTTGGCACTTAGCACATTCACAAACATGTGCAACTACTCCCTCGATCTAGTTCCAAAATAGTTCCATCACTTCCAACTGAAACTTCTGTACCTAGGAAGTATTTTTTTCCTCATTTCTTCCTCCCTTCAGTCCCTGGAAACCACCCATCTTTGTTCTGTCACTGTGGATTTATCTAGTCTCAATATTTTATGTAAGTGGAATCACACAAGGTGCGACTTTTTGTGTCTGGCTCCTTTTATTGAGTGTAATGTTTTCGAAGTTCATCCATATTTTAAGATATATCAGTATTTCATTGCTTTTTAGTCTAATAATACATAGAGACCACATTTTGTTTATCCATTCATCCGCTGATGAACATTTGGACTGTTTCCACCTTTTGGCTACTGTGAATAATGCTATTATGAGCATGCATGTATATGTATTTTGTTGCAGTATCTGTTTTCAGTATTTTTGGATACCTCCCTAGGTGTCCAATTGCAGGGTTATATGGTAATTCTCTATTTAACTTTTTGAGGAAGCACTAAAGTGTTTCCCAAAGCAGCCGACACATTCTACATTCCCAATGGCAACGTATGGAGGTTTTAATTTCTCCACATCCTCGACAACACTTGTTATTTTCCGTTTTGTTTTTTCTTCATCACCGCCATCCTAGTGGGTGTGAAGTGATATCTCACTGTGGTTTTGATTTGCATTTCCCTGATGACTAATGATGTTGAGCATCTTTCATGTGCTTCTTGGCCATTTGTATATATTCTTTAGAGAAGTGTCTATTCAAGTCATCTATCTATTTTTAAATTGGGTCATTTTTCTTTTTGTTGTTTTTGTCTACTTTTATATATGTTTTAAATTCTCCATAGTAAAAAAGATGCAAAGATATTAGATATTTTATTTAAAACTTTAAAAAATGCTTTTTTTTTTTCCCCCGGAAAAAGAGTACTTTTCTCTCTTTCCCGCCCCCACACTTGAATTCCCCAGGGACCCTTGCATAATCCGTATCTCCATATGCCATTTGTAATACGATTTCAAAAAAATGTTTGTTCTTCAAACAAATAAATAAGCATACGTTTCTTCCCTTTAGCCTTTTCGGAGATGAACGGGGGATGGGAGAGCAGGCCTGGGACTTAGGAGTAACCAGAGGCTGGCTGTCACTTTGGCCTCAGCCTGAGGCTGACCCAGCTACCTAGCAGCTTGGTGATTCATTCCCTGATGTCCCACCTCAGTGTCTTTGCTAAGATTCCTGCGGGAAGGGAGGGTCCCATCTACAGCAGAAGAAACCTTCTGGGCTCAAATCCAGCCACATCACAAGACTGGATGGCCCAGGCGCGGGACAAGCATGTCAGTGGCTTCCATAGCCAATGGGAGAGGCTTCGCCCGGCTCATGTTCCGCTGTGGTAGTCGGGCCAAACAGATGGCTTGGGATAAACAGGGGGGTGGTGCTGGTTGGGGGGGTGGAGGTGGCTTTGAGTGGCCTCAGCCTCCCTCTGGATCCTAGAGAAAGAGGCAGAGGACATGAAGGCCATGCCTGAGGAGAAATGGGCTATAGCTTGGTGCCTTTCAAACGTGTGTGTGATTCTTTTAGCAGTGGAACTCTTGTTCACACAAATCATTACAATATAGAAGACAGAGAAAAATGAAAAAGGCAGCAGCTCCAGCTGAAGAGGCAGTGAGAAGCCCGGAGCCTTCTCTCCCTCCATGCCACGTGGCACCTCTGGGAATTCTGGGTCTCAGGAGAACACGCCGATCCCGTGAACACATAGTCTTTATATGAAAGCACTTGGGAACTCAACACATTCTGTCTCTTTCAACCTTGCAGTGGGTTCCAGAGTCCTGAGGAGAAACCTAGCAGTGAGGCAAACTCCAACCTGAGATACTGGTTCCATTCCCTGAAGGGAAGTGGGCCTCTTGCTTACCCCTCACCAGCCGAGCGCTGGGGAAATGGCCCAGGGCTGGAGAGATGGGCCAGGGTTTGCGTGGGCGGAAGGAAGGTGAGAGGGATGGCGGGTGCAGTGGCCTGGTCTCCAAGCCCGTTCAGGTCCCCTTCTAAGGAGAGAGGGTGGAACTCAGTCTCTGCCCCCCACTGTCCCTCCTTCCATCCTGCAGAGCTGCCTTGGGCCCCTGGCATCTCTACCCTGCGTCTCCTAACCTTAAGAGAGATGTGAGCGTACCCCTATTCCCACCACAGAAAATAGGACATAGAATTTCCTCAAATCCAGATCCTGATTCTCAGTACAATATATCTGTAGGAACACCCCCCCGCCATGCCCTCCAATTCCTGTGGGGTTCGTTCTTTAGAGAACGGGCCCATTTTATTTTTTACTACAGGATGGTAAGTGGGGGCATTTGTAAGGAAACAAAGAGTTGGGCAAATAATTTTACTCTGCCTGTTGGTTATCTCTTCTGCCCATGGGGGAATCATAGTACCTACTCCACCCATCTATTCTGAGGATTAAATGTGCTCATGCATGCACAAGCTCAACAGCAGTTCAGTTTAGAAGCAGTTCCATACCAGAGAAAGGGGCATGGCACTCGCTCTCTCTTCCATGAAGTGACACCTCATATGAGGCATTTCCTCTCTCTGAGCTCCAGTTTTCTCATCTGTAAAATGGGCATATTAATATCTACCCTCTGCAGTTGACAGAGGAAATAAAGATAATTCACACTAAGTGCTTAATATAGTGCTTGGCAAAGGGAAAGTACTCAAAATATGGTAATAACTGATAACAATTGTAATTATTACTACTTTTACTTTTATTATTATGAGTATCATTTAACTAGCAGGGCAATGTGGGTTTTGTAGTTAAGCACATAGACACTGGAGCTGAAATGCCTGGGTTTAAATTCCACTTCAACCTTGGAGCTGTGTGACCTTATGCAAGTTACTTAACCTCTCTGTGCCTATATTTTTAAAAACCACATAAGGGGAATAATAATTATACCTATCTCATGGTGTTGCTGCAAGAATTAAGTGATGTGGAGTGGTTTGAGAAGTGCCTGACAAATTATAAATGCTACAAATGTGTTTGCTGGTAACAGTAGTAAGTCTGTTGTTATTATTATTACTATTAACAACCAAACTCTGAAAGCCTTCACCTTGGATCCGATTAAGGAGCGCCACAAGGCAAGATTAATGGTTTAGCAGCTCAGAAGCTGTGTGACTTGGGGCAAATGACCTCCCCTCTCTGAGCCCATATTTACTTGTCTCCAAAATGTGAGTGATATACCACCTATCATGGCCCTTCTAGGTTGGTTGTTAGGCTTCACTAGCGAGAGATGACCCGTGGGAAGCTCCTAGCTTCTAGTTAATTAGGCTCTTGTCCCAATGCCCTGCCTAAATCCAGCTCCCCACCCCAGCCCTGCTGGAGAGCGTTTGGATTCCTTCCTGCTGGGGGGGTGGGGCGCTGCCCGGCACCCGCTGCCAAGCCCTATTCTGGGGGCCGAGCGATCCCGTGGCCGTGCCAAGCCTCCCCGGGGATCAGGTTTCTGCTGACGCGGTGCCAGGCACGTCTGCTTCCAGGAACCGGCAGCCGCATTTAGCCGCGGGCCGCACATGAAAGGGCTGCAGTCGGAAACGTGACGTTGTGTCAACAGGCGAGGCAGGTCAGCGCTGGGTGAGACCATCCCGGCAGGCCTGGAGGGTCACGCCCTGTCTGAAGGCGGCCAGATCCCAAGCCTCGGCTGCTCCCCCGGCCTCCAGCCACCTCTGTCGGGCCCCCAAGCCAGCACTTCACCCCCTCATGCCCACACCCCTTTTAAACAGAGGCCCTCTTTGTCCCTAGTGGGCAAAGGGCTGGGGTACAAGCCTCTCCTCACGTCTCCCCCTGAGCTACTTGGACGTGCTGCAACTGGGCTAGAAGGCAAGGCAAGGGCAAGGGGGGCAGAGGGGCAGCTGCTACTTTTCTGGGTATGTGACAGGGCCGACCTCTGGAGGGGGATTCTGGGTGGACCATGTGTCAAACTCTTTCTTCGTTGAGGTTGCTCCAACCACTTCCTTCAGTCCCCACAGCTACTCCTTCAGTTATGGCCCCGGAAAGAGAGAGGGGCATGCAAAATGAACTTGGCCCTGATGTCAACCCCATGCTCCACCTCCAGAATAAACTGGACTTGTTTGGGTTTTTACCAAAAAAGTCTAGCCAGAAAAGCCTAGCAATTCATGGAGGCATTTCAGGGGCTTAGCAGGTTGGAGAGCTGGGGGCCCAGGCACTAAGGAACTGGGAGAAAGAGAGCCTTCTAGAATTTGCCATCTCCCTTGCTTAGGACATGTGAGAAGGGCCGAGGATCCTTATTCTACCTAGTCAAGAATAGGCGTGGAAGGGAGATGGTAGGCCACCAGTTCACCTCTGGACACTTGGTGCCACCACGCTGCCTGGGGACGACTGTGTCTTTACAGTGTGCACTCTGCCTCTCACACAGCCAGGCACCGCTCACCCTTGCCTGCCGGTTCATCGGGAGGCAGGGAAGCAAAGTCCTGCCGGGCAGGTGGTGCCTTTGCCTGGCTGAGAACTCTCTGGGGACCGGTTCCCTGCTTAGGTTCCAGACAACCAGAGAGTTCTGGAAGATTCTATACTTGGGGTTCTGAAGCACGGCAAGCCAGGCATTCGCCATCGGGACATCCCTGAGATGGAGAAGGGGAGAGGCAAAAATACTCGACCGGGTCATTTCCCACTTCTTTTCCCATGGAATTGTTTTTTTTTTTTTTTTCTCATAAGAGCGCCTGACTAAGGAACACCAATATCATTCACGCACAAACACACCCAATGAGAGGAAGTCCAGGAAGGATGTAGAAAATAATTATGGAATGTTGCCTTCAGCAGCAATAAGACAGGATATGGCAAATCCATTAGACTTTGCTAGACTCAAAAAAGTTAGAGCGGCTTGGCAGAGGTACTATCCCCAGCACCAATTATTATTGCATAATAATCCATTAAATCTTTTCTCCATGTGCCTCCCCCTCCAGCAAGCTCCCCAGACCCTAAAGCCCAACCATTCCACATTTTGATTTTTTGTCAGGTTCCAAGGACCGTGTCAAAAGCAGGCTGGGGTGGGGGACAATGTACTTTTTTTTTTTTTTTCCTTAACTCTGGACAGAGACATAGGTTGATTCTGAACCTCTAGCAATGGTTAGTTTAAAAAAAAATTAAACAAATATTTACCTACGAAATTGACTAAGTTTATTCTGTCTGATTGAATGCGAGGCACATAAAAAGCTGAATGAAATGATGCCAAGATTAACTAGTTGTTGCCTATAGCCAAGAGGGGAGGGCAGGAGACAGCCGTTATCACTCGCCTGAGCTATTTTTAAAGATGCAAAAGACCATCTTTCTCTTCCACAGGAAAAGGATTATTTTATTAAGTATTTTAAAACAACTACTTAACATTGACTCATAGATAAAAATATTTACAATTTCACACCTTCAGGAAGGCTCCAAAATATAAACACTGTACCTCTCCCTAGAGAAAAAAATTATTCTTCTCTTCAAAAACAGGAATACATTCATTTTTCTCACTTTGTAGATCAAGTAATTATACAAATAAACATCTGAAACATTTTCCTTTTTAATATATTTATATAATATATATTTATAACAGTTTTACAAATAAAGGCAATGACTTTATACCAAAATAAAAACAGGAAAAGAAAAAGTTAAAACACGATCGGCGATCAAGCATAGTGCATTTTGAAAAGCTGGTGCAGGGCTAGCTGGACAAGTCAGAAAACAAGTACTCTGGACCAAAAATAAAACTTCTTTGAAGGAGACAGAATCCTTTTTAGCAAGAAGGACGCTCCCTATGCCGTCGGGTGAGGGGAATTAGCCTGCAGAAAGGATCTTGCTGTGCCAAGAGCTGGTTAGGCCTTTAAGCTAAGCTTGGTTAAAAGCAGTTTTAGGATAGAACTGAAACCCAGAGTCTAGCTCTGCCTATTGAAGGTAGCAGTTTGTTACTTGGCTTTATGCATTTTGGGGGTGACTGGAACTTAGGTACCTGCGTCTCTCAGACCCTGCTTTGGTTCCCCGGAAAGCAAGACTGTTTTCTAGGTGAGACCTAGACCCAGGTGCCGGAGGCTCCAGGGACTCTTCCCTCATTCCCTGGCAGCTCAGCTTTACCAGGGGCCCTGTTCAGTTCCTTAGTAAGCTAATCACTGCGAAAGCCTGAGTAGGGAACTATGTTCTCTTTATTCATCGGAGGCAGGGGTGGGGAGCAGACCTGTAGAAATCCCCCCAAACCACTACCGTGCCATGCCAGTGTCTGCTACCTCACCGCTTAGCAGAAAGCTCAGTGTGGCTGTCCTCTCCCCGTTTGGTGAGTCACGGCAACAATCAAAGGGAGAAGGGTGGGGTCATTAGAGCTGGCTGGGAACTGTGCTCTGGAAAGCCCTCTTTTGAAAGTACCTTTTTCTCAAAGCCAGAAACCCGGCTCCCAAATGAAGACTGACTCACAGACCAAGACTCTGAAGCTTTTGAAAATCCAGCTGATTTGTATGTTATCGGAGGGGGCTATCCTCTGGGTGGGGGAAAGCCCAGAGGTCTGCTACAATCCCCTCTAAATCTCCTGATGTCAGGAAATCCTTCATATCTTCCCTATGCCAAACGGAGCTTTAATGTTCTATACCAACCCCTGATGCACATTTGTGCACGCGTGCACACACACGCACCCCAAATGTTTCTCTGAGTGCATCAGATCATCTCAGCATACACATTAGAACCATCTTGATGCAGTCATACTTTGTGGGTTGGGGGCAGGGGTTAAAGTAGGGAGGAAGGAGAGCAGAGCAGCAGGGTCCCTTAGTCTTTGGTTTCTAAGTTTAAAGGGGGGATCTGCTTCAAAGCCTGGAGCAGGGCAGAAGAGTCGATGGCTGGATGGGCTGGTAAGGGAGAAGGGAGTCTCTGGGGCATGAGCAAAGGAGCTGAGATCTTGTCTGGGTTCATGAAGCTGCTGAGGGCTGCAGCAGAGGCATTGAGGCCTGGGTACAACACTGGGACAGAGGTGGGATACCAGCACTTCTCCAGCATGGGCAAGTAGGCAGTTGCAGATGGCGGGATCAGATAGAAGGGCAGACAGAAGGGAGGCTGGTGTGGGTGCGGGCCCAGGAATGGGGAGCTGATCAGGTCACTGCCAGTGAAATGGCCTTCATCATCTGACAGCTGCATTCTGCTCTTTTTTGTCGGAGGTTCTTCAGATTCTTGCTTAATAACACCGATCCTTTCTCCCATGGTGAACCTGCGTCCGTGATCATTTTTGAAGTACGGCTGCTCACCACGCAAGTCACCCTTCTCGGATTCTCCTCCGTAGCCACTGTCTGTGTCTGTGTCACTGCCACTCTGCTCCCCACTCGAGTGAGCAAAAGTCCGCTGGATGACCGGCACACAGTTTTTCCCAGGGCCTTCGGAGCCTTTGGCCAGGGAGCTGGGTTTCTCCTTGAAGTCCATGGGTTTGGGAGCCGGGTCCGACAGCTTCCTGGAGGTACCGCCCTGTAGCAACTCTGAGACCACACGGTGAAGGTGGGTGACAAGCTGCGAAGACTTCAGGTCCCGAGTATTCTCGTGCTTGGCCAAGTACTGAAGCACCTCCCGGGCACATGTCTGGAAACCTGAACAGAACATCTCTTGACCTGCTTCAACATTTCTCCCCGACAGTTCACCTGGATCAACAAGGATTCAAAGGAAGACATTTCAGAGGGCCATGTGGTTCAGCCGCATACCCATACCTCCAAGACTGGGAGCTTTCCTTTTTGTTAACAGCACTTGCCGATTTGTGTCCCTAACTCCGAAAGTAATATCAGAAAAAATGTGGGTTACACTTAAATGTATACTTACAACAAAAATAACCCATTATCCTGCCACCCAGAGGTAAAGTATGAGTTATAGTGGCTGCATAATGTCCCATCATAGAAACAGAATACAATTTATAGAGAGGGATTGTTTTCCTCCTTGTTCAATTTATAGCGTGTTCCTGAATTTTCACTAAGTGACACAGCAGTGAGCATCCTCGTATGTTTATAACAAGAGTCGATTTATAGAACATCAACCCTACCAGATAGCACACAGACCCGTCAAGAAATGAGGTAAATGAAGGAACAATGTCTGATAGGTAAGCTTATTTGCAATTATAAAAGTTACAGTCATGCTGGAATCTTTACATTTCAAAGCTACTTTGAAGCCACTGCCATGCATGCTATCCCAACCCCCAAGAAATCAGGTATGATCATCTTCCTATTTTCCTTGAGGGAACTGGCAGAAGATAAGCACTTGTTAGGTTTTTGGGATTCTCGTCATGCTGGTCTTGGAAAGAAGGGGATGAAGAATGGAACGAGACAGTTCGTAGAAGAATTTCTCCCCAGTCTGTTCAATATTATTTGGAACGGGTAAAACTAGAAGGTTACAAGGTGACTGTGATTCTCTGGAAGTCAGTAGAAACTAATGATGAAACTTCAGTGGTTTCATTAGATTGTGCAATTCACCAAGATACCTAGTGGCT
This sequence comes from Suricata suricatta, assembly GCF_006229205.1. Lineage (NCBI taxonomy): Eukaryota > Metazoa > Chordata > Mammalia > Carnivora > Herpestidae > Suricata > Suricata suricatta. The sequence goes on from NC_043711.1 coordinate 39,139,466, forward strand.
ATTCAGGGAACCACATGAAATGCAGGAAAAACTTCTGCTGTCCTCCTGCCAGGATCATACCACACACGGAGTGATAAGGAAGTACAGAAACAGGAAAACACTGGGGCATACCCAGGATTTATTCTCCAATGAAAGAGTACGAAGAAGACTGATTGTAAAACACTTGCGATGCGAATTACAAGGTGCCTTGGCATTTTAAACAGGAGGGGGAAAATGTCCCAGAACCCAGAAACCCTGAAACCAAAATGCCACAGAAATATTTTATTATTTGACTAATACGTATTCATGCCAGGTGGCACACAGCAACATTCCAAATAAAAAGTCTGACCTTTTAGGAGAGATAAAATGACATCTCCCCCAACGAATGTGCATAAGCAATTTGTTGTAGGAATGTTTCTTATACCAGATGTTGAGCCCACAGACTATTTGTGCTACAGCTCTTATGTGATGGGAACCAGACTCGGGCACTTACCAGCTTGTAAACCGCTCTGCAGGGCAATGATTTTCTGCTGCTGCTGATCAATTAGGTTTGTTAGTGCTTTCACATGCTTCAAGGTAAGTTCAAGAACCACTGCTTTTTCCAAGTGACCCAAAGTCTGGAATAAAAAAGAGCCTTAAGTCAGCAGTGAGCTCTGAGAAGTCCCACCTCTGGGACACTTATTAGCAATGGGAAACATCTCTCAAGGAAAAAAAAAATGAAACAGGCTTTCCTGGTTGACTACATTTAGTTTTAAGTTTGGAGATGATGTTTTTAAAAAGTGTGTGTGTGTCTACACACACACACACACACACACACACAAACTTCTGACTAATGAAGAAAAAAAAAAGGGTCATTTATCTTTGGAGGCATTTTGGAAGAGGCAACTACATCAGGGGAAAGCTCTGACAGATAAATTTCTCCAGCAGCCACAGCTGACCTTAACTCAGGGGAATCCGGAGATAACATTTCTCTGCGGTGGTGTCAACCTGAGGAGGGACTTCTACCGTGTCTGGTGGCCAAGAGGCTTCCCCTAGCTTTTCCTGACACCGTTTCATAACTTTCAGCTCATCCAGCCTTTTACTTCCTCCTCAAATACATTTTCCCCCCTTTCCCCAACCACAGGCTGCCAAGCTGTTGGCTCCTGCCAAGAAAGGACAGGGCATAGAAATCACGCACCAAAACAAGTCCTCTTCATTTTTAAAAAGGAAAGGGCGGAGAGAAGGGGGTAAATAAAATCTGCGTCTTGCTTGGTTTCACCCAAGTCAGAAAAACTAAAGAACCCTGAATATCACCAGATAGGAAAGGCTTAGACTCTTGAAAACGAAGGCTAGTTGGTATTGGAGCCAACATGGAGAAGTCCAAGCGGTTCTCACCTCATTTGCTGAGGCCGCCAGAAAATTCCAGGGCTGGGGAAGGTACCCCAAAACAGAGCCACCCGCTAGCTCCGAGCCGGCCATCTGGTCTGCAGTACCCTGAAGGGCCTGCAGGCGGCGAGTGACCCCCCCCCCCCCCACCCCGCCCGCCCTTTGGGCAGAAGAGCTGCCTTGGAGAGAGGCCAGCTTCTCACTTACTGTAAGTTTGAGATGTTCGGGTAGGAGATCCTTCAGCTGGGCGATGCACTCGTTAATCCGGTCACGTCTCTTTTTCTCGATGAGCCGGTGCGGCAGTTTGTAGGTCTCCTGCGAGACGCACGGGGAGGCGGTGGGCGCCAGAGGAAGCGGGTGATGAAGTCCCTCTCCTCCCTCACCCCGCAGCGGGATTAGAGTTGGGGCAGCGAAGTCACACCCAGATACGCTTTCTGTCCCTTCTTCTCCAAGCATTTAATAGAGGCACCGATCCCACACCGTGCATACCCCTGCCAAGCTCAAACTGAGAAAACTTTTCTTGGAAACAGCGCGCGCCTGGGGCTGGGGTCCCGAGAGGTGCGGTGTTCTTACCTTGCTATCCTCGCTCCGCTTTATTCCCCTCTTCGACTTGAACACTTGGTACATGTGGGCAAAATCCATCCTGCAGGGAGAGGGGCCAGGTAGGGTCGTGACTTTGCGTGCGCAGAGGCTGCAGGAGCCCTGTCGGGTCAGAGCCCCCGGATGCGCCCGAAGCTGCTCGGAGTTGAGAGCCGCGCAGAACGTAGCCGAGGCTTGAAGGCGCCAGGGAGTGCCAACTTACCCAGGTAGGTCTCCGGGCTCCAGTCCTGGAGCTTTGGGCAGGCAGGCGGGGGGCGGTTGCGCGCTGGGGATCCGCTCCATGGCGCGGCGAGCTGGGGCCACTGTGCACTCCTGTCTGCAGTAGCGGAACGTCGGGGTGAGGACTGTCCTGCAAGGGGCTTCCGGGAGGTCTCTCCGCAAGGGTTCCTCTGAGTGTGAGCTCTCTGAAATCCGCTGGGCTGCCGGGCGCTGCGGCTTTGAGGTGCTGCTTCAGTTGGGGGCGTGCATGGTGTCCCCGCGGCCTCTGGCTCCGGCTCTGCGCACAGACTGGCGGTGTGTGCTCCCTGCGCCGTCTGCGCGGTGCGAGCCAAGTGAATGAGAAGTGGGGCGGGCGGGGAGGCGGGAGGGAGCGCGGAGGGGGGGGCGGTTAGGGCGGAGGGGGGTGAGCTGAGGAGTAATGGAGAGGCTGCGGGCTGGGTTAAATGGGAGCGAGTGGGTGGGTTGGAGCTACGTGTTCTACCCTGTGACTCCAGGCACGTCTGGCCGCTGCCAGGGAGGGAAGGAGCGACCTGCCCGCCCTCCCCCGGCTTCATCACATGAGTCTCACGTGTTGGACAACGCTCCCGCGGCTGCGAGGGAGCCCCCGCCCCCCCCCCC
>NC_043711.1:39142346-39191741 GCF_006229205.1 Suricata suricatta
GCGGGCTGGCAGCCAAGCGCAGGGGCAGCCGAGGCCGCCGCCGAGCACGCTGCGCGCACCTGACCGCGGAGCGTGTGCGCCACTGGCCCCTCGCTCCCCGGGAGCTCCGCTCCTGGGTGCAGCTTGCGGGCGGGCCGGCGGGCACCCTCTTGCGCGTCCTCCCTGGGTATCCCAGTGCCCATCTCCACCCCACTTCGGCAAGTCCAGCACTGAAAGATCCCGGGCGCCATGCCCTGCGTCTCCTCCCTCCCCTCCCCAGAGCAGAGGCTCCGGGTCGCTTCCCCTCCGGCTGCAACATTACACAACTGCGGCGGCGACGCCTGCTCTGCAACAGCTCGGGGCGTGACGCTTCACGTGGCCGGGGCTCGGCCGCAGGGCCGCCGACTGCGAGTCCCTCAGCGCTGGCCGTGGGCCCAAGACCCCGGGGACCCAGACGCGGTTTGCCCGCCAGGGTGGGCCATCCCCCCGCCTGCCAGAAGCTTGGGCGGCGCTGTTGGCGGTCTGCGCCCAGAGCAGGAGAGAACAAGTGACTAGGACAAACTGTCTGTCCATCACATTGAAATCCTAGCATTCATTCAGTCGATACACATTTGCTGAGCCCCCCTGCTCTGTGCCAGACATTGTGCCGGTTGCTAGAGATAATTTGGGGAGTCCAATAGAGCCCGCCCTTTAATTTATAGGAGCCTCTGGAAAGAGGATAAACTGGGCTATGAGGGGAAGGCAGCCCTGGGAAAATTCCCGAGGTGCCACTGGCAGAGGAAAAATAGATAAGTTTGTTTTGTTTTGTTTTTTAAAAATGTATTTAAGACGGACCAAGATGCCTTGGAAGAGGAGGAGGGGGGAATGCTAACCCACTGCCCTGAGCTCTGCACAGAAAGGCCTCCCGCAAGGGGCCCCAGACCTCTGCAATGCGCGCGGGCGGGGGCCCCCACCTACCTCCGCCGGCAAAGTCCGGTCTCCGTGACCTTCTAACTCAGCCCGAAGCAGGGAAAACAGCTGAAACTCCAAGCCCGCGGTGTGAGCTGCGCTGATGCAGTCAGAGGAGGGAGCCAGTGGAAATTCATGACTAAAATAAGGCCTGGCTGGGGATTTCATTGACCTCTGCGCTGCCCTGCCCTGCAAGTTCGGGGAGTTGAGAGATGACTGTAAGTCGTTCCCACTGCGCCTCGGGTCAGTCACCCGGCTGCTGAATGGCCTGGCTGTGGGAAGGATTGAAAAAAAAACGGGGTCAGTGCTGGGACTGGGTGAAGTTTAGCCTCGGGCGCAGTTTGGGGGTGTCAGTCTTAATTGGCAGTGTCCTTGACAACCCAGGGACCTGGGATTCACACTCTGACCAGTCTGGGAGTGGATTTCCTCCAGGTCGCTTTGGAGAGCTCCCACTTCCTGTTTATGTTTCACAAGCGTCGAACTCATTAGCAAGTGTGAGAAATGCCTCCTTTTCTAGCTGCTAACTGCCTTGTGACCTCTCTTGGGGGCTCGGGGATCCATCCTCCGCAGAATATACTTTTGCTGGTTTCTGTTATCAGACATCTTTAGGGAGGGAATGACTGCATTCAACTTCCTGCCAGGAGATGGGCAGCAGAGCCACCGGAGAAGGAGGGGGACCGGCCTGCCCTGGGTTCGTGCTTTCAATCTAGGGCGACCTGCTTCATTGTGCGACTTTAATAAGGGTGAAGAATTGTCATGACTGCATCAAAACCACAGTTCCACAAGGAAAGAAGCACTAGGGGAGGAAGGAACACTTGTCCTTGAACTGTCATATACTCTGCTCCCCCCCAATACCAGTAGTGAACTCAAACATTTGAGCTTCCAAGGCTCAATGTCATTCTCAGAATGCTTTGATGTTATCAATACTCTTTGTCCTTACCTGCTCTACAGTTGGAAATAAAATGTGTGCATTTCCTACTTTTTGTACCAAATGTATTCTCAAGCTTCAAGAAATATCTCAAGAAAGAAAGGAAAGAAAGGAAGCAAGAAAGGAGGGAAAGAAGGAAGGTGAGGGGAAGAGGGGTGGAGGTGAGGTAGGAGAAGGGAGAGGAAAGGAAGGAAGGAGGGAGGGAAGGAAGGAAGAAAGTTTTTCTCCTCTTAGTAACTTGTGATTATTTTTTCATTAACAAACAAAATAATTCCTCCTCAGCCTGTGTCTTTCCTCCTTGGAGAACCTTAAACTTTCAGTCTGTGATCTTTTGTAGATACTTGTTTAATGCTGTTTTAGTTTTTAGACTGAAAACTTTTATCTATGTTAATTCATTTACTTGTCACCACTTTATAAGGCAGGTATTAGCTCATTTTTACATTGATTTAACAAGGATTTATTGAGAACCACTATATGCCAGGCACTGAACTAGGTACTAGGGATGTGTGTCTTCTTAAAGAAATTGAGGCTTGGGGAGGTTAAATAACCTGCTTGGGGAGATTAGATCTGGAATTAGACCCTAAGTTTGTTTGGCTGCAAAGCTATATTCTTGGCTCCCTGGTAGGGTTGTATGGGTTGTGTACTGTTCACCTCTAGGGGGAGCCATTCACATCACAGTCTGTGTTAGAGCACCCTCTAGAGTTGTGCATTATAACATTGAGCAGTTAGCTGCACTGGGTAATTGTGACATTTTATAGCACTTGCCTCTATTTTGTCTCTTTTACGTGTAGAGAAAACATGATTTTGTACAGAGAAGGACAGGATTTTTCTTTTCCTACTGAGACTCAGCATTTTGAAGGTCTGATCCTCTGTGTTGAGAAGAGTCTGTATTGTTACCCGGTTCCTTCCTGTGTAGGAAGTTAGGGCTCATAGCCTTCGGCATGCACCCACACCTTTCTTGCTCAGCTATCATCACTGTTTGTCTATTTATGAATCCTCAAATTTTTAAAATCACATTTCACGTATTATATTTTTATATATCATGATCCTATAAACACACAAAAGCACACACACTTCAAGGGGGCGATAGCAGTAAGTCACCACTACCCTCTTACTCCTGAGTAACCATTGCTCACTTAAACTTAAACCACTTAGGAAGAAGCCAGCTCAGTGTATTTCAGACATAAATTTTAGAAAACAAAATTCCCTTGATGTATGAATTCTGATTTTTGCTAGTCTAGTAAATTTTGTTCAAAAAGTATTCCGGTCTTTACTTAATAAATTGATTTTACAACTCACCAATAAATCCTGACCTACAATTTGAAAACATGTTCTCTCCACTAGTGATGTGTTATAATTTTAGCTGGTCTCCATCAGAAAGAAGTCAGTAGCATTTGTATATTTGAAGATCTTTCAAATCACTTATAAAAATGTTACATAAGGCTGCTGGCCCTGGTTGAATTCAGTGTTATAAATGTCTCCATTCAGGATATCCTTGCCTTATGCTCAAATGTAGGAGTAAAAATATTCAGAGTTTCATCAATGCATATAATGTTATATGTTGGTGAAATGCAGTTCTTTCGTTCAGTGGAGGAAGTTTTCTTCTACTGCTAGATTGCTGAGAGAGTTTATCATGAAAAGATGTTGAATTTGTCAAATGCTTTTTCTGTGTCCAATGAGACATTCATATGAATTTTCTCGTTCATCTTGTTAATATCATGAATTACAATCTTCTGGATGTTAAACCAACCTTGAATTCCTGAAGAAGTCTCTCTTGACCAGTGTATTATCCTTATTATTATTTCCAGATTTGCTTTGCTTTGCTAATATTTGCTAGGGATTTTTGTGTCTATGATTATGAAGGGTATGCATCTATAGTTTTTCTTTTCTCATAGTCTTTGTCAGGTTTTAGTGTCGCAGAAATGCTGCTCTTCTAAAATAAGTTGGGAAATATTCCTTCTCTTTTTTGTAAGACCTTATGTAGGATTGGTACTATTTCTTTCTTAAATAGCATGAGAAGCTGCCCAGGCCTGGAATTTTCTTTAGGGGAAGGTTTTTACTATGTATACATTGTCTTTAATAGATGTCAGATATATACAGTTTTTATTCTTTTCTCAGTTTTGTTAAATTTTGTTTTTTAAGGAACTTATTTCATTGGGATGTGTCAATATATTGGTATAAAGTTTTATCCTTTTAATGTCTATATGATCTATAGTGATAAACACTTTTTACACTTTAAAATTTTTTGTTAATTGGTTTCCTTTTTTTCTTTATCATCTTGCTAAGAGTTATATCAATTGTATTAATCTTTACAAATATCCAAAATTTGATTTTGTTGATTTTTTCTATTGTTTGTTCATTTTATATTTGATAAATATTCTTTTATTTTTCTTATTCCCTTTCTTCTAGCTATTTTAGATTTAACTTGCTTGATTTTTTTTTAGTTTCTTGTGATGTAAGATAATGTCACTGATTTTAAACCTTTCTTCTTATAACCATTTAAAGCTAAAATTTTTCCTCTAAGTACTGCTTTCACAAACCCCACAATAGTAAGGATTTGTGTTTTACTTATCATTCAGGTCAAACCATGTTCTAATAGTTATTGTCAGTTTTCTTTGACTCATAGGTTATTTAGAAGGGTATTTTTAACTCCCAAATGTTTGTGATTTTTCCAGATAACATTTTTTTCTTTCTCTTTTGAAGTAATTATAGAATCATAGGAAGTAACAATAATAATAATACAGAGAAGTTCCCTGGAGCCTGCACTCAGTTTCCCCCATTGGCACCATTTTATCTGACTATAATACAATATTAAAACAAGGAAATTAGCATGGGCACAATCTACTGACAGTTTTCATATTTCACCCACTTTACATGCACTCACTTGTGCGTATGTGTGTGTATCTAGTTCTGTAGCGTTTTATCACATGTGTAAATTACTGTCACTACTGCCACCGTCAAGTTGCAAACCTGTCCTACTCATGCTACCCCTTGTAGTCATACCCACTCCTTTCTCCTCCCCTATCACTGATGTCCAGTAACCACTAATCTGGTCTCCATCTCTATAATCTCATTCTAAGACTGATACATAAATGGAATCATATAGTATTTAACCTCTGGGGTGAAATTATTTTTCACCCCAGCATAATCTCTTGAGATGCATCCAAGTGATCATGTGTATCAGTAGTAGGTTTTGATGAGTGGTATTCCATGATGTGGCATGGATTGTTTACCCGGTCACCCACGGCAGGACAGTTGATTTGTTCCCATTTTTTTGTTATTATGAAACTGCTGTGAATATTTTTCTACACATTTTTAGGTGGACATAAGTTTTCTTCTCTAAGATAAATGCCCAGGAGTATAATTCCTGGGTCATATAGTAATGTATGTTTAGTTTGTAAAGAAACGGACCAACTATTTACTGGAGAGGCTATACCATTTACCTTCACAATTGCAAGGTATGAAAGATCTAGTTTCTTTTTATCCCTTTCAACATTTGCTGTTGTCACCATTTTTAATTTTAGCTTGTCCAAATAGGTGTGAAATGTCAGGTGTCTTTTTATGTTGATTTCTAATATATTACTATTGGGTCAGAAGATATACTCTATTAGATTTTAATTTTTTGACATTAATAAGGTGTATTTCATTACCCAGCATATAATCTATCTTCATGTATGTTCCCTGTGGGTTTGAAAAAATGTGTATTCTGTAGTTGGGTGCAATATTTTATCAAGTCAATATTTTATTGAATTGGTTGACAGTGCTGTTCACACGTACCTTTCCACTGATATTTTTTCCTGTCTGTGTCCTAAAATTACTGAGACAGGAGTATTAAAACCTCTCCACCGATGGGAGAAGATTTGGCCATTTCTGTCTTTTTTTTGTTTATGCAGTTTGGAATTCTATTATTAGTTGCAAATATATTTAGGATTGATATGTCTTCTCAATGCTTTTATTCACATCATTAGAATTTTTTCCTCTTCTCTCCCAGTATTATTTTTATTCTCAAGTCCAGTATTACTCTCTTATCTTTGTCTGATATTAATATAACCACATTAGCTCTTCTTTTTTTTTTTTTTAAAGTAGGATTCATGCCCAGCATGGGGCTTGAACTCACGACCCTGAGATCAAGAGTGGCATGCTGTACAGACTAAGTCAGCCAGGTGCCCCACACTGGCTTTTTTATACTTAGCGTTTGCAGATATATGTTTCTCTACCCTTATGCTTTCAATCTGTGTCTTGTAATTGAATTGTATATTATTAAGCCTCATATTGTTGGATCTTGCTTTTATATCAGTCTGGCAATCTTTGCCTTTTTATTGCAGTGTTTAGTATATTTACATTAGAGGTAATCATTAATACATTTGGGTTTTAATCTCCCATCTTGATATTTATTTTCTATGTGTCCTATTTATTCTTTGTTTCTGTTTCTGCTTTTCTACATCCTTTTGGGTATATTGCAATTTTTAATCATTACATTTTGTCTCCTGTTTTTAAGTATACTTCTTTGTGGTATGTTCTATTGGTTGTTCTTGAGCAGGGGTTCTTAAACTGTATATATATTAGAAAACAGCTAGAGGGCTTATTAAAATATAGATTTCTGGGGTACCTGGGTGGCTCAGTTGGTTGGGCATCCAGCTTTGGCTGAGGTCATGATCTCACGGTTTGTGGGTTCGAGCCGGCATCGGGCTCTGTGCTGACAGCTCAGAGCCTGGAGCGTGTTTCAGATTCTGTATCTCCTTGTCTCTCTGCTCCTCCCCTGCTCACGTTCTGTCTCTCTCTCTCTGTGTCTCGCAAAAATAAATAAGATGTTAAAAAAATTTAAAAAACAAACAAACATAGATTTCTGGGCCATACCCCCAGAGCTTCTTACTCAGCAGGTCTGTGATTGAGCTGGAAAATTAGCATGTCTGAAAACATAAGAGACTTTTAAATACAGAGAATAAACAGAGGGTTGCTGGAGGGGCTGTGGGAAGGGGGATGGGCTAAATGGGTAAGGGGCATTAAGGAATCTACTCCTGAAATCATTGTTGCACTATATGCTAGCTAACTTGGATGTAAATTTTTTAAAAGCTGTGCATGTCTGCTAAGTTCTCAGATGCCAGTGATGTTGTGTATCTGGGAACCATACTTTGGTAATTTCGGCCCTAGAGATTATACTCTACATCTTTAAGTTATCACAATCTATGCTCAAATAATATGGTGATATTATACAACTTTATACATGTATAAGAACCTTACAATATAATTCTGTTTATCCTTCCTCTAAGCTTGGTGCTCTTGTTTTTATCTTTTACTTCAGTATAAATTATAAACCTCATAATATACTGGTTTTTTGCGTTAAATACTTAATAGTATTTTAAAATATCATGCATGCAGATAAATAGATATAGATTATATATATTACTTTAAAAAGGTCTTGGGGCACCTGGGTGATTCAGTTGGTTAAGCGTCTGACTTTGACTAAGGTCATGATCTAGTGGTTTGTGGATTTGAGCCTCTTGTCAGGGAGCTTGCCTCAGATTGTGGCTCCCTCTCTCTCTGCCCCTTCCCTTCTCTCTCTCTCTCTCTTTCTCAAAAAAATACATAAACCTTAAAAAAAAAGTCTTTAACATTTACCCATCTATCTACCCTTTCTGGTGCTCTTCACTTCTTGTAGATCTGAGTTTCCTTCTGATACCCTTCTCTTCTGTGTAAAGCATCTATGTTAGCTTTACTTGCAGTGTTGGTCTGCTGCAGATGAATTCTCCCAACTTTTGTCTGTCTGAAAATGAATTTATTCCACTTTCATTTTTGAAGTATATTTTCACCGGGTATGAAATTCTAGTTTGACAATGTTTTTCTTAAGACTTTAAGGACGTTCTATTATCTTGTGTCCTCCACTGATTCCGTGAAAAGTCATCTGTTACTTATACCTTCAATCCTTTATGTTTATGCCTTTTATCCCTTTTCAGATTTACTGCTTACCATTGCTTTTCAGCAATTTTGCTATGGTTTGTTTAGGTGTGGTTTTCCCTGTATTCACTGTGTTTGGGGTGTGCTGTTTCTCAGTTCTGTAAGTTGGTATTTTTCATCAGTTTTGATAAGTCTTAGCCAACATAACCTCAGTGGTTTCTTCTGTCATGTTGTCTCTTTTCTCTTATTTCTGGCACACCACTTACGCTCTGGGTTGTTTGAAACAACCACCCTTTTAGATCAGTCTGACAATCTTTGCCATTTATTGCAATGCTTAATATATTTTTATAGGAGATAGTCATTAATACAGTTGGGCTTCAATCTCCCATCTTGGTATTTATTTCCTAAGTATCCTATTTATTCTTTGTTTCTGTTTCTACTTTTCTACCTCCTTTTGAGTTTATTGAGTTTATTGTCTGATGTTCAAGTTTTTCTGCTATTGTGTCTGCTTCGAAGCACAGCTCCTAAGCTATTTCTGGATCTGCTTCTATTGCTTCTTTTCTGTATTAACCACAAGACACATTTTTTGTTTTTCTATAGGTCTTAGATTTTTTTTTTATTGCGTGCTTCATATTTTGTGGGAAAGCAAAGTAGAACACAAAATAAGTATTTACCTCCAGAAAGAGCAAGCCCCCCCTTCCATGAAAGGTTGAGTCAGTTGGATCTATAACTGAACCAGGGCTGGGCTTTGTCATAGTTTTAGTTAGAATCATATCCCTGCTGCTTGCAAATGTTTTCAGGGTGAGATGAGGACTTCCCCTTCAGCGAAGTCTGAGATCTGAGACCCGGTGAGAATTTTGAGATCTACCTGTCCTTCAAACTCAAGCTAACAAGTGTGAGAACAGAGGGAAATCTCTCCCTGCTCTAGTGCCCAGGTGCTAGCTTTCTATCTCTCTTTGCCATTCGCCCCCCTGCTTCTGCTCCTCCGGAGATCTCCTCCAGCCCTTTTGTCTCTCTCAGTCCTTTGCAGATCCCAGGACTTGGTGAAAGCCCAAAATGCCTCAAGGGGTGAACCAGGCCTTATATGGGTCTGCTCTCTGCCTGAGGCCTGGGAACACCAGCGCTGCAAGGAGCAAAGGATGGAGAAAGGATGTGTGGAGAGGGTTTGGGCAGCTCCCTGGAAGCCTGGCCAAGAGTTTGGCTGTGTACACGGAGTGGCGGCAACTACAGAGAATATTCAAGTGGTTACAAATTGGCACCTGAATCTCCCTGCCCCCCTTTTCCTTCCAATAACCAGGTAGGTTTGTTTTCACCAAAAGCAACTTACCAATAGGAATTTTGCAGTTCTGTTATTAGCTCTTGGTCCTATGTTATTTATAGGACAAAGTAATGCATCAATAGAAGAGAAAATAAAATGTCCTTCATTTTCCTTTTTTTAAAATTTCTTTTTAATAGTTATTTATTTTTGAGAGACAGGGAGGCAGAGTATGAGCAGGGAAAGACAGAGGGAGACACAGAATCTGAAATAGGCTCCAGGTTCCAAGATTTTTCTTAGCGCAGAGCCCAACTCAGGGCTTGAGCTCACAAACTGCAAGACCATGACCTGAGCTGAAAAGTCAGATGCTCAACCGACTGAGCCACCCAGGTGCCCCAGATTTCCTTCGTTTTCTGAACTTAGTAATGCAGTACTAATCTCAGACAAAGATGATTACAGTCCAGATTGCCTTGTGAGGAGGAAAGCATGGAGAAATCTGGGAAATAATTATAAACCAGCTGAAGATGCAGCTCTAATTTGATAAAACTTTACCACTCAAAAAACTGTAGAGGGAAGTAATCTAAAGTTTTGGTGACATCTAGTTAAAGAGAATTTAAGGGATTGCAGTATTTATTTAATCAAAAATATTTTCTGAGAGTTTTCTATGTACCAGATGCTATGTGAATACAATTTTCATGATTGTACTCCCATGGTGCTTGTGGATGGCAATTTTATTGCTTTAAAGCATGTAAGTAACTTGAACTAGGCTAACTAATTTTTGCATGCTATTCCCTTGGGGCAACTGTTTAATGAGTAGACAAGAACTATTGAAAATTACCATGATTTTTGCATACAAACAAGCGCATTTTAACTGGAAAATAATTAGTTCTCTTAAGTATTTAAATCAGTTTTCTTCAGGTATTATCCACGCTATGTATTCCTTTCTGTGAGCGGTGCTGTTTTCCTCTTCAATGGCAGATAGAGTTGAGGCTGATCTCTAGCCAGTTAGCACAGTGTTCTCAAAGAGGAAGGCCTTAAGTGGTGAATGATAAATAGGATTAAGGGGTCCAAGAAAGCAGACTGATACTGTTCATAGTTAGAACCAGTGCTATGAAGATGAGAGCCTTGTGCGTATTACGTAAAGCCTCAGTTTACTCTTCTGTAAGATGGGGTAACAATAGCTATTTCACAGGGTCCTTGTGAGGATCACATTTTAATGTTATATTTTATGTTTAAAAGACCATCACAGTGGTTGACACCTACTAATGACTCAATGTTTGTCAAAACTATTTCTTTTTATTAGTAGAATGCCAAGAATTGCTTAGCATTTCTGAACATTTAGTTACACAGATATCACCTGGACATTAGCAATACAATCAGAATTTCTCTGTGAAAGGTATGGACTTTGACCTCAGGTTCTAAGACTGGAGGGTTTTGTATTCAAATTGGCCATTGCTTTTTGAGACCAGCTGCAAGGCAACAATTTGAGAGTCCTGAGCTTTTTGCCCAATAAAACATTGACCTAATGTTGCCCTTTCCCAGCATGGTGAAGTTTCCAGAATAACCTAACAAGCTTTTGTTGTTGTTCTTAATAAAAGCAAATCTTAAGTTTTAGCTTTTAAGTATATAAAAAAATCAATAGATGTGCCTGGGTGGCTCAGTTGGTTGATTTTGGCTCAGGTCATGATCCCAATTGTGGGATTGTACCCGGAGTTGAGTTCCGCAACAAGCGTGGAGTCTGCTTAAGATTCTCTCTTTCAATCTCTCTCTCTCTCTCTCTCTCTCTCTCACCTCCCCCCTTTGCCCCTCCCCCACGCATGCACGTGTACTCACGCACGCACTCTGTCTCTTTCTCTCTCTCTCTCTTAAAAACAAAGCTAAAAAAATAAATAGGTGATTTTGAGGAATATGAATTAATCTTTATAAGAATTATAACTGAACTGAAAATAAATGATTAGACCTATTTTTAAAGTATCTTCCCTTAGCCTCTAAGCAAAGTCATGGAAATTTTTAGAATTAACCTGTATAAATTCATTCCACAAAGAGTCAGGCAGTTCCATGGAGATATTCAGGGCTCTGTGGTTTTGTCTACAGGGTGCTGAGACTTCTGAACAATTCAAACAATTGGCCAGTATTTTTTTTTTTTTAATAAAATAAAATAAAAGCTGTTTGACAGATGAGCCCAGTAAGTTAAGATGTCTGATCCGGTGGCCAGCTGTGCCTTGGATGAACTTTGCCTGGATGTATCTTTTTAAATAGTTTAGTAATAATAGGGATTTGTGATAAGAGTAGCAAAGAAAAATAGACAACTTGCATTTAATAAAGCTCCTAATAAATACAGTATGGAACTCTGGCCTCCCAACACTATTAAAAAAAGTCATCCAGGATTATTCATATTACAAAATGTAGTTAGCTCTTGATTATGTATAGGAGATTATATATTTGTTCATTCAACACAGATTTGTTGAATGCTGAATTCGTCTGCTTGGGCTGCCATATTAAGTACTATAGACTTGGTAGCTCCAACAAGAGAAATTTATTTTCTTGTTGTTCTGGAAGCTGGAAGTGTGAGATCAAGGTGCCAGCTTGGTCCGGTTCTGTTGAGGACTCTCTTCCTGGTTTGCAGACAGCTGCCTCCTCACTGTGTTCTTATGTGGCAGAGAGACAGAGAGAGAAAGGGAGAGAGAGAGAGAGAGAGCGAGAGAGAGCGAGAGAGAGAGAGCGAGTGAGCTCTCTGGTATCACTTCTTATAAGGGCACTAATCCCATGATGAGGGCCCCACCCTCATGACCTTACTTAATCCTACTTACCTTCCAAAGGCCCCAAATCCAGATACTATTATATTGAGGATTAGGGCTTCAACATACGAATTTTGGAGGAACACAATTTGTCCATAGCACATGCCTTCCTGTGTTTAGTCCTGGAAATACAAATATGATCTCTGTCTTCCTGAAAGAGGGGAAATAGATGAATAAGTGACTAAAAAATATAGTCAATTTCTGAACATGATGACTGCTGTGAAGGAAATGAATCGGGTCTCAAGAGGGAAAATAATGAAGTAAAAGATGAGGAGGCTACTGGCCCTTCTGATGATGGAGCCTTTAAACTAAGATGAAGTGATCAGAGGGAGCCAAACACCAGAGACCAGCCAGGAGAAGGGTATTTCATAGAAGGGCCCATAAGGGCAAAAGTCCTGAGGTGAGCAGGGACTTGCCATGCCCTAGGACTAGATACAAGGCTTTTGTGATTTAAGGGCATGAGTGACACAAGAGGAGATGGTAGTGGTACCCAAGGGCTGGATTATCTGATTATCTCCAGGGTTTTTTTTTTTTTAATGTTTTTAATTTATTTTTGAGAGACAGGGAGAGACAGTGTGAGCAGGGGAGGGTCAGAGAGAGAGGGAGACACAGAATCCGCAGCAGGCTCCAGGCTCTGAGCTAGCTGTCAGCACAGAGCCCGACGTGGGGCTCGAACCCACGAACCGTGAGATCATGACCTGAGTCAACATCAGATGCTCAACCGACTGAGCTACTCAGGCACCCCTCCAGGTTTTTAAAAATTAATTAATTTATTTTTAAATTTACATCCAAGTTAGTTAGCATATAGTGCAATAATGGTTCCAGGAATAGAGTCCAGTGATTTATCCCAACACCCAGCGCTCATTCCAACAAGTGCGCTCATCGATGCCCCTTGCAATCCTTCCAGCAACCCTTAGTTTGTTCTCTATATTTAAGGGTCTCTTATGTTTTGTCCTCCCCCGTTTTTATATTATTTTTGCTTCCCTTCTCTTATGTTCATCTGTTTGGTATCTTAAATTCCACATATGCGTGAAATCATATGAAATGTATCTTTCTCTCACCAATTAATTTTGCTTAGCCTTATACCCTCTAGTTCCATTCACATAGTTGCAAATAGCAAGATTTCATTCTCTTTGAGTGCTGAGTAATACTCCATTGTATAGATTTACCACATCTTCTTTATCCATTCATCTGTTGAAGGACGTTTGGGCTCTTTCCATACTTTGGCTATTGTTGATAGTGCTGCTATAAAGATTGGGGTGCCTGTGCCCCTCTGAAACAGCACACCTGTAGCCCTTGGATAAATACCTAGTAGTGCAGTTGCTGGGTTGTAGGGTAGTTCTATTTTTTATTTTTTGAGAAACCTCCATACTATTGTCCAGAGTGGCTGCCCCAATTTGCATTCCCACCAGCAGTGCAAAAGGGTTTCTCTTTCTCCTCATCCTTGCCAACATCTATTGTTGCTTGAGTTGTCAATTTTAGCCATTCTAACTGGTGTGAGGTGGTATCTCATTGTGGTTTTGATTTGTATTTCCATGATGATGAGTGATGTTGAGCATTTTTTCATGTGTCTGTAAGCCAGCTGGATGTCTGTTTTGGGGAAGTATCTATTTATGTCTTTTGTCCATTTCATCACTGGATTATTTGGTTTTTTGGATGTTGTGTTTGATAAGTTCTCTATAGATTTTAGATACTAACCTGTTCTCCGATAGGTCATTTGCAAATATCTTCTCCCATTCTGTCATTTGCCTTTTAGTTTTCCTAATTGTTTCCTTAGCTGTGCAGAAGCTTTTTATCTTGGTGAGGTCTCCATAGTTCATTTTTTCTTCAGTTTTGCTAAAAGTAATACTGAGGTGTTTATTGTACCTTATCACTTGTTATGAGTTAAACTCAATCACCTTCAATACTGTAGAATGTCTGTTGATAATTCAGCTTCCTTAGTTCACTTTGCCTACAGAGATACCTTTTGACCCTAAGACGCTTAACCACCTGTAGTAATTTAGAAAGACTCAAGAGGCGCCTCAGTGGCTCAGTTGGTTGAGCGTCCAACTCTTGCCCTCAGCTCAGGTCATGATCTCACAGTTCATGGGTTAGAGCTCCATGTCATCAGGCTCTGCGCCCACAGCTCAGAGCTTGCTTGGGACTCTTTTTCTCCCTTTGTCCCTCCCCTCCCCTCTCTGTTTTGCTCAAAATGAATAGATTTTTAAGGGTATTTAAAAAGAAAGAGTCAATATGTACAGTGCCATCACCAGCATGAGACAAGTCAAGCCCAGTCAGTTACCTGAAGCAGGTTTTCATTATTGTATTAATATTGAAATCTTAGGACAGCAGACACCACACTGAGATCAGTTGGGGATAAGCAGCCATGCACTGTGGTGTGACCAATTAAACACTGACTGTATTGGACTGGAGACTGTCCTGAGCTTAGGTGCAGTGTGACTCACTAGAAGTGAGGCAGCAGAGGAGTCCGTATAGAATTAATGCTCATGCTGTTTGCCTCCCCTTATAATCAAGCTAACCCCAACCCAACAGGCATATTTCCCTCATCATTTGGTATAAAAGATCTTTTGTTTTGGCTCAAGAGCCCAAGGATTTTTGTTTACAGCCCAGAGATTATGCCAATGACATCCTCAAGAGGTAGAAAATATTTGCTTCCTTGAGCTTTTGAGAAGTTTAATAATTTCCCCTAACTAACATCACTAAATGTTCAGGAGTAGACTTCAAGTTTCTACTCATCCAGAAAAATACTTTGTTCTTTTTTCATGTCTATTTATTTATTTTTATTCAGAGAGAGAGAGAGTACAAGCGAGCATACAGGCAGAGGAGGGGCAGAGAGAGAGAGAGGGACAGAGAGAATCCCAAGCAGGCTCCTCACTGTCATCACAGAGCCCGACTTAGGGCTTGAACTCACAGAACCATGCGGTCATGCCCTGAGCAGAAATAAAGAATTGGACGCTTAACTGACTAAGCTACCCAGATGCCCCAAAAGGTAGTTAGTTCCTTTCTGTCTGTTGTTAAGTATTGTGGTGAAAGGGTTCCTGAAAAGTATGCAATGATAAAATGCAAAAGCAGCCTATAAAATCGGTAGTCTTTGACCTTCAGTGTCTGCCATCTGGAGGGTAAGGTTTCGTGACCTTTCAGGACTGGGTACATTGCATGGGTCCTCATCAATTCAATCACTTGATTATAGAAAGTGCTGAATATATTTACTAACATCTAAGTGCTAACTGAGATGTTCAGTCATCAAGGGAAAGTGTGTATCATTACTTAATGGGGCTGATCTAATAATAATCCAAATACTGAAAAGAGAAGGAATATTTGAAGATTTATGAGGGGCAGGACAAATTGATCATGTCCTGTAACAATGCAGATGCAGCCCCCTTTTACACCAATGAGTCAGATGAAATCCCAAGAAACACAATGATTCTTTCAGCTTTATAGACCTGGAGTGTGGACTCCTGGTGCCAACTCTCAGGAAACCAGAGTTATTGCCCCAGGAGCATAGAGATATTTAGTGTATGCAGTAACCATTTTAATTCTACAAAGATGTCCTTTCTGCTTTTTAATTCTTTCATGAACTGGACTATAATGTAGAACTATTAAATATTATTTGCTTGTATTAGAGTCTAATTGGATTAATAAACAACCATATGAAGCTTTGTTTATTACTTAATACTTCAGCATGCCATCTGAGTGGGTATGGTCACTGTAAAATGTGGTATTTAAAAGCCATGTATTTTGCTACATTTATTCGGATTGAGTTTACCATGAAGTATTTTTACTTAAAAAAAAAAAAAAACCAGCCCAGGATTTAAAATGACACTGAACTCAGGAGTACATATCTTTTATTTTTTTAAACTTTATTTCTTTATTTTGTGAGAGAGAAAGCACAAGCAGGGGAGGGGCAGAGAAAGAATGAGAGAGAATCCCAAGCAAGCTCTGCACTGTCAACACAGAGCCTGACTTGGGGCTGGAACTCACAAACTGTGAGATCATGACCTGAGCTAAAGTCAGACCCTTAAATGATTGAGCCACCCAAATGGCCCTGTACACAGTTTCTTGAACAAATGATGTATGTTTTGGCTTTTTGCCCTACCCAGCTTCAGTCATTAGCTCTGAGGTCAAATAGGACTTTACATTGGGAGGGGTATCAATGAGGAGACTCTACACATGGAAAAGAGCAAAGATTTAAGCAGAAAATCTGAAAAGAAGTGAGATGCCTCTCTCTGATTCTCACCTGTTAATTCTGTAATTCTTTCCCTGGCGTCTCTTCCATTCATGCATTCACTCATTCATTCATTCAATTTATTGAGTGCCAGACATTGTCCTTTGGGAATTGCCATTAGGAATCTTTTATTGACTTCCTCTTAGTCTGTGTTGTTTTCAAGAATGGAAGAAACAGCAACCAGTGACTTTTGGTATATGGAACAGAGGAGTCCCATTTAAACTTCCTTTCCCTGAATTAGCTCGAAGGGGAAGCCTGGCTCTTTGAGAACACAAACCAGGCTCCAATGCCCTTGGCCAGATGTCCACAGAAGGCTCTGTCTCTGGGACAGGGCCAGAAAAAGATGAGGACTCTAATGCTGAGCCAGATTGTCTACAAAATGTGTAAAAGAAGATCCAGAAATGTTTGCTGTCATTTTCAAGATGATGACCCCCTGACTAAATGCTGCCATTGAGCAATGGCCACACAAAGTTTCCCAAACTGTGTTCATGGGAGATTTGTTTCCGTGGTGGCGGCAGGTGTTTCTTCTGGTCTGGGGCTGGGGTGTAACAAGGGAGGTGCCTAGGATAGAAAACCGAAGGGGACACTCACTCTTGCTCAAGTGCTTTTGTGCAAGTGGGTGCTTTTCTTAAATCCTGTGTCCTACGTGCCTCCCTTGCCCAACCCTATTTCCGGCCCTGCAATTAATTCTTCTTTTTTATTCCCCCCATTCCTTCCCCAAAGAATCCACTGGCAAATAAATTTAGAAAATATGGCTCACCATATACAGTCTGTTCTTCAATTCTCCATCTGCATTTTCTGATTTATACTCAGTGCACAGCTGTCTCTTATGGGCCCTGAGAACTCCTGCAGTAAAGAAATCCTAAAAGCCTAGTTAACCCAGCATTTCCCCCAATGTATTTGTGAATACTTTTTGCTTTTTAAAAGAAATACTTATTAACATTGCATGGGACCTTTTGGAAGTTGGTTAAGAACTACCTCAGAATGGTTGCATATGGAACATACTCTACTTTGAAAACTTTTCTTGGTTGAGTAATAGCTATTTTCTATTCTGGGTTGGGGTTCATTTACAAGTTGCACTAATTTCTCCTGCATCCGAATAAGGGGAGGGTTAGAATGTTTACTGAATCCCTTCCAGTTCCCAGATTACCAGTTCATTTATTCACCAGCATCAGTTAGGCACCTACTATTGTCGAGGAATCCGAAGGTGAGTGAAATAGAGTTCTTTATCCCTGAGGGACGAAGGAGGAGTGTAGGTCCAAATGCAGTTTGATAATTGCTATAAGAGAGAAAGACACATCAGGAAAGTGGCTCACGAAAATATCCTTTTATGATTACACCCTCAGACTAAATTAACTGCTTCATAGAGAAGAGTTCTTTACAATATTTTTCCATCTTATAACTCCCAGCAGGGACGATGCACATAAGCGATATTCAATAAATGTTTGTCAAATGACAGTTGAGGAAGAATCTTACACTTTAATTGATGTACTCTTGGTGTAGTATCTGTTAGGGATCACTTGCAAATACACATTTAAAAGGAAAAATGAAAAGTGGTACTGACCTCTCTAAGTCTCCGTTTCCCTCTTCCTAAAATAAGGATAAAAGCATGAATTTCATGGGGTTCTTGAGAGGATGAAATGAGAAGGTACAAAAACCAGCTGTGTTTGCTGGCATGTCAATAAGCTACCGTTATTATGACTACAATACGGTGTGCTTTTTATCCACAAAGTTGCTAAAAATGGCACACTCTGATTTGACAGAGGTCACCTAGAGCTTTACACAGTTTCGTCCATGGTCTCTCTTTGTTGAGAACACATGTTTTGAAAGGCTGGGGTGAACACATGTCACCCTGGGTAAGACAGCATACACACAGACACACACACACAAATGATACCACACCCACTACCAACACAATGCACGTACAACACACCACACACACACACTTGCACAACAGAATACATAACACATACCCCACACCACAGTACACACACCAAACCACACACACAGCACTACTCCCAAATGCATACCACACACACACCACATCACACAGACAACACACCCACCACACACATACCACACATCCATTCGTACAACACAATACATAATACACACATACCCTCCCTCCACATTCCACAATACATACACCAAACCACATACATGGCTCTACACCTCCAAAACAGACCACACACACACTTCTACAACACAATACACAATACATATACAACACACCACTTCTACAATACGTACACAAAAACACACGCAACCCTTAGCCCAAATACATACCACAAGCATACACCTCAGACACACACCTGCGTGCCCATACTTCCCATCCCTCCCCTCAAAGGCACGTGAGTAGCTCCAGAAATAGCCTGATTTCCCCAATCTCCAATGTAAACTTGCTGTGAAAGAGTCACGTTGGTCTTTCCTCTGAAGGCTGTTTTGAAATACAGAGTAGGCAGGGTAGCTAGAGAGGAGAGCCATGAGCACCTGTCAGCAAGACGAAGTGACACATTAGTTCTGGTTAGCTTTAAATTCCTCGGCTCGCTCTCTCTAGTGTTCTTTGGACACCTCGCTGATTTCTGCTGGGTCGTATAATTAGCTGAATCGCCTATCATCCCCACTCGTCTAAATGCTCCCTGAGAAATAGCTTTGAGCCACAGTCACCGTGATATTGCTGGCTACCCTTGCAGTGTTTTCTAAACTGGAGTAGGCATTCCAATTACCTGAGTGAGTTGTTAAAAATAGAGATTTTCTTCAAAATCTCAAGGAAAGGGACCCAGTGAGCTCTGTTTACAAGCCTTTTGGGGAGATTTAGGCAGCCAGTGTGGTGTTTGGGATGCACTGTCAGTGCTGTGCTCCATCCAGGTCTTACTCATGGTTGGCTTCCATTCCCCCCCCCCCCAAAAAAAGACTTATGAGAGTACAAGGACTTGACAAGAAGGCATTTTGTGGGGCACCTAGACGGTTCAGTCAGTTAAGCATCTGATATTTGATTTTGGCTCATGTCATGATCTCATAGTTGGTGAGATGGAGCCCTGCGTCGGGCTCTGTGCTGATGGCGCGGAACCTGCTTACGATTCTTTCTCTCCTTCTTTCTTTGTCCTTCCTCTTCACTCTCTCTCTCTCAAAAAAAAAATTAGATAAATAATGAAATGATAAAATGACTAAACATAATTAAAATAATAAAATAATTAAAAATTAAATAATATATAAATAATAAATTTTTTAAAAAGGCGTTTTGCCAAGGTGTGTGTTGTGTGTGTGTGCGCGCGCGCATGCGTGCATATGTGTCACATGATCTATAAAATAGTGATTGGTCTGTAGTATAAGATGTTGCCTATGTCCAGGACCGGGTGACCCAGAAGCCAGATCACCAGGAAGGAACTGGTACCACAGGGTGGCAGTAACTTGAAGGAGCCTGAAGCCAAATGGACCCCCTCCTCCCATTTTGCCTGAGGCTCACCCTGTAAAACCGCACAGCTACTGACTGTAATGGGCTGCAGTCTTTTGGTTGCTGATTATAGGCAGCCTCAGGTTAACACTATCCTGTCCAAAGGATCCCAGAGGAGAGTAAGAGATTTTTCTCTCCAAGCATCCACAAATAAAATATTAGGAAAGGAGCCTGATTGGCCCAGCTAAAGTCACATACCTTTCCCTGGGCTGATCACTGTGGCCACGAGGCTGAGGTATATTATTGGCCAGTCCAACTTTGGCCATGGGACAGAGTCCTGTGATCCACAACCCTAACAGAAGCACCTGGAGGGGGAGGCAGCAGTTCCTTGAAGGAATGGTGGCCACTGCCAGATGTGTAAGGGATGGCTGTGGGGATGAAATACATGTCTGTTCCCAGCCACAACACTGATCTGCTCTAACCATAGGCAGCCAGCTAGCCTCAAAAGGATGCAGCCTATCTATCCCCCAGGCAAAGCTTCCTTTTTTTTTTTATTAAAAAATTTTTTTAATGTCTTATTTATTTTTGATACAGAGAGAGACAGAGCATGAGAGGGGGAGGGGCAGAGAGAAGGAGGCACAGAACCAGAAGCAGGCTCCAGGCTCTGAGCTGGCTGTCAGCACGGAGCCTGGCATGGAGCTCGGAGCTCGAAGCTCGAACCCATGAATGTGAGATCATGACCTGAGCCAAAGATGGAGGCTTAACCCACTGAGCCACCCAGGCATATCCCCTCAGGCAAAGCTTCTTAATCCTCTGTATTGGAGAGCCTTTCACCTTCAAGGAACCTTGAAGATCGTGAGTTTTTATTTCCTTGCATCTAGGGTCATAGCTCAAAGCAGGCATAGTCAGTCTAAACATCTTTTGGAAGTCTCCTTTTCAAATGAAGAAAATATCTTAAACTGTATTATACCCATTTAATACAAAAAAAATATGGTTTCCCCCCAAATTTTTATTTAGAAAAATTTTGAATGTACAGAATAGTTGAAAAAACAGTATAATCAACATTCCTTTTCTTTCAGATTTAATAGTTGTTAACATGTTGCTACACCTATTTGATTTCTCTCTCTTCACACGTACGTATAGAAAGATAGAGACACAGACAAAATTTAAAATATTTCCTTTCTTTTTTCTTGACCAGTGAAGAGATGGTTGCAGGTATGATGACACTTTACCCCTGGACACTTACATCTACAAAGAAGACATTCTCCCACATAACCTCTGGCTAACTGATCTGCTCAAGAAATGGAACATGGTTGTGATATTATTATCTAACATATAGTCTGTATTCAAATTCCTCCAAGTGTCTCAGTAATGTCCTATAAAGTAATTTCCCACAGGCCTGGGATCCAACCAAGCATGACACATTGCATCTTGTTGTCTTATATCCTTAGTCTCCTTCTTTTATGTCTTTCATGTCATTGATATTTTTAGAGCCCAAGCTCCAGTGGCAAAATGTTCCTTAATTTGGAACTCTGAGTCTTTCCTTATGATGAGATTCAACATTTTTGGATGGAATACCATGTACTTCTCGGTGTATTTCCTCCGGGGCACATGATAACAGTGTGTGCAGTTGTTGGCAATGTTCACTTTGATCACTTGGTTAATCTAGTACCTGCCAAGTCTACCATTATAACAGTACATTTTCCTTATGTAATTAATAAGTAATTCACATACGATCGTGTGAATACCCTGTTTTCCTACAACTTTCTACCCTATCGTGATTTTTGTCTGAGTCAGTTATTAGTATGGTGATTTTTCTATCTCTGCTATTTCTTCCACACATATTAGTTGGTATTATTCTGTTAAAAAACAAACTTTCTCTCTACACAATATTAACCTTTATTTTTATTAACAATATGGAGTAGTGAATTTTTAAAATTCAATGTGTTACAACCCACTTCTATTTTTATTCATTCTGCCACTTATATTGTCTGAAATTTGGCCAGTGAAAGTGCCTTCAGGGTGGCTCCTCTGTCCTTCTGAGATAGTCACATCAACTTTTGAAAGTGTCTGTAGTGTTTGTCAGAAGATGTTCCAGAATGACATTGTATTTTCTCTGCCTACCCTGGAATCGGCCATTTCCCCAAGGAGCCCTGATTTTTTTTGGTGTTTAGAAATCGAGATATCGGTGGGTGTACCCATTACTGTTGAAGTCACACTGCTTCCACACTCAGCAGAATAGAACCTGGGACTACACATATGTATATACATGCACATCCACACATACATCCCTACCTGTCTACAGCTATTTCTGTCTGTCTACACATATGAAAAACTGTGATTATATTGTTAGCCTCAATGCTAAGCAAACACTACAGGATTCATTCTGTTCTTCTCCTTTTCCATATTTTGCAATTCTTTTAACAGTGAGATAGATAAATAGATATTTATATAGAAGATAAAATTTAATCTTGCAAACATTGTGTTATATTGATAGAATGGAATTCTACTCTGTAAAAAAGAGGAATGCGCTAATGCTCAATGTGAATTAAGGGATGAACCTAAAAAATTATGTTGAGCAAAAGAATCAGACACAGAAGAATTAGGCACACATATTGTGTACATTGTATATCCCATTTATACAAAGTCCAGGAATAAGCAAAGCAAAGGTAATCTATGATGATAGAAATTCAAAAAAGTGGTTGTTTCTGGTGATAGTGGGAGAATTGACTTGAAAGAAACACAGGGGAACTTTCTAGCATGATGGAAATGGCTCTAGATCTTGTTCTGAGCAGTGCTTGCACAGGTGTATTCAATTGTCAAAACCCATTGAACTGAACACTTAAGATGTGTAGTTTAATATATCTAAATTATCTTAATAAAAAAGACAAGTACAAAAATATGCAGAATTGCTCTTAAATGAATGTCATTCTTAATAAGAAAATGCAAATTAAAACAGGACTAAGATACCACGTTCACATATCTAAATGGCAAAAAATAGAAAACTTTACACGCTGTTGGTGAGACCATGGGAAAATAGGCAATAATATCTAAACATTTCTAATACCTAAAATATCTAAGAACATTTTTAGATAGTTATATTTACCCTTTGCCCCATCAAGCTCACTTCTGGGAATTTATCCTGAATATACAGTCTATTGTTAAGTTTCCATATAGACTTGTGTCTGTTTCTGGATTTCCTATTCTTTTGTGCTGGTCTATTTATGTTCTAATATTATACCATTAGATATTAAATTAAATATTAAACTAATTATAGAGGTTTATAGTATGTTTTAGTG
Organism: Suricata suricatta; assembly: GCF_006229205.1. Classification (NCBI taxonomy): domain Eukaryota; kingdom Metazoa; phylum Chordata; class Mammalia; order Carnivora; family Herpestidae; genus Suricata; species Suricata suricatta. The sequence goes on from NC_043711.1 coordinate 39,165,068, forward strand.
TTCACTAGGGCTAGTCCTTTCTCCTTGCCTTTTTCAGTTTTTCTAACTATTCTTGTTTGCTTTATATTTTAAAATACGGGTGAAATTTAAAAGCAATTTGTCTAGCTCCAGAAGCAAAAACTTATGGTATTTATTTTTATTTTTTATTTTCTTTTTATCCAAGCTAGTTAATATACAGTTTAATAATGGTTTAAGAACAGAATTTAGTGATTCATCACTTACATGTAACAGGCTCGTTCCAACAAGGGCCCTTCATGATGCCCTTCACCCATTTAGCCCATCCCCCAACCCTAAATCCCTCCAGCAACCCTCAGTTTGTTCTCTGTATTTAAGAGTCTCTTATGGTTTACCCCCCCTATTTTTATTTTCTTTTTCCTACCCTTCCCTTATGTTCATCTGCTTTGTTTCTTAAGTTCCACATATGAATGAAATCATATATTTGTCTTTCTCTGACTGAATTTCACTTAGCATAGTACATTCTGATTCCATCCATGTTGCAAATGGCAAGATTTTGTTCTTTTTGATTGCTAAGTAATATTCAATAGAATATTGTGTGTGTGTGTGTGTGTGTGTGTGTGTATACATATATATATCTATACACCACATCTTCTTTATCCATTACTCGATCAATGTACATTTGGGCTCTTTCTATACTTTGGCTCTTGTTGATAAAGCTGTTATAAACATTGGGGTGCATGTGCTCCTTCAAATCAGCATTTTTATATCCTTTGGATAAATACCTAGCAGTGTAATTGCTGGGTCATAGGGTAGTTCTAGTTTTAATTTTCTGAGAAACCTCCATACTGTCGTCCAGGGTGCACTTCCCACCAGAAGTGCAAAAGGGTTCCCCTTTCTCCAATTCCTCACCAACATCTGTTATCTAAGTTGTTAAAGTTAGCCACTCTGATTGGTATGAGGTGGTATCTCATTGTGGTTTTGATTTGTATTTCCCTGATGATGAGTCATGTTGAACATTTTTTCATGTGTCTGTTAGCCTTCTGGATGCCTTCTCTGGAAAAGTATCTGTTCGTGTCTTTTGTCCATTTTATCACTGGATTATTTGGTTTTTGAGTGTTGAGTTTGATAAGTTTTTTAAAATATAAATTTGGATACTAACCCTTTATTCAATATGGCATTTGCAAATATCTTCTCCCATTTCATCAATTGCCTTTTAGTTTTGATTGTTTCTTTCTCTGTGCAGAAGCTTTTTATCTTCATGAGGTCCCAATAGTTCATTTTTGCTTTTGTTTCCCTTGCTTCTGGAGACATGTCTAGTAAGAAGTTGCTGTGGCCAAAGTCAAAGAGGTTATTGCCTGTTTTCTCGTCTAGGATTTTGATGGTTTCCTGTCTTACATTTAGTTCCTCCATCCATTATGAGTTTATATTTGTGTATGGTATAAGAAAGCAATCCAGGTTTATTCTTCTGCATGTGGCTGTCCACTTTTCCCAGCACTACTTGCTGAAGAGACTCTTTTTCTCCATTGGCTAGTCTAGTTTGCTTTTTCGAATAATAGTGGGCCATACATCTGTGGGTCCATGTCTGGGTTCTCCATTCTGCTCCTTTGGTTTATTTGGTGTGTGTGTGTGTGTGTGTGTGTGTGTGTGTGTGTGCGCGCGCGCGCGTGCGCGCGCCAGTACCATACTGTCTTGATGATACAGCTTTTAATACAACCTGAAGTCCAGAATTGTTATGCCTCCACTTTGGTTTTCTTTTTCAATATTGCTTTGCTTATTCGAGGCTTAATGGCATTTTTATTGTATTGCATTACATTTAGGGATAATTTAGGGATATGTGACATCTTTATTATGGGGCATACTTTCCAAAAACAAGGGATGTCTTTCCATAAAGTGTACTTTTACATTTTTCAGGAGTGTCCTAAAGATCTCCTCATAGAACTTTTACACATTTCTTATTAATACCTAATTTATCTTTGTTGTTGTTGCTGTTGTCAATGAGGCTTTTCTTTTCATTATCTCTTCTAATGGTTATTATTTGTGTATATGAAGCTATTGACCTGTGTAGGTTAGTTTAAACATTTTTTATGTTTATGTTTGAGAGAGAGAGAGACACACACACACACACACACACACACACACACACACACACACACAGTGTGAGTGGGGGAGGGGCAGAGCGAGAGGGAGACACAGAATCTGAAGCAGGGTTCAGGCTCTAAGCTGTCTGCTCAGAGCTCGACATGGGTCTGGAACTCATGAACCGCGAGATCATGACCTGAGCCCAAGTCAGATGCTTAACCCACTGAGCCACCCAGGCACCCCTCTGTGGGTTAGTTTTATATCCTGCTATATCATTGAATTATTTTATTATTTAAATTTTATCATTGAATCTCTGGGTTTTGCAAGTCTACTATCATATCATCTACATAGGTCCTTTTACTTCTGCTTTTCCAATTCTTATGCCTCAAATTGCTTCTACCTGTTTAATTTCATTGGCTGCTACTTCCAATGCTGTATTAAATAGTAGTAGATATAGTTGGCATCCTTACTACATACCTTACTTTAATGGTAACATCTCTAGTGTTTTCCAGTTGAATAAAAAGCTGGCTTTGGGACTTAGGTATGCTTTATTATATTAAGGAAATATCTATCTTCCTATTTTATTGAATATTGGAATGAGTACTGAATTTTACCAAAAGCCTCTGTGGCATTTAGGGAAACAATCATATAACTTTTATTCTTTACATTTTTTTAAACGTTTGCTTATTTTTGAGAGAGAGAGACAGAGCATGAGCAGGGGAGGGACAGAGAGAGAGGGAGACAGAATCTGAAGCAGGCTCCAGTCTCCAAGTTGTCAGCCTGGATGCCGGGCTCCAACTCACAAACTTGGAGATCACGACCTGAGTCAAAGTCAGATGCTTAACCAACTGAGCCACCAAGCGCCTCTAACTTTTCTTCTTATACTAATATGGTGAATTATATTAAAGGATTTCCTAACACCAAACCATTTTTGCATTCCCAAAATAAATTCCACTTGATCATGATATATTTTTAGATGAGGTGTTTTGTGTTTTTTTTTATGCATCAATATTCATAAGTGAGACTGATCTTTAGGTTTTTGGTGTGCGCTATATTTATTAGGTTTAAGTATAAATGTTAATCTTTATAAAAATTTAGAGGTTTCTATTTTCTATGCTCTGGAATAATTCATATACCATTGGGATTATTCAAATTTGTAAGTTTGGTAGAAATCCCTCGTGAAATCATCTGAATGTGATGATTTTTTATGGGGTAGGTCTTTGAAATAGTCTTTAATACACCTATGGAAATTTGTCTGCTTAAGCATTTTCTCCTAGGGTCAATTTTGTAAAAGTGTATTTCTAGGAAGTTATCCATTTCATCTAAGTTTTCAATTTTATTTGTGAAGGATTGTGAGTAATGTCTCTCATGATTTAAAAAAACTTCCTCCCTTTTAAAACTTTTCCTTTTTTATTTATTTATGCCTTTTTGTCTTATTGATTAGATTAGCTAGTGTTTTTCTCCACTTCCAAGGAAGTATTATTTTTATTTACTTTTTAGTTATACAATTTAGTTATGCAGGTTTTTACCCTGTTAATTAGTATGTATTACTTTTTTCCTTATGCTTTCTTTTGGTTGACTTAGTTGTTGGCTTTCTAGCTGTTATGAGTTGGCACTTCATTCACTTGTTTTCTGTCTCTTATTATTATTTATGTGAGTGTTTAAGGCTATGAATTTTCCTCTGATCACTGCTCTAATGTATCCTATAACTTCTCATATATAATGATTTCATTATTGCTATTTTTTAGAAATCCTGCTTTTGTGGTTTTTATTTCTACTTTCACCTAAATGTTGTTTAATCAAGTGTTTTAATTTTCACCTCTAAAGGCCTTTAAAATATTTTGTAGTTTTATTGTATTGAGATCACAATTACATTTTAGTTAAAAAAAAATTTTTTTTTAATGTTTTATTTATTTTTGATACAGACAGAGACAGAGCATGAGAGGGGGAGGGGCAGAGAGAGAAGGAGACACAGAACCGGAAGCAGGCTCCAGGCTCTGAGCTAGCTGTCAGCACAGAGCCTGATGCGGGGCCCGAACCCACGAGCGTGAGATCTGACCTGAGCCGAAGCCGGAGGCCCAACCGACTGAGCCACCCAGGCGCCCCCACAATTACATTTTAAAGTACTTACTAGTTACAATATTTTTGGCTGAAAATATTAAATTAAAATTAATGTGAAGAAGATGTGCTAATTCATCGGGTGACATCTTGTAGCCCCTGGCATATGACCACATGTTTTGTATTTTCTGGTCATACTTTTTAAAGGATAGAACCAGTTGTTCTCACAATGTTCTAATATTACTTTCTTATCAGTAAAACAATTTGATTAAAATAGTCTGGACAAGTCAAACCATAGTGTCAACTAAAATTTGTATAAGTATTCATTTTCTCATGGCTCAATCCTTTTATGAGAACTAAATTCCTACCTTTTTTCTCAGTCCACTGAAAATATTTGCTCACCCTGCAGTCTTTGTTTTCTGTAGGGTCACGGTCACATCAGGGGCTACAGTCTTGCATTTAGGACAAAGTGATGGTTGTACACACCACAACCTAGCACAAGGCCTAGCCATTAGTGTGTTCAATAAAAACCTTAAAAATTGAACAAATGAATGAGTATACTACATATAGATTATAATTTACTTACTTTTGCAAAATAATATCTCTTTGATAGATCATCACGTTGTTAAATATGAATGCTTTAATCTTACTGCTAATAACCCCTTTCCCATCACGCTTATAATCTAGGTTTAATAGGTTGGGGTACTTATAGCTTAAGTACAGTGTGTTTGTTGAAAAGAGCATTTTCCAGGGTGGGTACAAGAAGACTAGAATTTTCTCAGGTTAATGAGAAGGACGTAATTTCTCAGGCTGTCTTAAAATAACAACCCATACACTCTTTCAATTGCTGATACAAAAAAACGACTTTTGAAAAGATCAGTGTTGCAGAGAAAAGATGGCTTCACAAGTCACTGAATCTTTCCCCCAGGTAAGAGTCTCTAGACAGAATGTGGAATGGAACATAGTTTTATTTTATTTTACTTTATTTTATTTTGGAAGTATTTTATTTATTTCATTTTTTTTCATTTTTTTAAAAGTAGGCTCTATGACCAGCATGAGGCTTGAACTCATAACCCTGAGGGTCATGCTCTACAGACTGAGCCAGGCACCCCTGGGATATAGTTTTAATAAGCAAACACCTTAGAATTAGGTGGTAGTATGTTACATTTGATAGCCTACAGTGAATCATGCCTCTTGGTATTTATACCCTTGAATAGCTCCCTTCCTTGAATGAGCAGGCCCTGGGACTCACTTTAGCTGACAGAATATGGTGAAAGTGATAATATGCAAGTTCCGGGCCTAAACTTTAGAAGGCCTGACAACTTCCACTTCACTTTTGGGACCAGATACCATGCTGTCAATAGCCCAGGCCACATGAAGAAGCAACATAGGGGAGTACCAAGGAACTCCAGGAGGGAGCCATCTTGGATATACAACCCTAGTTGAGCCTCAAAATCCTGAGTGGGAAAATTGTGGCTTCTAGTCAAATGTGGCCTACCACCTGATTTTGTAAATACAGTTTTATTGGAACATAGCTTTGCCCATTTATATGGGCATGTATAATGCCCATATATGGCATTATATGATCATTCATTTATATGTCATCTGTGGCTGCTTTCTCACTACAAAGGCAGCACTCAATAGTCATGACAGAGACCTTAGAGCTTGCAAAGCCTGAAATATTTCCTGTTTGACCCTTGAGAGGAAAGTTTGCTGACCCCTGTCCCACATGGCTACAGCCCCACTGACATCACGGGAAGCAGAATGCCCAGCTGAACCAAATCAACCCACAGAATGCTGAGTAATAGCCAAATGGTTTGCTGTCTGAAATCATTAAGTTTTGGGATGGTTTGTTATACACCAGCAACTGAAACAAATGATAAAATCTGATATCTGTATCTTATATGCTTCATGATTTCATGGCTTAGATTTTTACCTTCTCTCTCTTAACTTTTAGTATGTTCTATTGACATTTTTTAAATTTGTCTCAGTCACATGTCACTGAAACTTCTCTCACCAAGGTCAGCACACTCCTTGTTACTAAATCCATTGGCTGTTTTTCAGTCTTCATGTCATTTGACTCATGGTCAGCATTTGACACTGTTGACTATTTCTTTGGTTTTGAAACACTTTCCTCTTTTATTTGTTTAAATCATAACCTCCTAACTTTCTTTTAACTTCTAGGAAGTTCTTTGTCAATTTCTTTTTGGGGGAGCTGATCTTCTATCTAACGCTTAATGTTAGAGTTCCTCAGGATTCCTTCCCTTCTTAGATTTCATTCAGCATTCAATTAATAGATACTGAGCCTACTATATACCAAACACTCTTCTAGGTTCATGGGATACGTCAGTGAACAAAATAAACAAAAATTCCCTGCCCTGGAAGAAAGTTTTAAATGTGTATATAATAAAATACATTATTGCAAAAGATTGAATTTAAAATATGTTTTAGAAAAGAAAAGAAAATGGGGTTAGAGAGTATGGGGTGGGGAGGGAGGATTTAAAGAAAGATGGTCAGAATAGAAATCTGAATCATCTAACTCAGAAATCATCTCTTTGAGATGATGACATTTGAACAAAGCCTTTGAAAACAAATGGTAAAGAAGCAGGCATGTGGGTATATAGAGAAAGAACATTCCAGGCACAGGAAGCAACAGGGCAGACAGGCAAGGAATGTGCCTGCAGTGTTTGAGAACAGGTCAGATGCCCCTGTGGTGGAAAGGAGCAAACAGGAGATGAAGTCAGAAAGAGAATTGTCTCCAGATCCCTTAGGGCCTCGTAAGCTATTGTCAGGACCTTGTCTCTTCTCAGTGAGATGGGATGTCACCGGGCCGTTTTGAGGAGATGAATCTAGTTATCAAGCAGACCACTCTAGCTGTTAACTTGAGAGGGTAATGGGGGTGGCAGTAATGGCAGTAGACTCTCAGAGAAGGCAGACCGACAGGGTGCCGGGAGAAACCAACAGGAGTGCCGGTGTCTTCTCACTCCGCACTTTTCCTGGACCATCTTAGGTACCGGTCCTGCCATGTTTCTAATTATCATTCATGTGCTGCTACTCCCAGGTCTATTTTTCCAGCCCAAATCTCTCTCCTGAGTTTCAGACTCACGTATGCAAAGACCTGCTGGCCGTCTCCTCTCCCCATATTCCGTAGGCACCTCAGGCTCTACTGTTTCCTCTAAAGCTTTTGTCTCCTTCTGTCTCCCTCCACTTCATCACTAAAGCCATACAGCCACACCTTGTTAAGGCATTCTTTTTAAGAGGCCACTGCTGACACATATGTTCGTGAAAAATCTTTGCTGGTCTATAAATGCTTTGGGTTCCATTAACACATCATTATGGCTTAGTTTATCAGATTTTCTGCCTATAATGGTGGTGTGAAGGATTACACATAGGATGGATAGGTTTTAATTGGGACAAGTTGACAGAATGCTGTCTTCGGAGACCGTTCAGGGTAGGGCGCCATATTGGGAGGGGGTACTAACTGCCCTAGGAGAGAGGATCGAACTACAAAGGGAATTCTCTATATATTACAATTTTGCCCAACAGAGGCACTGCCATTGTGTATTATGAAGATACATGAGTCTGAAATTGTCACTTTTGTTACATTTGTACATTTATCACACAGGTAGCTAGCAAGAGTGAGGCTCCATACATATCACAGGCTTTTAATTTGTGAATTCAATTTTCTACCATCTCTCGAAGGAATTTTTTTTGTCCACTCCCCATTATAATTTTAGAATTTAGCCTTGATTCTTTTGACTTTTAGCAAAGAAACCAGTTTTGTTCTGGAAAATATTTAGTCAGAAGGGTGGGTGATGCCTTTTTCCATGATCTTGGTTTTTTTATAATTTGTAAAGAAGCTTAAGAAATATCTTAATCTTTTCTCTTGTAAATTTTTTTTAAATAACCGATACAAAGGAAGTAAGTCTTCTCAGGTTATATTTTTCCCATATTATACTTATGTGTGGGAAAGAGTCTTGTAAAAAATCATTAATGTGAAACTAACTAGGCCAATGAGAGCTATTATTTTTTATTAGAAAATCAGCTGCAAAATGAATGTTTAAAGGCAAGCTTAACATAGTTTAAAATGTAATTAAGTCTCATTCCTTGACACTTGAAAGCTCTGTCTTATTTATTCATCATATTCAACAATATTTATCAAAGGCTTGCTCTGTACCAGGCAGCATGCTTGTGCTAGGGATAGGGTATAAACAAAACAGAGGAGCTTGCTACCATGGAGCTTAATTCTAGTGGGGAGGGCAGACAGTAAAACAGCAAAAATAATTACTACTTGTAATAAGTGTTAGGAAGGAAATAAACAGAGTGGTGTTGGAAGAGAGAGAGTGGGGGAGAGAGAGAGAGAGAGAAAAAGAAAGAGGTAGATGCCGAGACAGGCATGAGGAGGCTGCTTGAAGAAGGTCCTCTCTGTGATAGATGAATTTGAGTCCAGTCCTGAAGGATGAAATCGAGGCTGCCAAGAGAGCTAGGCAGACCTCCCCTGAGGAGAGCCCAGCAGGAGCAAAGGCCTAGAGGCCAGAAAGGCTTCGTGTTCAAGAAGTAGAAAGGAGGCCTGTATGGCCTCAGTGAAGTGACCAGGAATGACAGAGGCACAGGACAGGCAGCAAAGAGGGGTGGGGGCCAGATTGTGCCGGATTTGTACACCTTGGTAAGGAACTTGGGTTTTATTCTGAGTATGATGGCCAGACCATGAAGGGCTTCTACAAAGGAATGTGGTGACCAGATGCTGTTCTTCTCTTTCTAAAAAAAAATTGTGGTGAAACATACATAACGTAAATTTTACTGTTTTAACCATTTTTGGTGTACAATTTAGTGGCATTAAGTATATTCATAATATTGTACAACCACCACCATACTCATTTACAGGACTTTTTCATTATCCCAAATGGAAACTTCCATACCCATTAAGAGTTACTATGGGCTGCCTTATTTGAGAATCACTTTTGTGTTCTTTAAAATTTTCTTTACCCATTATGATTTCTTTTTTTAGGCTCTCTCTAGGTAGAGGCTATGATGGCAGCTCTAGGAGTTCTGTCCCTAAATCTTGTCCTCGGACCTGTAGTCCAGACTGGAGCCCAGTGGAGTGCAAGCCAATGCTTCTGGTTGGGGGTGTGTGGGCAGTGGCAGCTGGATTTGAGAGCAGTTTCAAGCAAATAAACCTTCCTCATCTCAAAAATCAGCCACACCTTTTTGGAAAATAGTTTGGTGGTTTTTCAAAACATTAATACATAAAAAGATCATATGACCTGCAATTCCACTCCTAGTTGCCTACCCAACAGAAATGAGAGCCTGTGTTCCCACAAAGACTTGCTCATGGATGTTCATAGAAGCTTTATTCATATTAGCCCCGAATGGAAGCAACCTACATGTCCACCAACCATTGAATGAGTGCACACAGTGTGGCGTACCCGTGCAATGGGACACTTTTCAGAATCCAAAAGGAACCAGCCTCTGATACATTTTTTTATCATGAATGATGTTTCATCATGGAGACTCAGACACATGCTGAGTGAAAGAAGCCATACGCAAGAAAGCACATATTGTATTTGGGGGAAATATTCAGAAAAGGCAAATTTATAAAGACAGATGCTAGACTGGAGCCTGGGGTTAGAACCGGGAATGGAGATCAATAGTAAAAGGGCATGAGAGATGGATCTGTCTTGGATCAGTAAGAGGATTTATGATGATGGTTGTACCACTTGGTAAAGGTAGTAAACCTCATTGATACACTCGATATAGGTGAATTTTATGCATATAGTCTGATACTTTATGCTCTTTGGAAGATAAAAGGTGTTCTGCTGGACCAGTGTTGAAATCCCTTTATTGGAGTAGAGTGGGAGGGAAAACCTGTCCTAACATCACTGATGCCTTGATTAATCTGCGAAGATTATATTTTGAAAGGTTCTCAGTCTTTCTTTTTAAAAAGAATTAAAGGCTCTAAGACCATTTTTAAAAATGTTTATTTATTTTGAGAGAGAGGGTGCGTGCGAGCAAGTACAGGAGTGGAGTAGCGGCAGAGAAAGAGAGAGAGGGAGAGAATAGGAGGGGGGGAGACAGAGAGAGAGAGAGAGAGAGTGTGAGTCTCAAGCAGGCCCCACACAGTCAGCACGGAGCTCCAGGTTTGCTCCATTGGTTGTGAGATCACGACCTGAGCTGAAATCGAGTTAGCAGTTTACCTGACTGAGCCACCCAGGCGCCCCCTCAGGCCATTTTTTAAAAAATGTGAATTATTTCAGTTTTACCCACTAACTGCAATTCATATTTCCTTCAGGTTTTCCTGACTAAGATTTAGTATCTAAAATAATTTCTGTTCCCTGAACTGCTGTATGTTTGCCTCCTTGAAAATTGGTTATCCCAACGATGACTGCCTAAGATTTTGCTCTTGGAGGTATAATGGGTTTGAGGAATTTGTTTTTTAAACTTTCAGAGAACCATTTGTTCCTTAAAGGCTAGAAGGTTCTGACAGATATGATGGGAGGGGAAAGCCTTCACAAGAGAACTTGGCCGATGTTTGCTAAAATTCTGTGCTTGGCTGTTTTTGAAAACTATCTTCAAATTAATTTTAGCTTTATAGGGTATGGTAGGAAAAGAAGGCCTATTTTACTAAAATCCTTTTGTAAAGTAGCATTTAAAAAGAATTCAAGAATGAAGGCCTATAGTGTGATCTTGTGTAAGTCTAATTTTCTCTATTTCCCCTCTTTTTCATTTATACTATGGAGACAGACTCTACCTGAATTAGATGAATGTACAGAAGCACCCAGAACAGGACTGCCAACTAGGAATCATTCCATAGTGTTTTGTTTTGTTTTTATTTTCACGGAAAATGCTATTGACAGCAGTTTGTGTGGTGTTGATTTATTTGGATTTTTTGGGTTCTCTTTACACAGTCATTTCCTCTCAAAAAAACAGAATGATGGGCCACCTGGGTGACTCAGTCGGATATGCATCTGGCTCTTGATTTGTCTCAAGTCATGATCTTGCGGTTTGCGAGTTTGAGCCCGGCAGTGGGTTCTGTGCTGACAGCTTGGGGCCTTTTTAGGATTCTCTGTCTCTCTCTCTCTTTCTGCCTCTCCTCTGTTTGATATCGCTCTCTCTCTCTTTCTCTCTCAAATAAATATTTAAAAAAGAGAAACAGAATGAAAACGCTCCTATATCATAGTTTTTGAAAGAACAAAGCAATCATCATCATCTGCATTATCGTCATCAACAACAGACATGTATTTATAAATGCCAGGCGGGGTTGAGGGTATGAGTGGGAGCTGGGTCAACCTACCTGAGTGCCCACTCTCCCATTGCTAACCTGGGTGACCTTGAACAACTCACTTAGCTTCCCTTAGCCTGGTTTCCATTAATAAATTGGGACTCATAAAGGTACTTTTGTCATAGGACAAATATTAGAAGATAAAATATGTGAAAAGCATGATGTGATATAAAAATGGAACCAAAATGAAGATAATTAGGAAGTACCGATCCTTAGACTGTGCATGAGATCCTCCCCACTCTTGAGTAGCTAGCAATCTCCGTACTTTCATTCTAAATTTTAGGTAACTTTAGTCAGTTTGGAATCGATAAAGTTCAAATTTCCTTGCTCGTAAATGGAAACCACTATTGTAGTTTTAATGAAAGGCCGAGAAATGTGTTGTCTGACTCTTTTCTCCTTTAGGTTTAAGGAGGTATGTTTAGTTGGCAGGTCCTAGGATCATTTGAATTAGGCAATGTTTATTTTCATATCTTTGAACCTCCTTTTAAGAGTCTTCTCTCTCTTCACCTCCCAGACTTTTCTCTGGATGACTAGGGTCTTAATGTTACCTCATGTGGTAGACCAAAAAACATGACAAAAAATTTTACAGGTCCTCTGATCAGAGTCTTTCTGTCCACACCTGGGGTCTGGGCTGGTCTAGTGACTTTCACTGACCAACAGAATGTGCCAAAAAAGATAGCATGCAAGTTCAGGAGTTACAACAGGTTTTTCACCCTATGACTTTGCCTCTTTGAACACTTCCCTGTGACCACCATAACATGAAGAATCCTAGCATGAAAGACAGTCAGAAGAGAGAGGCCTAGACATTCCAGCTTTCCCAGCTGAGTCCATTGGAGTGCAGCCCCATCTGATCTACCTGTGGCTGCACCATGTCATGTTCCCATGAACAATGTATGAAGGTCCTAATTTCTCTGCATTCTGACCAAAGCTTGTTATTTTCTGTTTTTATTTTTGTTTTTTTTTTTATAGTCTTCCTAGTGAGTGTTTATTGCTAGTGTATGGAAATGTAACTGCGTTTTGTATATTGATTTTGTGTTCTGCAACTCTGCTGAACTGGTTTATTAGCTCTAATGGGCTTTTTGTTGGATTTTTAAGGGTTTTCAATGTATAAGTCATGTTACCTGTGAACAGAGGCAGTTTTACTTGTTCCTTTCCTTCCAGTCTGATTTTCATTTTTTTTTCTTGCCTAATTGTCCTAGAACTTCCAGTATGACGTTGAATAGAAGTGATAAGAGCAGATACCCTTACCTTTCTCCTAATCTTAGGAGGAAAGCTTTCTGAAGTGTCGTATTAGCTGTTGATGTTGCATAGACCCAGCACAAGGGTGCTTATGTGCTCTTCCAGGGAGGATTTTTTCATATATAAGAAAATAGATATTAATGTACTTATTAGATGCAATGTGTAGGCCTTGACTGGGTGCAGTTGTAATATGTAAATTATATACACATAATAAAAATATAAAATACATAATATATATTTTTATATATTTACTTATAGAAATTTATATATTTATAAATTATATGTATTTATTATATCTTATAAATTATATATATAAGATATATATAAATTATATATATTTACTCTGTTCTTTTCTTCCCAGCATTTTCTGTAAATGTGAAGGTCAATCCTAAAGGTTTGATCAGATCCAGGTTAAATAATTTTGGAAGACCATGTAGTAGATGATTCTATATACTTATTGGATCCAATCAGTGGCATGTGATATTATGTTCTAACTCTAGTGGTGAGATTAAGTTTGAAAAATGGTATCCAACAGAACAGTCTTTTGAAAAAGCACATTTTCCTCTTTCAGGCTCTGAAATAACTACTCCTTTAACCATGAGAGAAAATTGAAGACTTGGATTGGGAGCAAAGGGGTAGAAAACCATTTGCTTTTTTTCTTCCTCATATATCCTAATTTCAACTTGTGTTCAGGCAACTTTTAGGTACAAATAGAATTAGAAACATCTAAAATTAATTTTAAGTTATTTTTAAAATTAAAATTAATTTAAATTTAATTTAAATTTAAAACATTTAAAAAGGGGCACCTGGGCGGCTCAGTCAGTTAAGCCTCCGACTTTGGCTCAAATCAGATCTCACGTTTGTGGGTTCGAGCCCTGAGTCAGGCTCTGTGCTGACAGCTAGCTCAGAGCCTGTAGCCTGCTTCCAATTCTGGGTCTCCTTCTATCTCTGCCCCTCCCCCTCGCATGCTCTGTCTCTCTCTGTATCAAAAATAAATAAAACATTTAAAAATATTTTTAGAGAGAGGGGTACCTGGGTGGCTCAGTTGGCTAAGCGTCGACTTCAGCTCAGGTCATGATCCCATGGTTTGTGGGTTTGAGCCCCGCAATAGGCTCTGTGCTGATAGCTCAGGGCCTGGAACCTGCTTCAGATTCTATGTCTCCGGCTCTCTCTGCCCCTCCCCCACTCCCACTCTGTCTCTTTGTCTCTCAAAATAAATAAATATTAAAAAAATTAAAAAAAATTTTTTTGGAGAGAAAGAGTACACGAACACAGAAGGAGAGAAAGAATCCCAAGCAGGCACCATGATCAGCCTGGAGCCCAACTTGGGGCTTGATCCCACAACCCCGAATCATGACCTAAGCCAAAATCAAGAGTCTGACACTCGACCAACCAGGCACCTCCACAAATAGAAGTTTAGAAGCAAGCATGCAATAGATTCTGTCACATTCTATAACTTGGAGTAGTAGGTCATGGTCAGTTTCTTACTCTGGGATCAGTAGAAAGGTCATTGCATTAGAAATAAAACTCAGGGATAAAAATTTCAGTTTCTGATCTCCCACTAACTAGCCGTTGAGCTGAGCTCATCTAATGTCCCTGGGTTCCAGTTTCTTTGTCCATGAATCAAGGTGGTCTTTAGAGTCCCCTACTTCTCTCAGAATCATGAATTATGATTTTGTGGCTTCACTCTGTTTCACTTAGTGAAAGATATTAGATCACATTTATTAGTCATACAATGTGAGAGCTTTTATTTCTCTCAAAAATTAAAACACTTGAATTTTAATTCGTCTCAAGATTAGGGAATGCCTACTCCATTTGGGTGTTCAATGAGTATTCTTGGGAGTCAGGATACTAGTTTTTTTTTTAATTTTTATGGGTTTTTTTTCCATTTTTGAGAGAGAGAGATAGAGAGCAAATGGGGGAGAGGCAGAGAGAGAGAGGGAGACACACAATCTAAAGCAGGCTCCAGGCCCTGAGCTGTCAGAACAGAGCTCAACATGGAGTTCAAATTCACGAGCCATGAGATGATGACCTGAGCTGGGGTCGGAGGCTTAACCCACTGAGCCACCCCCATGCCCTGCCAGGATACTAGTTTTGATGAGTTTATTTTGCTTTTATCATTATGTTTTATTTTATTTTTATTGTTTCCCTTTATTCTCCATGACCTAAGAAAATTGTTGGGCAGCTAGGTTACTTTTTCTCAGTCCTGCAACTTGAATTGTGTCTCTCCCTCCCCACAAATTTCTGTGACCGTGTCCTAACCCCCAGGACCTCTGAATGTGAGTTGTTTGGAAACAGGGTCATTACGGACGTCATTAAGTTAAAATGAAGTCATTAGGGTGGGCCTTAACCCATGTGACTGGTATTCTCATTAAAAGGGAAAGAGTTGGACACAGACACACGCATACAGACACACACACACACACACACACACACACACACACACACACACACACGGAGATTGACACTCCAAGGAGATTGCCACTCAAAGATGAAGGCAGAGATTGATGCGATATATATACAGCCAGGGAGTGCTAGATTGCCTGCAAACCTCCGGAAGTTAGGAGAGAGGCCTGGAATAAATTCTCCCTCATAGCTTTCAGGAAGAACCATCGCTGCTACCACCTAGACCTTGGGTTTCTAGCCTCCAGCACTATGAGACAATGCACTGCTGTTTTTGTCTAAACCACTCAGTTTTTGGTACTGCTTACAGAAGAAGCCTAGCAAACTAATATACTTACTATCCCTTATCTGTTAAGGCATCCACGAGGAAATGTAATTATAGCCTATATGGAAAGCGAAGAAGTCA
The DNA here is from genome assembly GCF_006229205.1 of Suricata suricatta. Classification (NCBI taxonomy): domain Eukaryota; kingdom Metazoa; phylum Chordata; class Mammalia; order Carnivora; family Herpestidae; genus Suricata; species Suricata suricatta. The sequence goes on from NC_043711.1 coordinate 39,180,490, forward strand.
CAGGCTTCCCCTTATGTAGATGTCAGCAGCCTGACCCCAGGTTGAAAAGGTCTTTTTTTTTTTTCCCCTCCAGATTCTATCTCAGGCCAGACACACACGTCTTCTGAGCTGCTCGTGGAGTACTTTGTGTCTCTGGTAAGTTTCGTGCATATGTACGCAAGCGCGTGTATGTGCTTGCAGTCACATATATATGTGTGTGCTAACCTTGTCCTTTCAACAGATTTTGACTTTTGATACCAAGGAGACAGACTAGAACAGAATTTAAATATCTTAGTTGTTTTAGCATACATATGGCCACATCTACAATACAAAAAAATTATAATCAGACTTTTGACTGAAAATTTCAGTAATCGCTTACACTTCCTTTGTGGATATACAGAAAGACTTCAGCCATAGAGGGGCATAGAGGGGTCCAGCTAGGTAAAAAAGACCTCTGAAGAATACAGATGATCTAGACATTTTCGTTCATTTGTAAGCTTTGCCATAATCTCAGAATGTAGTGTTCTCAAAACACGTTATATTTCAGTAAGTAGTTTGAAAAGCGCACAGGTGCAGAAATGCTTTTGTTTGGTTCAAATGAGTGGCTTCAGAAAACTGTATGAACCTAGTTTTTATTTTTTGAGCATTTCTTGCTTCATCCTTTCTAACAGTATAATTCATTATGCTCAGAAAAATTTCCTCCCTGTGCACTGATGATTGCTATGGTCCCTTCCATTTATAAAATGCAACTAGTCTAACATAAATAGTGGCATGAGTAGTTGGCATTAACATGGATTTTTCAAATATGACCTTTTTAAATAAAATTTTTAAACATTTATTGTATTTTTGAGAGACAAAGAGACAGAGCATGGATGGGGGAGGAGCAGAGAGAGAGGGAGACACAGAATCTGGAGCAGACTCCAGGTTCCTAGCTGTCAGCACAGAGCCTGACGCGGGGCTGGAACTCACGAACCATGAGATCTTGACGTGAGCCAAAGTTGACCGCTTAACCGACTGAGCCACCCAGGCGCCCCTCAACCATGACTTTTCAAAGTTGACATTTTGACATAAGGCCTCATTGGTGATGTGTAACAACAAAATCATCTTGCAAACTTAACAAACAAGTCCAGGTGTTGTTATCAAAATTTTAACTGTCTCTTTGATTATGTACTGTGGTAAGAAGAGAGTACTTAACCAGAGAGTTGATGGATATGAAAAAAAAGGACAATCATGGGATTTTTATACTTATTCATAAATAGAAGTTCACAAAGATCTGCATATCTGCAATTAATGCCCTGTGTCAATGTAAGTGAAATGTACTCATCTGCCTAAGAATAATCTTGGAAAACTTAAGGTTTTAAAGGAATTCTGTTGTATATGAGGTAAAGTGACTGGTGATAAATGAAGAGTTTGTGTGGAATCCCTGATCTAGTAATTAATTCCTTGAGGAAATATAATAGCCCGTAGGGAAAGTGAAACAACCCCCCCTCTCCCCCCCCCCCCCCCAGCGTTTCTCTTGCATAGATGTCAGACCCTTCTCAGGTCGAAAAAGTTTATTTTTCTTTTTTTTTGCTAATTCTGTCTCAGGCTGACACGTTTTTCTGAGCTGTTCATGGGGTACTTGGCTGCTGTAGTGTCTCCAATAGGTTTTGTGCATGTGTGCATGTGCTCATGTGAACCTGTGTAGATGCCACAGGGCCACAACAAAACTCTAACGCCTGTGATTGAGGTTAGAATGGGTTTCTCAGGGGTGCCTGGATGGCTCAGTCAGTTAAGCATGGGAATCTTGGTTTCAGCTCAGATCATCATCTCACAGGTTCATGAGTTCAAGTCCCACCTAGGGCTCTGTGGTGAGTGTGAGGAGCCTGCTGTGAATTCTCTTTCTCTGTTTCTCTCTACCCCTCCCCTGTTCATGCTATCTCTGTCTCTCTCAAAAAAAAAAAAATAAAGAAATACACTTAAAAAAAATCTTCAGGGGTGCCTGGGTGGCTCAGTTGATTGAGCATCTGACATTGGCTTGGACCATGATTTCACAGTTTGTGAGTCTGAGCCCCGCACTGGGCTTGCTGCTGTCAGCACAGAGCTCACTTCAGATCTTCTGTTCCCCTCTCTTTATGTCTCTCTGCCACTTACACTCTCACACTCAAAAATAAAGAAAACACTAAATAATTTTAAATCTTAAAAAAAAAAAAGAATGGTTTTCTCTGGCATTCAGTATAATGTCATTATCCAGATGTTATACACAACACTCAGCTTCTCCTATGGTATAAAAAGAATGGAGATTCACGGTGTTACAAAGACAAAGGAAAACCAAAATGAACTCCTACAAGCCCAAAGGACTTTGACATAACTTTGATGCCATCAGCCTAAAATAGTAGTGCCTTTGCCTAGTCTCATGGAAATTCTGATAAACTCTGGAGGAGGCATTCATCCAGGGGTAAAGATTTATTCCATAAAAATTGTCTTTTCTGTAGGGATGCTTCTGGAACTATCAGTGCTTATCTCACAAATGGCTTCAACCATGACTCCGTTTCCCATAATTAATCTTTACAAGCGTGTAGCCTAAGAACCTGGGTCCAGCAGCGTCCGTTTCAAAACCCAAAGAGATATAAGCAGGACCGTGACTTGTAACATGAACGTGCTCATAACTGGTGATCAAATGTAATCTGATTCCAGATTTTCTAATGGTGATACAGGGTTACAATGTGGCGGCTTCAACAAGGTTGTAAATAATACATTTAAAAAATACTGATGTCTTTACCATCTCATTTCATGTCTGTCAGTTCAGGCTTTTCAGGACTTCTGTCCGTGTATATGGAACATTGTGCCACTTGTTTGACATTTCTAGGGTCCAACTGCTTCTTTTACAACCCGTGCTGGGTTGGGTTCTTGAATTATGCTAGTGAGTTTCTGAAAGTTCACATAGCTGGCAAACAGATTATTTTTTTATTTACTGGTTCATTTCTTTTACTGTTTTCTAGGCAGTATGGGCTACCAAAAACAAATTTGGTGAGACTTTAAGAAATGTGGGAGGATTAATTATTTAATATGGCGATCTATTCCTGTTTTGTTCACTGTAACAATCTGTCTTCAGACAACCCAAGACATGCCCTGTATTTGGACTCTTTTTTCTCCAAACTCATCAATGTTAGCAGATATTTAAGGACTCAGAAAGACAATTATTTTTTTAAATTTATTTTTGAGAGAGAGAGAGAGAGAGCACAAGCAGAAGACGGCAGAGAGAGAGGGAGACACAGAATCCAAAGCAGGTTCCAGGCTCCAAGCTGTCAGCACAGAGCCAGGCTCGGGGCTCCCATGAAATGCGAGATCATGACCTGAGCCAAAGTTGGATGCTTAACTGACTGAGCCACCCAGAAGCCCTGGAAGACAGTTATTGATAAAGTATTAACTAGAACTCATAAAACCTAAGGTTCATATACATTTAAGCAGCTCATAATAGGAGAGGGCAGAGATGAGAATGCTTCATCTATTCACCCAAGGATGTGCTGTCCACACTTGTCTTTAAGGGTCAGGTGATGCTTACAGTGTGTATATACATGCACCATTCTAAACCTTGTGTGAATTATCCAAATGATTTCCCCTTTTCTTTCTTCTAAATCTCAGTTTGAGTATCCCTTCTGCCGGAAGGCTTCCTCTGCCAGCCTAATACAGGGCATGGGTCAGGGCTGCCAGGTTGCCCAAGTAGAAGAGTACCATTCACATTGTATTTTAAGTGGACGGTGCCCCTGGAGTTAAGGAATGAGGCAGCCCTCCCCAAATGCCCCTGTCGTGTGTTATCACAGCACCCTGGGGTCACCTCTTCCACTGATTACTCAGCTGGATTGTAACTGCCCGTTTTCTTGTCCGTCTCCCCTCCTTAAGGGCAGGGACTGCCTTCCTCTTATAAGGCTGAACTTGACAGAGTATGCGTTCAGGAAAGGCTTATAAAGGACTAACCTGAGTTGTTGAATCGGGAGACTCTGGGTCCTGCGCTCCCTGATGTCCAACCCTGATCAGCCAGTAGCAGTGGTCTTGTTTTATTCTTTTAATTTTTATTTATTTATGTATTTTTAATGTTTATTTTGGAGAGAGAGAGAGAGAGTGAGCAGGGGAGGAGCAGAGAGACAGAGACACACACACATAGAATCCAAAGCAGGCTCCAGGCTCCCAGCTGTCAGCATAGAGCCTGACACAGGGCTCGAACCCACAAACTGTGAGATCATTACTTGAGCTGAAGTCAGATGCCCAACTGACTGAGCCACCCAGGAGACCCCCCTCCCCATGGTGTTGCTTTAGAAGCGGGTGCTACTGAATCCATATGGCAGCTTCTCGTTCCTTGTCATTATGAGCATTGCCTCCTGCCAGGCCCAGTGCCCTGGGGACCTTCTGAGAGACTGGAGCTACCTGAGGGGCTGGAATGGGAGACAGCAGCTCAAGAAACCCAGGTGCTTCCCATTTGGTTGGCCACAGGGTTTGAAACAAAACACTTCCACCCCTCCTAAAACCCCTTTTCTTTTCTGAGCTGGACCTGTCAGTCCTACATTCAGTTTTTTTAATAGCAGAGGATTATATAACCAGTAAAGTCTGATATTTTTTATTTATTTAATATTTTATGAATATATAAGTATAGATGGAAGTATCAAAATCATTGAAATCAAAAAAGTTGGTTCAGCTTGGTGGAAAACAAATCCTTCTGCTGTAGTACATTTTTCCATTAAAAAAGAAAAAAAGAAAAACTGATTTTCAGAGTCCTGCCAACAACACTCTAAATGTAAGTGCTAGATTTGCAAATAGGCTTATATTCAAATTTAGAGAATATGCATATTCAGAGACTTATTATTCAGGAAATATTTGGTTATCTTCAGACTAAGTAAAACTTTTGGCTAAAAATAAAAGGGGTAACATATAAATAGTGGGGAAAGTTAGGGAGCATGCCATTACAAGAATAGAACAGAGAGAAAGAGGTGAGGAGAATTGTGTGTTGTTTGACTTGTCTCTACCACTACCTGAAATTCAATGCAATTTAACAAATATTAACTGAGCGCGCGTAGCATGCAGGGAGTGGGAAAATGCAGTCTTGACTTCCATGTTCTTCGAGTTGAATAGGCAGGATATAATGGAACAATGAGACTGATTCACCCTCTCCTGCCCTATTATAAGGAGCAGGTGTGATTCAGTGTTTGGACCTCAGTTCCAGAGGTGGCCTCTGATTGGTTTTAGCCTATTATGGTAGCCTCACCCTTCATCAATGATTAGTTCAGGCACTCATCAGGTCACAGTGGTTGGTTTAGGAATGATTGTGTGACCCAGTTTAAGCCAATGAGACACAAAAGAGAGTTTTCTCAGGGCTTCAGGGAATGTTTCCTCTCCTACAATAGAGAATAGATAGTAGTCTTCCTAGAGCCTCTGTTGGGTATGAAGGCCCAGAATTATTACAGCCTCTGGCTATTAGTCTGAGGATCAAAGTTGTGAGCAGATAGGTAGCATTAACAAAATCACAGAGAAATGGATGGAGGACTTTGATCAAGCCTTTCCTGAAGCTGTACTACCTACTTAATTTTAGTTATGAGTCAATAGATCTTTTTTTTATTGTTTAAGGCAGTTGGAATGGTTTTTTTTACACTAATTGATACAAGTGATAAGCACACTGATATTTGTAACGTCCGTAAAAATAGATGATAAATAATGTTCAGGTTCTACTGAGGAAGAAGGCAGATTCCATCAGAGATGGAATCTTTGTTGCTAGTAATTATAGAGTTCAATAAGAAAAATATTATCAACTAGAAATTAAACGAGGCTTATGATGATGAATTACCACCCTACGGAACAAATAGCAAACATTAAATAAGAGAAACCTAAGTTAGAAATGAATCATAGAATTTGAGAGTTGGAAGAGATCTCAAAGCTTAGATAGGAAAGCCCCTAGGTTTCCTGCACAGAAATAGGCCCTCAGAGGTTAAGTAATTTGCCCAAAGTCACAGAACTGAATTGAGCAAGGTCGAGGACCCAGTTTTCTTGAATTTCAAGTGGGGTTCTTTCTGTCACAGTTTCCTCTCTAAGGATAGGAAATGAAATAGGAAAATGGTATTTTAAAATGTCAGCATTGGAAGGGGAAAGAGGAAAATTCTGCATTTTTATTTAACGGGAATTTAGGAAGCTTATAATAGAAATTTTGGATATTTTGTTTTTAAATCAGACCGTGGCCTTTAGTAAAAGGTTGAGCATATGCTACCATGTGGAACCACCTGTGGTGGCACTGCTGCTAAGCGTCCCGCCTGAAGTAAGGCAGTGATGGTTCCACCCATTCTCCACCCAAACCCTGACTCCCCTCCCCCCACCCAGAGCTGTCAGTCAGCTGGCTCTCACCAGAGTTAGACTATACATTCTTTTACAAGATCGAAAGTCAGTCTATCAGGGGTCACAACCAATAGTGTGTTCAGCCTGGTGCCGCCCCAATATAGGTCCTAAGGGATGTTTCTCTCTCTTTCGTCCTCCACATATTGAGCAAGGTAGGAGGTTCTGATAGAACTGGATGACGCTCAAACTGCAACAAAGCAGATCTCGATTTAAAACTGTGTTCTGGTCTCAGGTGTTCTATTTTAATGGTTCTAAGATCTTAGACATGTTTAACCTCTGAGCCTTCCATTTCCTCATCTGTTAAATAACAACTGTCCTGCCCACCTTTCGGGGTTGCTATGAAGATCAAAAGAGCCAATGATTGTGAAAGCAGAGGGTGAATTCTACAACCCTGTTATCATGATCTACTTCATACCCCTCAGTTTGAAGATCAGGGAGCCAAGAGCAGCTGAGTGATTTCCTGAAGTCTGTTAGTGACAGGTAGACCTACCCCTTTCTGAGAATGGTGAGAGCCGACCTCCAGCACAGAGATTCATCATCACCTACAAAACAGCCACAAGATTTGCTAGAGTTACTCAGCAACTACCTAACAAAGCTACATGTGAGCACTGGATTCTGCCCTCTCTCTTGAAATGATGCCCCAAGAGTAATGAAACGTTATATACAATGTCAAGAGAGATCGGTATGAGCAGTCTAGCCAAATGAAGCCCGTTTTAAAAACAGTTTCCGGCACTGTTTTGCTTTTTAGCTGAAGAAAGGAAGAATGCTCAGAGAATGGCTAGGAAGTTTGATGAAGGAAATGAAAATGATTTCTTGTGGACTTGCATTAATATTACAGTCATCTAACAAACCATCTCTTCTTCAGGGAAGAAGTTTTTTTCTTCAGGGAAGTTTCCTGAATTCTCCTTCTGCCTGAGTTGATGAGCCCTCATACTTGAGATATTTACCCACAACTTAGCTAGAGTCTCCAGGGTTAATAATTTTAAAAAGTGATGTCTTGGCTTCGCCAAAAGGACTCTAAGATCTTATGGTCTATCATATTAACATTCTTTCGATACTATATCTTATGTGTTTGTCTGTTTGCTGCTTTCCACAGCGGGATCTGAGCAGTTTATATAAATATATGCTCTGTCTAAGAATAAGATAAAGTGGAGTGAGTATGGAGAAAGAAAAAAAAATATGGGTAAAGAAATGTGATAAACTGCCAGACATACATACCCAAGAGCCCAAGTCAGTGGCTAGAAGTGGGGGGAAAAAAAGAAAAGAAATGAAACCAACCAACTAACCAACCGAGCAAACAAACAAAAAACAAAAAGCAAATTCTAAGCTTTCTAGAGGCCAAGAGCAAAGACAGTCTTTGCTACCTGGTGATTGCCATGTGGTTCGTACTCAGCATCCTGTGTGGGACTGGAGGGCAGGAGCGGAAGGCAAGCTTGGCTTGTAGCCAACGCAGTGCACTCCTGTGGCGTGACGCTAGTGAAAGCACTAAAGTGCACCTTGAACTCTGAATATTCACTTTTAAAACATCCATCGCCCTCCACCCACTGAACCCAGTGGAGTGGCTGCTTCACTTCTCCAATGAGTACCGTATTTACAGATTATCCAACTTCCAGCAAAGTGGGCAATATGCAAATTCAAAGGCTGTATTTGCTCCCCGGGAAGCCACTCGGAGAGAGTGTGCCGCCCTTGCTAATTCACTGCCCTGAGCAACTGCTTGTTTCATCTCTGTTCTTTTCCCAGCCGCTGTTATTGTTGCAAATTATTTGTATGAGTTAATGCTTCTTGATACCCAGAAGCCTATTCCAGAGCTCACTCATTAGTCAAATCTGTTTTTTCACTAATCAGTTATATTCCTTTGTACAGTAGCTAATCTGAAGGAAAGTGAGTTAGCTGATTTGGGGGAAAAAAACCAAGTGCTTAAATCTTGGTAATATAATGTTTTCATGAAAAGTGCTTCTCTAAATTAGAGTCTAGTTGCATATGTGAATAATGCAAGTGGATGTGGAATTTTAGGAATGGGTCTCTGTCCCTGTGTCCCATCTCCCTAGAGTTTCTCTCCTATGGTGTTCCTTTTTAACAACCCTACTATATATAAATAACTTCATTTCTTGTTGGAAAAAAAAGAAGTGTGAAATGATAGGACAATGGGTGTGTATGGGAGGTAGGACTGAGACATTTGAAGTAGGCAAAAGACAGGCAATACCAACTGGGCAGCTTGATTTAGCTGTGTCTATAATCATTATTTAGTGATAATTTTTTAAATCACCATCTGCCTTGCTAATCATGTTTTAAGAACTAGGACCTTAATTCAACCTCTACAGATTGTTTTAAAGTATTTAGTCTATCTAACCACTGATGAGAAATTACCAGAACCTTTCAGAGAAAATTTTTAATTCATTTACACAGACTTGAATGTTTAAATTACATGAACATATCATCACTTTTATTTTAGTCACTTTTCTTCTCTTGTTTTGATCTGCCGTTTGACTTTTTGCCTTGCCAACCCAGATTCAACTGTCTTCAAAGATGTCTTTAGCTATCATTTAAAAAATCAGCTCTCTTTTCTTTGGATAATTCTGCAACCTGGAGAATTAAAACAACATTGTCTAGTTGTGCTGTTGATTCATGTGCAATCTTCAGAAAAATACATCATTTTTGTGTGGCTGATTAAGTTTTGTAGCCAGGTTCTCATAAACATATGCTCTTTGGAAAGTAGCAATAATTCCGTCTGTATTTCTTCTTGTTCTTTGTAATATACAATGTGGAGGATGTACAGGGGATGTAAATTACTAAAATTCTCTATACCTTCAAAAATGCATTTTATATTGAAAAGATTTTTGTTATTTTTGTAGAACAGTATGGTTTAGGAAAAGAAACCACAAATCTATAAAACCTATCTATCGGAATGTTTTCTATGGATTCTTGTGGGGTTTTTTTTCTTGGCCATCTGCTGCTACAAACTTTAACAAATGAGAAATAGCAATTATTATGAAAGCGTAAACGAAGAGTGGTTCTCTCCAGTTTTGGAATAGGTTATACTAAGTTGTATTCATCTTTATCTGAAGATGTCAAATATCAGTGGAAACCTCAATGCCTCTATGAAGTAGATAATTTTGTGTTATTTTATAGAGAAGGATAATGATATACTGAGAGGTAGTTAAATCCTGAGGTCATATCGGGATAGCACAAATAAGATTTTAAAGTTCAAATTTGAGCAGCAGAAGTAAGATTTGCTATCAAACCACATCAACAGAGATTCCCAGATTTTGACACCAAGGCTATGTTTATTTGACATAAAGATAGGCAGGTCGACTGGCTAAAAATTTTCTTCATCTCTCCAGTCTTCCCTCCCCTTAATCAAATAAAACATAAGCTCCTCTTGCTCTCCCCAAAGTTTTATCTGTAAAACAGGAATTAAAATACTAATACTTATTTCCTAGAGTTGTTTTGAGGAAGAAATGAGAAAATGGAAATACCTTATTACCGACACTAGAACTTAGTAGGTATTCAATGAGTGTTAACTGTTATTATTATCATGATCAGATCATAAAGAAAATAAATGGAGGACTTCAAAACCCCTGACTTAGGGAACAAGAATGCTTACTTTACAAAGAGGAAGTTTTCTATTGTTTCCTCCAAAATATTGGCAGGGATAAAATACACTTCTGTATTCTATCATGTGTTATTACCTATCTGGCATCTAGGTATTATTACCTATCATTTTCAGTTTTCATCTTTTATCTATTAGCTATTATTATCTATTATCCTGTATATTTTTAAAAAATTTTTAACATTTATTTATTTTTGAGAGACAGAGTGTGGGTGGGGGAGGGGCCAAGAGAGAGGGAGACACAGATCTGAAGCAGGCTCCTGGCTCTGAACTGTCAGCACAAAGCGGGATGCGGGGCTCGAACCCATGAACTCTGAGATCATGACCTGAGCTAAAGTCAGATGCTTAACTAATGAGCCACTCAGATGCCCCTATCCTGTCTATTTTGTAAGAATACATTTTTATCTTGTAACTCTTTACCCATGGCCAACTGACAGGTCAAAGACAGTATCACTGAAATAACAAAGGAGAAATGCTGAGGAAGTAGCCAGGAGCCACTTATGAAATTGCCAATATTTGATAATTTTTGATTTAAATAAGTGGCAATTTTTTAAAACTCAGCCTAATAGACTCTGAATACAGACACACTAACAGTTAAAAAGAAAAAGAGACATGGGTGCCTGGGTGGCTCAGTCAGTTGAGCATCTGGTTTCAGCTTAGGTCATGATCTCTCAGTTTGTGAGTTTGAGCCCCGTTTCAGGCTCTGGGCTGACAGCTCAGAGCCTGGAACCTACTTTGGATTCTGTGTCTCCCTGCTCATGCTGTCTCTGTCCATCTCTCAAAATAAATAAAACATTAAAAATAAATTTAAAAAATAACAATAAAAATTAAAAAAACAAAGAGACAATGTATTTTCTACTGTTTCTTCCCACCTACTTCCAAAACATATGAAGCAAACATAGCAGAAAACCAACAGTAGAATAGGAAGTAGTGATTCACAAGGGTAGTTCAAAGTTTAGAAAATACAATTCAGCCCAATTTCTGCTTATTGTATTTTCTATCTTCATAAGCCATTTTAAATATAGTGAATGTTATTTTCTAAATGTAAAATATAAGCAAATATCAAATGATATACATTTAAAAAATTATGGCTATTCCTAGCATGAAAGCTCACTATCTTTTAATGAAACAAAGATATTTATTTAAAAAATTTACCGTAGTTTCCTTTGCTGTGCAGAAGCTTTTTATCTTGATGAAGTCCCAAGAGTTCAGTTTTGCTTACACCTCACACCAGAGTGGCTAAAATGAACAAATCAAGAGACTATAGATGCTGGCGAGGGTGTGGAGAGACGGGCACCCTCCTACA